>NW_022437024.1:8293214-8492209 GCF_009761245.1 Sapajus apella
TTTATTCACAGAATTAGAAAAAACTACTTTAAATTTTATGTGGAACCCAAAAAGAGCTCTCGTAGCCAAGAAAATCCTAAGCAAAAAAAAAAAAAAAAAAAAAGAACAAAGCTGGAGGCATCATACTACTACCTCCAAACTATACTACAAGAGTTTAGTAATCAAAACAGTATGGTACTGGTACCAAAATAGATACATAGACCAACAGAAGAGAACAGAGGCCTCAGAAATAACACCACACATCTACAGCCATCTGATCTTTGACAAACCTGACAAAAAAACAAGCACGGGGGAAAGGATTCCCTTTTTAATAAATGGTATTGGGAAAACTGGCTAGCCATATGCAGAAAACTGAACCTGGACCCCTTCTTTACACCTTATACAAAAATTAACTTGAGATGGATTAAATACTTAAATGTAAGACCTAAGACCACAAAAACCCTAGAAGAAAAGCTAGGTGACACAATTCAGGACATAGGCATGGGCAAAGACTTCATGATTCAAACACCAAAAGCAATGGCAACAGAGGCCAAAATTGACAAATGGGAACTAATTAAACTAAAGAGCTTCTGTACAGCAAAGGACACTATCATCAGAGTGAACAGGCAACCTACAGAATGGGAGAAAATTTTTGCAATCTATCCATCTGACAAAGGGCTAATTACCAGAATCTACAAGGAACTTAAATTTACAAGAAAAAAACAACCCATCAAAAAGTGGGCAAAGGATATGAACAGACACTTCTCAAAAGAAGAGGTTTATGAAGCCTACAAACATATGAAAAAAAGCTCATCATCACTGGTCATTAGAGAAATGCAAATCAAAACCACATTGAGATACCATCTCACACCAGTTAGAATGGCCTTCATGAAAGAATCTAGCGACAACAGATGCTGGAGAGGATGTAGAGAAATAGGAACACTTTTCCACTGTCGGTGGGAGTGTAAATTAGTTCAACCATTGTGGAAGACAGTGTGGCGATTCCTCAAGGATCTAGAAATAGAAATTCCATTTGACCCAGCAATCCCATTACTGGTTATATACCCAAAGGATTATAAATCTTTCTATTACAAAGACACATGCACAAGTATGTTCATTGTGGCACTGTTCACAATAGCAAAGACCTGGAACCAACCGAAATGCCCATCAAGGATAGACTGGATAAAGAAAATGTGGCACATTATACCATGGAATATTATGCAGCCATAAAAAAGGATGAGCTGATGTCCTTTGCAGGGACATGGATGAAGCTAGAAACCATCATTCTCAGCAAACTAACACAGGAGCAGAAAACCAAACACTGGATGTTCTCCCTCATAAGTGGGAGTTGAACAATGAGAACACATGGACACAGGGAGGGGAACATTACATACCAGAGGCTGTCAGGGGTTGGGGGTTAGGGGAGAGGTAGCATTAGGAAAAATACCTAATGTAGATGACGGGTTGATGGGTGCAGGAAACCACCATGGCATGTGTATATCTATGTAACAAACCTGCACATTCTGAACATGTACCCCAGAACTGAAAGTATAATTTAAAAAGAACCCAAGAGTTCAATTTTTTAGAACTTAAAGTTTCTGGACCTTGTTGGGCAATTACCTAAATTTCTGACTACCCCACCAAATTATTCTATCGTGGTGGCTTGGGAAAATGGAGGCTGGAAAGGAGGTGGAGCGGATAAGGGAAGATAAGTTTTGCCACTGGTTTATCCTGTTTCACTCTAATTATTTAAATTGCCTAAGTCTTTTTCTGATTTCTACCTTCTTTCATGCCGGCCTGACTTTTGGGAGGGATTTCCTTTCCAGCAACTAATATTTCCTTTCTTAATCTTGTTGTTTATTATTAATACCTAAAAGCCACAAATCACACAATAGCTATTTACAGATCTGGGTTCTCTAAGTGAATCACTAATCTGTGCTCCTGCAATGCTGTCTTTTCTCTTTTACCACATTTATGTGATTTCATTATAATTATTTTTTTCCTTGGGAAAGCTAGGTGCCATTTGTCTTTTCTTGCTGACTCGTACATCCCAGAATATGAAAGAATATTTGGCATAATCAATTTCTGTTCGATAAATGAATAAATGAATGAGAGTTTGGTTGAATACACACAAAAAAGTGTGCTCAGAATATATACAGCTTTTAGATGTCTGCTCATTCATTGTCATACTGTTGAAGAAATTGTTTCATATTGCTTTTGCTTCAAGTCTAGTGACTTATATGTGGAATCTCAGGGTTTCTCTTTTGCAAAATTTACATTGATAGATTATACTTTTTCTTCAGGGGGATATTATTAAACACTGTGGCAGATTTTATTTTCCAGTATAGCCTATTCCTGTGCTTTTCTTACAGTGTGATATTGACATTTCTCCAAAGAAAGAAGATATTCTATATCCTCAGTACGGAGCATGCGCTAGCCTTGGTGACTTGCTTCTAAGGGATGGCATGCACTGGAGGTGACTTCTGAGAGGCTACGTCATAAAAGGTGAAACAGCTTCCACCTGGCTGTCTCCTTTCTCTATTGAGACATTTGTCCTTGGAACCTAGCCACCATGCTGTGAGAAAGCCCAGGCCCTGTGGCAAAGCCATAAGAAAGTGCTACAGACAACATCCCCAGCTAAGGTCTCAGGCCACAGCCAAGCATCCACTGCCAGACATGTGAATGAGTGAGCCTGCAGATGATTTTAGCCCCTTTGAAGCCTTCCAGCTGAGGCCCAGATGTCACAGAGCAAAGCCATCTTACTCTATCTTATTTGAATTCCTGAACCACATACTAGATGACCAAAATAAACGGTTGTTTTCTGCCACCATTTTAATTCAGACTTCGTGACTAAAGGTCTAGCTTTTGCTTTTGTATTACTTGTTGAAATAATTTTTTATTAAGCGATATTTCACATATCATAAAACTCACCATTTTAAAGTGGACCTTTCAGTGGTTTTGAGTATATTCTCAAGGTTGTGCAACTATCATTCTCTAATTCCGGAACATTTTCATCAGTCTGAAAAGAAACCCCTTTAAAATCTTAAAGTGGATGACGAAACTTTGTCTCCTTCAGCTTGTCGCCACTCTGAGTAGTTTCATCCTGCTGGGACTGTGAAATCTTATGTATCTGGGGCTGACTTATTCTGAGGCTGCTGCCAGGGATTTAACATTTGGAAGCACTATAGGAACCACACATATGACCACTGTGAGACAAAAATGCTGGCAGGAGAATGACCCTGGAAATTGTCAGTGATTAGTCAGATGAAGCTTATGAGATAACATAGAGCTTCCTCTGTACCAGGCCCTGATATAAGGACTTTACATATATTAACTCATTTAATGCTCATAGTAACCCTGCACAATAGATCAACTGGATATTGGGGAAGGGCTGAGGGTTCACCTCTGACATCCTGTTACAGATTGTCATTAGGCTCAGTTTGTTCCAAGGAGACTCTTGGTCACCACACTGTCCAAAATCTATGGCTATTCTGCAATTTCATGTGAAGGATGAAAGGACCACCCCTGCATCCTAAGAATATACTTCAAATTGTTTAAGATGCCATAACACTTTCTTTAGTGCACAAGTATCTATCAACCCTAAGAAAATCTGGACTTAAGTTTAGAAATACTTAAGATAATTATACCTTTATATCATTGTGTTTCTGTTAAGGACCTATTCATATTTAGAGATATTTGAGATGATTAGGACTTTTAAGTAGTAGTAGATCAGTCTTGGGATTCTCGTTTGAAACTTTTACTAAAATGTATATACAATATTAAAATATTTTAAGAACATATATATGTATATATGTAAGAACATCTATTAAGAACATATATATATATATAGTTAAAATACATATATTAAAATATTTTAAGAATACACATATTTATAACACACCATATTTTAAATGTTTTTTCATTAGATGTATTTATTATTTGGCTTAATAAATGTGGGTGCCTGAGAAGTTTCCTTAGCCAAATGAAGCACTCAAAAAAATATTAAAAATATAGATGCAGAGTTGATTGAGCCTTCAACTGGCAGAGTCTCCACTGTTGATTCCCTAGAACTTGGAAATGACTTCCTCACATGCTGTCTCTTTTGTTACTAGTCTATGGTGGGCTCAGGACAGTTTTTTTCTCCACCCTAAAACTGCTGCTCCTTAGTATCCTGTACGGCCATATCTCACACAACGTGTGTTAAAAATTACAGATTTATCATCAAATATTGTGTAAGTTGATTATGAAGTTTCTCAAATTTTAGTGCAAAGTTATAAAACTCTTAAGTTCAGTTGCAAAGATTGCATCTCTTTACTAAAGCACACACGAAACTAATTTTAAAAACATGAACTGCGAATGTTTTCGTTTTCTTGACTGAATTGACCCTCATGCATGAAAGGATGCTCATGACTGCTAACTTGAGGGCTAAAGTGTAGAGAAACGTTTCTTCATATTATTTATGTTTCAGGTTGATAGACTAAATTACCTTTTTTTTAGGAAACATCAAATATAGGCAATTTCATATGGGTCTATCTACTAATTAGGTTATTCCATGCTTACTAGTGTCTCTAAACAGAAACGTGGTCGTAATTGTCACAATTAGTTTTTAACCTGTATTTGCATTTCCAGATTATCTTTAGAGAATGTTTTGAATCATACAAGGCTTATTGTTACTATATTTGGAATAATAAAATGGCAATATATTTTTTGTAAGCTTAAATGACCCAAGAAATTATGTAAAAAAATTACTCTTCTTTATATTCATTGTAAATTATGTCAGTTTCTGCATTAGGATTAGATTTAACTGTATGTCAGAAAATCCAAATTAACAGTAGCTTTTGTATTTTAACTCAATATATTTAGTAATCAAAAGCAAACTGGCTGGGTGCGGTGGCTCATACCTATAATCCCAGCTCTTCAGGAGGCTGAGGTGGATGGATTGCTAGAGCCCAGGAGTTCAAGACCAGCCTGGACAACAGGGAAAAACCCTTGTCTTTACAAAAAATTTTTAAAAAGCTGTACGTGGTGGTGGGCACCTGTAGTCTCAGCTACTCAGGAAGCCGAGGGAGGAGAATTGCTTGAGCCCAGGATGTCAAGGCTGCAGTGAGCCCAGATCATGCCACTGCACTCCATCCTGGGTGACAGAGCAGATCCATCTCAAAAAACAAACAAACAAACAAACAAAAAACTCTAAAAGAACAAGTATTATTTATTTCTTTTTAAAGTCGACAAATCTAAATAAAAACAGCAACAACTCTAATATTTTATATCAGAATGTAATTAATATGATCATCTTGGAAGGCAATTTGGCAATATATTAGGGTGTTTTTGCATTGTTATAAAGAAATACTTGAGAGTGGATAATTTATAAGAAGAAAAGGTTTAATTGGCTCACAGTTCTGCAAGCTGTAGAGAAAATGTGGTGCTGACATCTTCTGGGGAGGCCTCAGGAAGCTTACAGTCATGGCAGAAGGTAAACAGGGAGCATGCATCTCCGTGCGGAGCTGGAGCGAGAGAGAGACAGAGCGAGAGAGAGAGGGCAGAGATGCCGCATACTTTGAAATGGCCAGCTCTGGAAAGAACCCACTCTCAGGAAGACAGCACCAGGCCATGAGGGATCTGCCTCCATGATCCAAACACTTCTCCAGGCCCTACCTCCTGCACTGAGGACTACAATTCAGCATGAGATTTAGGTAGGGACAAATATCTAAACTGTATAAGGCAATATGTAGAATACAAACATTTTGATTAAGGGAATTAGTCCTGTGGGAATAATTTAAAAGAAATAAAAATGTGTAAAATAATATATTTATTGCAGCATTTTACATAGCAGTCCCAAATTAGAAACCACCCAAATATTCAACTATAGAAGAATAGTTATGTAAATAATAACACATCAGTAAAAGAATACTCTGTAACCATTAAAAGTGGACATTAAAAAATTTTATAAACATTGAAATTTATAGTTGTATATTAGAAAGACAATTATACATTAAAACCTATATAGTGGGACAGGGCCAAGGTAGCCGACTAGAAGCAGCAGCATTTGGCGGCTCCCATCGGGAAAAAACATAATAAGCAGGTGAATCCTTCACAGGCAACAAAGGCATCCAAGTTTTCTCATCAAAATTGACTAGAAGGCTGGCATGACCCACAGAGAGAAGGAAGAGCAGTGTGGTGTGGCAGCCCACCTGAGAACCACATGGGGAAGAGGAACTCCCTCCTCCCAGCCAAGGGAGGCGGTGAGTGAGCATGCTACCCAGCCGGGGAAACTGCTTTTTTCACAGAACTGTGCAACTCGCAAACTCACACCACTGGGGCCTAGCGTCCCAGCCCCAGAGCACACAGATGCATACAGCCTTTTGGTTGGAATCTGCTTCAGCCTACAGAGCTCCTGGAAGGAGGGTGACTAGCACCAGGCTGGCTGGCTGCTATAGATGCCATTTGAGCTCCTTGGCATAGGGAAGGCAGCCAGCACTGGGACTTGCAACACACTAAGCTCCCTTGGTGGGGGAAGAGTGGTACCTTCCTAATTAAACTAACAAGCTTCTGCACAGCAAAAGAAACTACCATCAGAGTGAACAGGCAACCTACATGGTGGGTGAAAAGTTTTGCAATCTTCTCATCTGAAAAAAGGGCTAATATCCAGAATTTATAAGGAACTTAAACATATTTATAAGAAAAAAAACCCTATGAAAAAGTGGACAAAAGATGTGAACAGATGCTTCTCAAAAGAAGACATTTATGTGGCCAAGAAACACATGAAAAAAAATTCTTTTTTAATTTTATTTTATTGCATTTTAGGATTGGGGTACATGTGAAGAACATGCAAGATTGTTGCATAGGAACACACATGGCAGCGTGATTTGCTGCCTTCCTCCCCATCACCTACATCTGGCATCTCTCCCCTTGCTATCTCTCCCCAACTCCCCACCCCCCACCGTCCCTCCCCTATTTCCCCTCAACAGACCCCAGTGTGTAGTGCTTCCCTCCCTGTGTCCATGTGTTCTCATTGTTCAACACCCGCCTAGGAGTGAGAACATGCAGTGTTTGATCTTCTGCTCTTCTGTCAGTTTTCTGAGAATGATGGTTTCCAGGTTCATCCATGTCCCTACAAAGGACACAAACTCATCGTTTTTGATGGCTGCATAATATTCCATGGTGTATATTTGCCACATTTTCCCTGTCCAGTCTATCATCGATAGGCATTTGGGTTGGTCCCAGGTCTTTGCTATTGTAAACATTGCTGCAATGAACATTCGTGTGCACGTGTCCTTATAGTAGAACGATTTATAATCCTTTGGATATATACCCAGTAATGGGATTGCTGGGTCAAATGGAATTTCTATTTCTGATTTATAATCCTCTGGGTATATATCCAGTAATGGGATTTCTGGTTCTAGATCCTTGAGAAATACAAATCAAAACCACAATGGGATTCCATCTCACATCAGAGAGAATGGCAATTATTAAAGTCATGAAACAATAGATGCTGGTGAGGCTGTGGAGAAATAGGAACACTTTTACACTGTTGGTTGGTACGTAAATTAGTTCAACCATTGTGGAAGACAGTATGGTGATTCCTCAAGGATCTAGAACCAGAAATACCATTTGACATAGCAATCCCATTACTGGGTATATACCCAAAGGATTATAAATCATCCTACTATAAAGACACGTGCACATGTATATTTATTGAAGCACTATTTAGCAAAGACATGGAACCAATCCCAATGTCAATCAATGATAGATTGGATAAAGAAAATGTGGTACATATATATGATGGAAAACTATGCAGCCATGAAAAAGGAATGAGATCATGACATTTGCAGGGACATGGATAAAGCTGGAAGCCATTATCCTTAGCAAACTAACACAGAAACAGAAAACCAAACACTGCATGTTCTTGCACCTAAGTGGGAGTTGAACATTGAGAACACATGGACACAGAGAGGGAAACATCACACACACACCAGGCCTTCTTGGAAGATTGGGGATAAAGAGAGGGAACTTAGAGGTTGGGTCAATAGGAGCAGCAAACCACCATGGTTCATGTATACCTATGTAACAAACCTGCACGCGCTATACATGTATTCCAGTTTTTTTTTTTTTTTTTTTATAGAAGCAATAAGAGAGAGAGAACCACATACCTCATACATACCTAAAGCCTTTGTCAGTAGGCTAGTTTTGGGTAGTATAATCTGAATGGTTCATTAGATTTTTATATTAGTATCCTTTATTTATTGACCTAAAAGGAAGAAGCTGAAGCAAAGTTAACATAGAGAGTTTATTTGGGACAAGGTTGATGACTATGGCCAGGGACACCCTTCCAAGTTGCCTTGGGAAGGGCTCTGGCAAACAAAGGAGGGGCTCAAGTCTTTAAAGAAAAGTCACATCAGGAGAGGGGGCAATTATAAAAGTAGTTCATCAGGAATTCTCACTGTTTTACGGAAATAGCTTTGACTGGCAATTGACTATACATTGTTAAACTCTAGGGCAAGAGTTATGGTGGTAAGAGTATGGTATTTTATGACTACTTGGCATCAGTTAGTAGTCACAAAATGCCCACATAGCAAGTGTTTTCAAGAAGTAATTAGTTAAATGGGGGTGAGACTTTAAATGCCTCTGTGAGACTGATCATTTAAAGGAGCTCTCATTGCTCAGATAATACTTTTTCTTTCTCACATTCAATATTTATTCAAGAAATGCCTATTAAATGGATGGATAGATGGTGAATGATAATATGAAAAATATTCAGTGGTATGCAGTATCAAAGAAACTATGTGACAGCACGATTAAAACATCAGCTTGGAGCCAGACATACAGGAATTCACATCTCCTAACTGCCACTAATGAGCTGTGCAATCTGGGGAAATAAATTCTCTGAGTTTCAAAGTAGCAGTAGATGTTGTTGTGCGTGTGTGTCTGTAAATTGATGATAATATCTGATTAATAGGTTGCCTATGAACACCAAATGAGCTAATATACCCAAAATAAAACACCAACTACTACTATTTTTTAAAAGATATAAAACAGTAGTTACATATGAATACCAAAAGCAAAAAATGCATTATTATCTTTTTTCCTACATTTTAACTTATTGAAATATATTACCTTTATAATTGATTGGATTGAATGTATATGCACTTTACTAACAGAGGGGCACTAAAGCACTATATTTGTCTTCAAGGAATCTCATACATTTTTATGTAATATCTAAACCACTAATGAAAATATGGAAAGGAAGCATTTGTTTATTCATAAAGCTGTTGAGACAGGTTGACATAATGCCAACCAGTAAATTAACTTCAGTATTCTACTTTGTTGCAAAGTTTTAATCCCCTAATATTCTAGGCAGGTGTCTTGGAATTCATCCATGTGTAGAATGATCAGTTTGTACTCTGACCTTCTCCACCCTTCCAATACAATATTGCTCAAATCAAAAGATTCATAATAAATCGTTTTAATCATATTTTTTGTAAGCTTTTAAATTTAAATTTTTTAACAGGAGAAGAAAATAAACAAGAAACAAAAAAAATCCTTTCTACCTGGATATTTAGTAAAGGTAGCCCTTCCCATGTTCCCCTTTAATTCCTACACACACAGTTTTCTTGAAGATTTTTTGTTTTATGGTATAATACAATTAATATAAAAGTTGCCATCATAGCCATTTTTATAAACAGGATTGAAAATTATAGTTCAGCTCAATGGTATTAAGCACATTCATTCCTACAAACATTTTAAAACATGCTAAGAAGGACTTTCTATGACCTTAATACTTTGTTATTTTACTCAGCAATCGGCTTAAACTGGAGAAGAGCAAATGTCAAAAGGTTTCATTCTATGAGTTTCCAGAAGGTATTTATCTCCTTCGATATCAAAAACATGCCAGCATTTCAGGAAGATTTTTCCTATTTCATTGAAGCTAGTAGACAATTTCTTCAAGAGCAGTTATTCTGATTTTACTAACTTTTTCTTGAAGAGCAAAGGCAGGGTTGAAACTTTCCCAACCACATCATTTAAGTGCCTACTATGTGCCAGGTTTTATCTACAAAGCCTAATTATGGCAACAGTCTTTCGATTTAGGTGGTATTACACACACTTTGTAGACAGGAAAATTGAAGCTCTATTTTAAGACGATTACAATCTAAATCTTTGGTCTACATGCCCACTGCTGATTCTACCCACCACAATTGCCTTCTGAACATTTGCAGCATCTTTCAAACAAACCCTGGTGTAGATATCGCACAGCCTGACTCCCAAAATGCCACACAATGCGGAACATTCCAGATACAACTATTTATTTCAACCACTCTTTGGCATTTATTGCTTAAAAAAAGAACAACTCTTGAGTGGAGATGTGTTACATTCTTATGATTTTATTTTAGACATGATTCCATTCTGGGTTATATTATTGGCTCTGGTAGATGTTTCTCTTGTTTGATGGTGTACCTGCTAAACTAGCACATAAAGAGCAAGTCTGCAATACATAGGTACAGGTATAGGATAGCATGTATAATATACAGAGCATATCTAGAGAGAGTAGAGTATATAAAATGTGTAGAAGGTTAGTGCCGACGCTGGGGCTGGGGTGCTCACACTTGCACTGCGGTTCCTCAGATGCTAGAAAGACCAAAGCCTTAGGGCAATAAGGAAGAATTCTTCAGGATCTGAAATCTGTTCAAAGAATAAAGTTTAAATAGTTCTGTGAGTGAATACAAAGAAATACATAGATGATAGATAGGTAAAAGATAGATAGATAGATAGATAGACAGACAGACAGACAGATAGACAGAAACAAAGCTTTGCTATTGGGAATCCTGATAACTGACTTTCATTTGACTGAGGGTTTGATCCTTTCTTCCTCCCTCTCTCCCTCTCTCCTTCTCTCCCTCTCTCCTTCCCTCCCTCTTTTCCTTCCTTCCTTCCTTATCTACCTCCCTCCTTCTTCCTCTCTCCCTCCTCTTCCTCCCTCCCTCCTTCTCCCTCCTTCCCTCCCTCCCTCCCTTCCTTCCTTCCTTCCTTCCTCCCTTGCTTCATTCTGTTTTGGACAAAAATCTAAAATAGACTGCATATTTCCTTGCGTTCTGTTAAGCTACCATTTTTCAATGATTCTGATATGTCTCTCACTGAGCTAAACACACTACCTGTACTCACATTTCATCCTCACAGTCAGCCTATGAAATAGGCATGATCACCCTTATTTCATGAAAGAACTTGTGTCCTAAAGAAGCCACTAAACTTGGTCGAGTTCTCATTAGAGGAAGAGGTGAAGCTAAGATTGAAATACAGGTCCTTCTGACTCTGTTACTCCAAAACTTGTTCATTATCTCACTATATTATTTCTTTGAATAATTTAAGTCTTTGTGATAATTCTGTATTCTAAAGTTTAATATTGAATTGACCTCAACCTGGCCTCGTGTGTGTATGTGTGTGTGTGTGTGTGTGTGTGTGTGTAGTAGTAGTCTAGGAACACTGCATACATACGTATTATTTAAGCTACTGAATATAAATACAAATGGTGTTGTGGAAGACAGTGTGGTGATTCCTCAAGGATCTAGAACCAGAAATACCATTTGACCCAGCAATCCTAGTACTGGGTATATACCCAATGGAATATAAATCATCCTACTGTAAAGACACATACACATCTATGTTTATTGCAGCACTATTCACAATAGCAAAGACTTGGAACCAACCCAAATGCCCATCAATGATAGATTGGCTAAAGAAAATGTGGTGCATATGTGCCCATGGAATACTATGCAGCTGTAAAAAACGATGAACTCATGTCCTCTGCAGGGACATGGATGAAGTTGGAAACCATCATTCTTAGCAAACTAACGGGAACAGAAAACCAAACACCACGTGTTCTCACTCGTAAGTGGGAGTTGAGCAATGAGAGCCCATGGATGTGGGAAGGGGAACATCACATACCACAGCCTGTCAGGGGGTGGAGGGCAAGGGGAAGGAGAGCATTAGGACAAATATCTAATGCATATGGGGCTTAAAACCTAGATGATGGGTTGATAGGTGCAGCAAACCGCCATGGCACATGTATACCTATGTAACCTGTATGCTCTGCACATGTATCCCAGAACTTAAAGTAAAAAAAAAAAAAATGGTAAGCATTTGTACCTATATTTAGTTGCACAAGAGTACAATGCTTTTTGGGTTCATGACACTTAACTTTTTCTTTTCTATGCCCCCTTTCACTGAGGAGTCAGCCATTTTTGGCCAAAGAGATGTGGTTCATAGAATTAGAGAGGTGTATTCAATTCTAGATTTGATACATGCTATCATTGTGATCTCATTTTCTTCATCTTTAAAATGGGTGTAAGTAACATTGCCTATTTTGAAGAGGATGATGGGGTAATCTAACACTGCAGCTGGCAGTAGTAAATTCTCGACCACTGTCAGTCATTATTATAGCATATCACTGCTGTCAGGTGGCTAACCATAATTTCGCACTGCTATCAGTGTTCCTGTTATATCTGGCTCTTTAGTAATTTGTGGAGTCTAATCTATTTGGGCTTAGAAAACAGTTCCTGTATTGGTAACACTGCAAAATGGACTTGTGCAGGGTGTTGGCACAAAGACGGGGTTACAAAGTCAAGCCAGGAACAAAGCAGCAATGGAAATGCTGAGAAAACATGGTCACTGTTCCAAAGCTCAGTCTGTGGATCTGAAACAGAATCAGAGACGTGACTGCAGCCAGGTATTGGAGTAGCACAAGAGATAACAATGGGAACACCAAAGTCCATGGCTCCATCTGGGTTTGCAGGCTGACAGGAGAAAATCAGAAGACAAAGCCCAGGGGCTCAGGGAAGACAGGCTTGCCTGGGAGCACTTCTTGTAGCCATTAGTTTGCACTAATCCTCCTTTTGGAGCCTGGAATTTTCCCAGAGCAAGTATACTTTTATATTTTTTTGTAAGCACAATTCTCCAAGACTAGCATCTCTCAGTCAGAAAATAAATTTTTGAGATCTGAGGTGAAGGTACATAGAAACTGAGTAAAGGCATAGGGAGCATTTTTTTTAGCAGTGACCATGAATTTTAATACATATATTTTGTTTGATTGACTTAGATATCTTAATATTTATCAATACATTCTTAGCTAAACGATAAATAAATTTTCTTGATCACGTCTATGTGTAAATAAGGTTGCCAGATAAAAGGCAGAATCTTTAGTTAAATTTGAATTTCGGATAAATAATAATTAAGTTTTTAGAATAAGTATGTTTCAAATATTGTGTGAGACATACTTATTCTAAAAAAGTATTCATTGTTTACATGAGATTCAAATTTAACTGGGAATTCTGGTTTTTTTTTTTTTCCTAAATCTGGAAACTCTATATATGAATGACTACAATAATGGGAATAACAGTAATTATTGAGCACTTTCGGGAACAGTGATACTATTTTAACACACATTATCTTAATTTTTACAACAATGGATCAACACAGTTATTCTCATTTTTCAGTTATAAAACTGGGACTAGAAAGATTAATTTCTAACAGTTTGCAAATGGTAGCGGTAAAATTCAAACTCAGATCTTTCTGACTCCCCAAATAACACACATATACTCTGTGTATATGGATGAGAAAGTCAATGCACCTGTCCCGGCTTCTGTCATATTTGGATATTTGGGTTCTGGATGCAATTATTTATTATTCCTTATATGCATAAAATGCAACCATTTCATCTCTACATATGTTTTCTTTGATCAAAAGGGGAAAACACATTTTCCATTACTTGAGTTCAGAAAGGCATGTGGCTGAGCTTTCTCAGCAAGTACCAGTTTTTCTATGCAGTCTGAAGCTGTGTTTAGGTAACTCAGAGAAAGCCTTCTGGCCACCCTGCTTCTGATGGTGTCCTGCAAATACCTCATAGCAATAACGTCAGCTTCTTAATCATTTTTGTGACTTACCTAGCATTAGGAAGTTTGCCGAGGTGAACATTATTTTAATGTTAGTCGATTGGCTACTCTCTAGGAGTTAATTGTTGGCAATTACCCCATGCCATTAAACATTAAATATTACAAATAGGTGAGGCTAGCAAACCACTTAAGAAAATGAATGTCATGTTACCGTGACACCTAATGATGAATATCTGAAGCTTTGGAGGTTCCCAGCCTTTGCATTTTGAGATTTAGGAAGTTTTGCTTTTTTCCTTAACTAACATTTTAACTGATTACTTAATCACTAGAAACCAAACTACTGCCATATAAACTGAAAAACTATTGACTTTTGGAGAATATATTATCAAGGACCAGAATCAAAAAACTACAATTTACATTCCCTGTCACTTCTTCTGTGGTTATTGACTTCTATTGGCAAAACGCTCTGGAAGCATTTGCTATTACTATGACTAAAGCAATTATATGAGGCTTTTCAATAATGTCTGGCAACTGTATTGTTTATTGCATTTAACTTTAAGAATCTCGGCAATTCAGAAGCTTATTATCATTACATAAGAGATCTTTATCCTAACATATTATATAGAAATACTAGTTTTAAAATATTTTTAAAGGAAGTTGTTTTTAGCTAATTCCTTTAAAAACAAAAGCAGTAGAAAAAATATAATCTCTTAAAAATGGTATATGGTTTTTGTCTGCATGAGATTCATTTCCATTTAAATACTTTGATATAAAAATTGTTCAGTATTACAGTTACTATTTTATTGCTATTTTCTGTCTTTATATAGATCACAATAAAAATATCAGGATTTTATTTCTTAAGTTCTGGTTTCATATTTGAAAATGTATGCAACTGAAACATTATTTTCAACTACTTGAGTCCTGTATAGAAACATTCAAATGATTCATTGGAATTTTCACTTTTCATCTGGATGTTTGGGTTTTATGCCAATACAGTCACAGCTTGAATTTACTGTGATAAACTTTGGCAAGATGCGCTCCCTCTCATACAACATCAAAGTGTTTGAAAGGAAATGAGTGTACTGGTTTCTTTGATGCAAAATCCTGATTAGATCTGAGATAGCAGTGGTGAAATATTCAAAATGGAATTGGGGATCCCATGGTAAAAGAAAAATAATTTCCCAAATTCTTGAGGTACAGAGTAAGTAATAGTGTCTTGAAACTTGGCATGATTATCAGGAGATTGGAAACACACATATTCCTATTATGATTACCTCAACATCACAGAACAGTTAACAAGCTTCTCAGAGGTCTTCCTTTGCATTCTTCTGAAGGTACATTTTTATACTCTAAAGACGATGTTTGCACACTAAAGCACATGACATTGAGTTTCATTAGGTTAATTTGACACAATCCAGTGCAAAGCAATACTTTTTAATAACCAGTGTGTAAGACTTTAAGGAAAAAATCACCAACTGATGCCCATATAAGAAAATGGAGAAAAATAACAGCAACAGCAACCACCACTGTGGTTACCAGTCAGTAATAGAATATATTAATACTTTCTGAGAGTTTACTGTTTTTTCTCTCTTTTATTTTATTTTAAATAATATCTGTATGGAATTGAAAATCATGGGACCATAGATATCATTACAGTATTTGGAGAATCCGGAAAGAGAAAGAAAGGATATATAATATTCTAAACTCCCGCCATGATCTTAGTTTTTTCAATGCAACATTTTGAGATAAAGAAGTCTTAACCTGTAGATCATGTTTTACTTCACACAGAATGAATTAAATACTCAAGAGATCTCTATGAAGGAGGCAAATATTCCCGCATACTTAAAGTCATCTATCTTATTTTCTCTTTGTTTTCATGAAATAAGAGTGTGTTTTTGACAATTAGAACATCTTTAAACATTTTTATTATGAAGAATCTCACACATATACAAAAGGAGATAATTGTATAGTGAAGCCCAGTGCTCTAATGGTGAATTTCCCCTGCTGTCAATAGAACTTAACTGATTATTTTGTTTTTATTTTCAATTACCTCTTTCTTGCTCCCATTAGGTTGAGTTCCTGACATCATACTGGCTTTTTCTGGTAAGTATTTCTTTATGAATTTGTAAAGAATAGAGACTCTATATGAAACCTATCATTCTATTATCACACCTTAAAAATAACATGAATTTTCTGTATTTTCAAGTGTCCAGTTACTGTTCACATTTTTCACTTTTTTCCAGTTTGTTCATTTGAGAAAGGGCCAAATAAAGCCTCTACATTGTGGTTAATTTGTCTTCCAAAGTAGTGTAATTTCTGGAATAAAGATGATCATTGATCTGTATTCTTTTATAGTGACCATTGCCTTACTGCGAGGGTAATTAAGGTAAAACACAATGTTAATATTGATGCTTTATCTATGTAATACCAAGTAAAACTATAAGGAAAATGGTCAGTTTTATGAGATCTGGGTCTAAGTATTGTTTCCTTTAAAAATCTGGTGATTGATTTCCTTCTGTTTTTATTTCACATATTTTCTTATTGTGTACATGTAGCAATGTTATAAATATAAATTTAAATGTTGACATTTTAAAAGTTTGCCATTGATAGTGATCTTTAAAAAAACAACTTTGCGATTGAAATATTCAGTTAAAGCAATAATCAGTTGCTGTTGGTTCTTTGTATGTCATGCTAATTACAGATGTTCTCCTACTTATATCAAGATGTTTAATTCAGTTCCTAGTTTATCTTGATTATAAATGTAGATTCTTTTCCTGAACCATGGAAGTTGGAAATAAAACTGTCAGAAGATATTTATGTGCTTTATTTAGACACAATTTATATAATTAATTGTAACTGGTAGTATAGTTAGAAACCAGTTAAAAGCAAAATAATCCACCAGTCTTTTAACTGACGCTTTATAAAATAATGATCACGTTATACTTGATTTTGTTCTAGATATGCATTTGATTTAAAAATGCCTTTTGATTGTGTAGCCTCTACGCACAAGAAATGACTTGAGATATTTTTCTCCTTGAATTATTTAATCTTCTTGTCCAGGGCGTTAATTAAGAAAATGATATTTAAGACTATCCTGTCTTAATAATGATGCTTACTTTTTTGCTCATAAGTCTGAAGAGTGAGAATTGGAAGTAGATAATACTGTTATTGCTTAGCAGGTGCCTTATTTACTTAGAACAATGGAAAAACGTTAGAGTTTTCTTGTTACAGAATGTGCTAAACATTGCAAACTACTGGTCATTTATTTATTTATTTATTTATTTTTGGCTCTTCTGAATAAACGTGCTCTTAATCACCCTGATTCTCCAGTAAAATGCACATTTTTTGCCTTCGTATAGGGAGAATTGCAACACCATACCTTTAATTGAATCTTATGCTTAGCAGTTGAAGTTGCTTTCATAAATATATTTTCTGTTAAAATTCTGTGCAGGGAAATCCTTTTTCCAGATCAGTATAATAAAGGAGTGATATGCAATAAAATAAAATAAAAAATTCTGTGCAGGGAAAATAATGGTCCATGCTACCATTATTGCGTTCTTCGTCTAACAATAGGCCTCTAACCAAAGTTCCTGCAGACAATGGACGTCTTTACACTGGGAACACAGCTAAAGCCTGTATGTCACTTAATATGTGCTAGGCACAGTTATAAACACTTATGTACATTAACTTATTTAATCCTCATAACAACCTTAAAAGAAGTTACTATTATGATATCCATTTTACAGAAAAAGGAAATTGAGACATAAAAAGGTTAAATGACTTCTTGGCTGGCACACAGCTAGTTGTGGTGGGACTAAGATTTGAATTGAGGCAGTCCGACTCCATAGATTTATTTTTATCCACTATACTATACTGCCTAATAAGAAGAGCATGTCAGTGGTTGCCTGAGATGTTAGTTGTTTGATGTAAATAATGAAAATTTTCTATATGTTGATTGCGGTGGTGGCAACATGAGTGTATTCATTGTCAAAACTCATCAAACTGTGCATGTAAAATGGATGCATTTTGTTAGACGTGAACTATACCTCAGTAAAGTTGATTTATAAAAAAAAAAGTGTTAAGACTCACTAGGTAGTCCTTTATATAGTAAATTTTGGTAACCTTTACTGGATGGTAGATTTTGGTAATTTTTGAGTACAGTGCACTTTATATGGCCTAAAAATTAACAATACTCAAAAAATTAACAAATACACATCACTTTGGAATGGTGTGGAATAATTAGCAAAATTTACCCATAGGTGAGATCATGTGCTGTGTCTACGCTATAGATTAGCTTCAGATCTTTTACATCCTTATAGCTCTTTGTCTGCTTGCTCTATGACACAGAGACCAATATTAAATTAGTTATGAGTGTGTGTTTCTTTTAGTCTTCCTATAATTTCCATCATTTTTATTAGCTACAAATAAAAAGTTCTATTAGTTACAAGTAGATTTTTTTAGCATTGTTATGTTTCATACTGGATTGATTTCTTTATCATTAAGAATAATTAAGAATAATCTCTCTTGATTTCTAGTCATGTGTTTCGACTTAAAGTCTTTTAAAATTGGTATTAATATAGACACACCACATTCTTTGCCTAATATTTGCATGACATATCTTTTTCTGGCCTTTTGCTTTCAATCTGTTTTCTATTTTTATTAGGGATGTGGGCTTGTATTTGTTTTTGCTTTTTTTTCTTTCCATAGTCTGTCAGTCTTTCATTTATTTTTATTTATTTTTATTTTATTTATTTATTTATTTTTGAGGTGGAGTGTCCCTCTGTCGCCAAGGCTGGAGTGCAGTGGCGTGATCTCAGCTCACTGCAACCTCCAACCTCCCACATTCAAGCTATTCTCCTGCCTCAGTCTCCTGAGTAGCTGGAATTACACGAGCCCACCACCATGCCCAGCTAATTTTTTTTTTTTTTTTTTGTAGTTTTAGTGGAGATGAGGTTTTACTGCATTAGCCACGATGGTCTTGATCTCCTGCCCTGGTGATCCACCCGCCTTGGTCTCCCAAAGTACTGGGATTACAGGCATGAGCCACTGTACCTGGCCCTATTTTCATTTAATTTTATTGCTGATATAGTTGAATTGAAATCTACCAGCTTTCTATTTCTGTGTTTAAGTTAGTTCAATCTGTTTTGTTTTTTCTTTCCTTAATTTTCTTCTTTTTGATTTATCAATTTTTAAAATTTCTTCTTCACCTCTATTAATTTGTTAGTGATACATTGTTTCACTGACATTTCACTTGACATTGCAATATTCATGTTACTGAAATGGTAAAATATAACTTTTACCATTCTCCAATAATGCTAAGAATTTTCGTATTTTTTAAATTTTTGTGAGTACATAGTAGGTGTATATATTTATGGGGTATGCTAGTAATTTACATTGCTAAAATTCCATTTGCCCTTGCTACTTTATATATCTTATTGTCGTATGTATTTAACCCAAAGAAAGTAGTATTGTTTGTTCAATCAATGTTAATTTGTATTCACCACATAATTTATCATTTCCATTGTTCTTCATTTCTCACTGAATTTTTTTTTTTTTTTTTTTTTTAGATCCTTTTACTATTTCTTTCTGTGGAGATTTTCCGGCAATACATTTTCTGAATTTCTTTTATACTAAAAGTCTTTATTTTACCTTTATTTTTGATGGACTTTCCCCACCTCACTATAGAGATCTATGTAGGCAGATATTTACTTAGAGTACTTTAAAAATGGAATTTCATTGCTTCCTGGCTTTCATCATTTCTGTTCAAAATTCATTTAGGGCCGGGCATGGTGGAGCATGCCTGTAATCCCAGCACTTTGGGAGGCCAAGGCAGATGGATTACCTGAGGTCAGGAGTTTGCAAACATCCTGACTAACATGGTGAAACCCCCACCTCAACTAAATACAACAAAATTAGCTGGGCACGGTGGTGCATGCTTGTAATCCGAGCTACTTGGGAGGCTGAGACAGGAGAATCACTTATACCTAGGAGGCGGAGGTCACAGTGAGCTGAGATCCCGCCATTGCACCCCAGCCTGAGCAACAAGAGTAAAACTCCATCTCAAAAAAAAAAGAAAAAAGAAAATTCAATTAGTCTTATTGTTGCTCCTTGTAGTAATGTATCTCCCTCCAGTCTCCCCAACCCCCCCACCCCTGGAGTGCTTTCAAATTTTCTCTTTGTTTTTGGCTTTGAGAAGTTTTTCTATGATGCGTCTAGGCTTCATCTCACTCATATTCATCCCGAAAGTGCAAAGAGCTTCTCGAATCTGTGGCTTGATGACTGTCATCATTTTCTCTTCAAATATGGCCTTTCCTCTCCTCTGGTATTCCAACAACATATATGTGACATTTGGATTATTTTTCTTATATACATTTTTGCATTTTTAAAATCTTTTATCCTTTTGTGCTTTAAACATTTTTATGTTCGTCTCTATTTCAGTTCACAAAGTCATGATTCTCCTCTGTGTAATCTGCTATCATGTCCCTTTATCAAGCGTGTTATTTTGTTTTTCATTTCTAGAATTGTACGTGAAATTCTTTATTCATTTTATTCATATTTTATTCTTTTTCAACTTTTATTTTAGACTTTTGGGGTACACGTGCAAGTTTTTTACCTAAGTATACTGCATGATGCTGAGATTGGGATATGAATGATCCCACCACCCAAGTATGAGCATAGTACCCAACAGTTACTTTTGCAACTCTTGTTCCACTCCCACCTCCACCCTCCAGTAGTCCTCAGTGTGTATTGTTGCCATGTTTATGCCATGTGACTTTTTATTTTAGATTTAAATTCTCTGGTAACATTTTCCATCTTTTTGTCTATCTTTCATCTTTCTCTTTGTTTTCTTGACTGTATTAGTTATAATAATTTAATGTCCTAATTGAATAATTTCAATATCTGGATCATCTGTGGATATCTTTTTATTGACTGTTTTTTCTCAGGGTGTTAAGGCTTATAGTCCTGTGTTTTGGTATGCCTGATTCTTAGTCTGTTCAGGCTGTTATAACAAACTATCACAGACTGGGTAGTTTAAACAACAGACATTTATTTCTTACAGTTCTGGAGGCTGGACGTCCAAGGTCAGGGTTCCAGCATCATTGGGTTCTTGGTAAGTGCCCACTCCTGGTATGCAGATGGTTGTTTCCACACTGCATTTTCACATGGAGGGAAGGAGCTCTAGGCTCTTCATCCCCTTATAAGGATCCTAATTCCATCATCATGATCTAATCACCACCCAAAAGCCCCACATTCTTATTTTATGACATTAAGTGTTAAGATTTCAACATACGAATTTTGAAGAATACAAACATTAAGTTTTTAACAGCTGGGAGGTTTTTGATTCATTGTCTGACATCATATATGAAAAATTGTAGAAGATTGATCATATTATCCCCAAACAGCAGAAGGAGTGGGAGCCTGATTTTCTTGATTGAGTCAGAAACTAAATTGAAGGCCAAATTGAAGTTGTGTTAAGGCTCTATCTAGATCTCTTTCAACCCTGCTTCTAGGGTGTAGTTCCCAAGGTGTTCTGATTGAGGTCCAGGATGCTTCCTGGGTTCCATCCCTCATGTGTCTAGAACTCAAAGTCTGTTTCCTAAGCACTGTGAGATTGCCAAAAACTTCCTGTTTCCCAAAGGCATTTTGCTTGGCTTCTTGGATTCCTTTCCTCACATGGTTGTAGAATTCAACCAGCGTCATCAAGGACACCCAGCAAAGTGTTGGATGTTGTTCACTGCCCCCTCATTCTCACAAGAATCCCATCCCCTCAAGTCTCTAAATTGTGTCTCTCTAGCCTCGTGAGATGGCCTGAAGTTCTAATGGTCTTTCTGCCTCTGTAGCAAGGAAAGCTTCTTGGCCTTTTCCCTGAATCTTCAGCCTCTTGCTCTATGCACAAAACTGACAAGTACACTAAGGGGGAAAACAAAATAAAACAACAACAACAACAAAACCCAGCTGAATTGTCCACGTGCCTCCCCCAGCCATTTGCCCTTCCCAAGACCTCGTACTTTCATGTCCTGTTTGCCCTTGGCAGCAGTATTATGCCCACACCTTATTCTATTGCTTAGCTAACTAGAGGTGTTCAACAGAGGCTTTGGTTTAATGCGAGATGCTCCAACATGCCCTATTATGAATCTTTGCATTCCAGAGAAAACAGCATCAGAATAACAATTCAAAGCAGCAATATATAGAAACAATAATAGTAGGAGATTTATAACTCACTTCACATGACATGCAAATTGGAAAAAAATGAAATAAGAATATAGTGGATCAAAATAATAGAATTAATTGAATGGAACTAATAGATTTAAGTTTGGCTATATTTGGATAATAGTAATTTTAATCAGGGTTCTCCATAGAAGCATATATACATGTATATATGTACACACACACAATCTCTGTAGTATTTTGTTATAGCAGCCTGTATAAACTAAGACTGAGGAAAAGTTAGCAAAAGGGGAAATAATTTCCTAACCATTTAAAATTTTTAAATATAATGATAAATTTGTAACTTTGCTCATTTATTATACCAAAACAAATTTTGGGTAGGTCCAATTTTAAATAAAATTTTAAAATCACCAAAAAAGAGCATAGAATATTATTTATAAGTGTAAAAATCATTACTATGCATCATGAAATAATCCAGAAAGGAAAAGATGGATGTGTTGACTATTAAAAATTGTAAACTGTTCAATTACAAAAATTATCATAATCAAAGAAAAATGACAAAATGGGAACAATTATTTACAACACATGATGAACAAAAGGCTAATTTTACTTAATATACATAAAACTAAAAAAATTAACAATCGTCTATAAAATGGTAAAAATATATGAACAGATATTTCACCAAAAAGGGAAAAGAAATATTAACCATATAAAAGAATTGTTTTTAGTCTATAGATTTTTAATAAAACTATTAAACAAGAATATATTATGATGCTCAAACATTTAAAAATTAAACAAAATAATTCAACTTTTTAGAGAGCAGTTTGCCAAAATTACTCAAAATTTAAGGCATATATTATTTGACTCAGAGGTTTCCCTTCTAAGAATTCATCATACAGAAATATTCCCAGAGATTTCCCTTTTAATAATTTATCACACAGAAATATGACCGTAATTCTACAAAGTATATTCAAATATTTCAATTACACGGTCATGTGAAATAGCAAATGAATAAACAAATAGCTACCAATAAGAGATGGGCTAATACATAATAGTATATTTGTTAATATAATGTCATGCAATCAGTAAAAGGAATGAGAAATGAGTCACTGAAGAAAACTATCAAAACTAAATTGTTAACAAAAAAGCAAGTTGCTGAAAAATTTGTATACGTGATCCATTTTTTCTTTGGCTACAAAAATAACTTTATTAGGCTTATATTTGCATAGACAATTTCTGAAAACAAGCATGAAAATTGTAAACACTGCTTCCTGGAGAGTGGGCCTTGGGGTTCAGTAGAGGAGGACAATATCTTCTTTTGTACTTTGCATTCTTCTATAGCATTTGAAATTTTCTAAAACATGTATTTACTTTCATGATTAACTTTTCAAACTATCTTAAAATGATATGGTAATGCTAAGTTTCAAATTTTATACTAATTTCAATCAATAATTTCTTTCTTTCTTCATTATTCCTTCTTTAAAAGAAATCTCAGTGCTCCCCACATGTGTGAAAAATGTCTGATTTAAAAAACATGGAAATCAAATGATGTAGATGGGAAGAAAATTTCAAGGGAAGAAAAAGAGATCCATTGATTTGATTTGAGTTTAGATAGATTGCTAGACAGCTTTTAAATACTTGGGTGACATTAAGGCTTGTCGATATTGCCATGTCTAAGACCACTTAAAAGGTTAGAGCCTTCTGAGAGCTAAGTGCCAGCAACTAAGGTCCTCAGTAAACTGAGGGTTCTAGTAGTTAAGTCTTGTCTTTACTGGAGTCCTAGATATGAGGTAAAGATTTTTACTTGCTATTTTTCATTTATTTAACCAATATGCATTCAGTGCTTGCTTGTGTAATATAGTAATACTAGGCCAGGCACTGATTATATAGTGCTGAATAATAATGAAGATGTCTACATTAAGATCTCTGACAAAGTCTCCAAAAATAAACAATGGGGAAAGATATTCTATTTAATAAATGGTGCTGGTAAAACTGGCCAGTCATATGCAAAATGAAACTGGACCCCTACTTCTCACCATATACAAAAATTAACTCAAGGTTGATTAAAGACTTACATATAAGTCCTCAGAATATTAAAATCCTAGAAATAAAACTAGGAAAAATAAATAAAAATAAAACAAATTCAATAGAAATCATCAGTATGTTTTCCGCAGGGAAGTATCATGATTAACATTACTAAAATATTACTCTGACGTACTAGCATAGAGCGGATAAGAAGAAATAAGACTACACATGGGAACAGGACAAGTTACATAATTTGTGACAATTTTTGAGTTCTAGTGCAAAATGAAAATGTGGTCCTCTTGATCAAAAATTATTAAAAATTTCAAGACAACAGCAGAGTATTAAACAAAACCCAGGGCTCTTTTAAGTGCAGGGCCTGGGTGACTGCAGAGGTCTCATGCCCAGTAGGTTGTTCTGAATAGGTAGCTCAGTTAAGAGGCTCATAGAGAAACCTAGAAAAGAGATTGTTAGTGAGTTAGACTATCCTGTTGGCAATGAAAATGAAGAGAAGTGCATGGATTTAAGACATATTTTAATGAAAGAATAGACAGATTTTTAAAATTCATGAGATGATGGCACGTTCTGAGAAAAGGAAGAGTCAGTGATGCCGTCCATGTTTCTGTGGCCTGGCTTTGGTGTTTACGCATTGGGAGAAGTAGGCATCTTTGCCAATCTGTACAGACTGGCTTTGGCAGGAAGAGCCCTTCATCTGTCAGCTATTCGACGTAGGTTAGCTGGCAGGGCCCACGAGCAAGCTTGCTTTTGGAGTTCTTGGGCAGGCTGGCCCAGTGCCTGGGCCAGTAGGCAGGTGGGCCTGGAGCTTGTATCTGCAGGGGCTGGCTTAGTGTCAAGATTTTCTGGGTCTGGTGCTGGGGTTGGTGGTGAAGTTGGGTACTCATTTCACTCTTTTCCCTCCATCTGAAGGGTATCTCTCTCTGAGCTGCAATACATGGGCTTAGGGGAGGGGTGCCATGGGTAATGTGAAGTTGTGCCCCCTATTATTTTCAATGTTTCTTTTCTTATTTCTGTTTTCAGTTGCGGTGCTATGTCTTCTTACTTGGAATCCTTAGCTCTCATGAAGATACTGTCTGCATGGATGCTTGTTTCCATTAGGGCATAAGCACCAAAAACTTGGCTGCCATCTGACTGAGGTCATTTTCTTCAGAATCTTATTTGTATGTAGAAGTGGTGGTGAAGGGCTGAAGACTTTCCTATGGCCAATTCTTTTTTTTTTTTAATTGCATTTTAGGTTTTGGGGTACATGTGAAGAACATGCAAGATTGTTGCATAGGTACACACATGACAGTGTGGTTTGCTGCCTTCCTCCCCATCACCTATATCTGGCATTTCTCCCCATGCTTTCTCTCCCCAACCCCCCACCCCCCGCTGTCCCTATTTCCCCTTGACAGACCCCAGTGTGTGATGGTCCCCTCCCTGTGTCCATGTGTTCTCATTATTCGAGTCCCACCTATGAGTGAGAAAAAGCAGTGTTTGATTTTCTGTTCTTGTGTCAGTTTGCTGAGAATGATGGTTTCCAGGTTCATCCATGTCCCTGCAAAGGACACAAACTCATAGTTTTTTATGGCTGCATAGTATTCCATGGTGTGTATGTGCCACATTTTCCCTGTCCAGTCTATCATCTATGGGCATTTGGGTTGGTTCCAGGTCTTTGCTATTGTGAACTGTGCTGCAATGAACATTCGTGTGCATGTGTTCTTATAGTAGAACGATTTATAATCCTTTGGATATATACCCAGTAATGGGATTGCTGGGTCAAATGGAATTTCTATTTCAAGGTCCTTGAGGAATCGCCACACCATCTTCCACAATGGTTGAACTACTTACACTCCCTCCAACAGTGTAAAAGTGTTCCTATTTCTCTACATTCTCTCCAGCATCTCTTGTCTCCAGATTTTTTTAATGATCGCCATTCTAACTGGTGTGAGATGGTATCTCAATGTGGTTTTGATTTGCATTTCTCTAATGACCAGTGATGATGAGCATTTTTTCATATGTTTGTTGGCCTCATGTATGTCTTCTTTTGTAAAGTGTCTGTTCATATCCTTTGCCCACTTTTGAATGGGCTTGCTTGTTTTTTTCTTGTAAATCTATTTGTTTGTTTGTTGTGCTGTGCAGAAGCTGTGGAGTTTGATTAGGTCCCATTTGTCTATTTTGGCTTTTGTTGCCAATGCTTTTGTTGTTTTAGTCATGAAGTCCTTGCCTATGCCTATGTCTTGAATGGTTTTGCTAGATTTTCTTCTAGGGTTTTTATGGTGTTGGGTCTTATGTTTAAGTCTTTAATCCATCTGGAGTTAATTTTAGTGTAAGATGTCAGGAAGGGGTCCAGTTTCTGCTTTCTGCACATGGCTAGCCAGTTTTCCCAACACCATTTATTAAACAGGGAATCATTTCCCCATTGCTTGTTTTTGTCAGGTTTGTCAAAGATCAGCTGGTTGTAGATGTGTGGCATTGCCTCCGAGACCTCTGTTCTGTTCCATTGGTCTATATCTCTGTTTTGGTACCTGCACCATACTGTTTTGATTACTGTAGCCTTGTAGTATAGTTTGAAGTCCCGTAGTGTGATGCCTCCAGCTTTGTTCTTTTTGCTTAGAATTGACTTGGCTATGCAGGCTCTCTTTTGGTTCCATATGAAGTTTAAGGTGGATTTTTCCATTTCTGTGAAGAAGGTCATTGGTAGCTTGATGGTGATAGGGTTGAATGTGTAAATTACTTTGGGCAGTATGACCACTTTCACAGTACTGATTCTTCCTAACCATCAGCATGGAATGTTTCTCCATCTGTTTGTGTCCTCTCTTATTTTGTTGAGCAGTTGTTTGTATTTCTCCTTGAAGAGGTCCTTTACATCCTTTGTTAGTTGTATTCCTAGGTATTTTATTATCTTTGTAGCAATTGTGAAAGGTAGTTCGTTCTTGATTTGGCTTTCTTTAAGTCTGTTATTGGTGTATAGGAATGCTTGTGATTTTTGCACATTGATTTTGTATCCTGAGACTTTGCTGAAGTTGCTTATCAGTTTAAGGAGATTTGGGGCTGAGGCAATGGGGTCCTGTTAGTATATAATCTTGTTGTCTTCAAATAGAGACAATTTGACTTCCTCCTTTCCTATTTGAATATCCCTTATTTCTTTTTCTTGCCTGATTGCTCTGGCTGGAACTTTCAATACTGTATTGAATAGGAGTGGTGAGAGAGGGCATCCTTTTCTAGTACTAGATTTCAAAGGGAATGCTTCCAGTTTTGCCCATTCAGTATGATATTGACTATTGGTTTGTCATAAATAGCGTTTATTATTTTGAGATACATTCCATCAATACCTAGTTTATTGAGGGTTTTTAGCATAAAGGGCTGTCGAATTTTGTCAAAGGCCTCCTCTGCATCAATTGAGATAATCATGTGGTTTTTGTCTTTGGTTCTGTTTATGTGGTGAATTACGTTTATAGACTTGCATATGTTGAACCAGCCTTGCAACCCCAGGATGAAGCCTACTTGATCATGGTGGATAAGCTTTCTGATGTGCTGTTGCAGTCGGTTTGCCAGTATTTTATTGAAGATTTTTGCATCTACGTTCATCATGGATATTGGCCTCATGTTTTCTTTTCTTGCTGAGTCTCTGCAGGGTTTTGGTATCAGGATGATGTTGGTCTCATAAAATGATTTGGGAAGGATTCCCTGTTTTTGGATTGTTTGGAATAGTTTCAGAAGGAATGGTGCCAGCTCCTCTTTATATGTCTGGTAGAATTCAGCTGTGAATGCATCTGGACCTGGGCTTTTTTTGTGTGGTAGGCTCTTAATTGCTGCCTCAATAGACCTCGTTATTGGTCTATTCAGGGTTTCAACTTCTTCCTGGTTTAAGCTTGGGAGGATGCAAGTGTCCAGGAATTTATCCATTTCTTCCAGGTTTACTAGTTTATGTGCATAAAGTTGTTTGTAATAATCTCTGATGATGGTTTGTATTTCTGTGGAATCTGTGGTGATATCCCCTTTATCATTTTTTATTGCATCTATTTGATTATTCTCTTTTTTCATTTTTATTAATCTGTTTATAAATCTAGTACTAGAAAAGGATGCCCTCTCTCACCACTCCTATTCAATACAGTATTGGAAGTTCCAGCCAGAGCAATCAGGCAAGAAAAAGAAATAAGGGATATTCAAATAGGAAAGGAGGAAGTCAAATTGTCTCTATTTGAAGACAACAAGATTGTATACTAACAGGACCCCATTGCCTCAGCCCCAAATATCCTTAAACTGATAAATTTAAGGTCTATTTTGTTGATCTCTTCGAAAAACCAGCTCCTGGATTTATTGATTTTTTGAAGGGTTTTTTTTGTGTCTCTATCACCTTCAGTTCTGCTCTGATCTTAGTTATTTCTGTCTTCTGTTAGGTTTTGAGTTTTTTTGATTTTGCTCCTCTAGCTCTTTCAATTTTGATGATAGGGTGTCAATTTTGATCTTTCCCTGCTTCTCATGTGGGCATTTATTGCTATATATTTTCCTCTAGACACTGCTTTAAATGTGTCCCAGAGATTCTGGTACGTTGTGTCTTCGTTCATGTTGGTTTCGAAGAATATCTTTATTTCTGCCTTCATTTCATTGTTTATCCAGTCAACATTCAAGAGCAAGTTGTTCAGTTTCCATGAAGTTGTGCAGTTCTGAGTTAGTTTTTGAATTATGAGTTCTAACTTGATTGCACTGTGGTCTGAGAGACTGTTTGTTATGATTTCTGTTCTTTTGCATTTGCTGAGGAGTGATTTACTTCCAATTATGTGGTAAATTTTAGAGTAGGTGTGATGTGATACTGAGAAGAATGTATATTCTGTTAATTTGGGGTGGAGAGTTCTGTGATTGTCTATGAGGTTTGCTTGTTCCTGGTCTGCATTCAAGTCCTGGATATCCTTGTTAATTTTGTCTGGTTCATCTGTCTAATATTGACAATGGGGTGTTAAAGTCTCTCACTATTATTGTGTGGGAGTCTAAGTCTTTTTGTAAGTCGTTAGGAACTTGTCTTATGTATCTGAGTGCTCCTGTATTGGGTGTGTATATATTTAGGATCGTTAGCTCTTCTTGTTGCATTGATCCTTTTACCATTATATAATGTCCTTCTTTGTCTCTTTTGATCTTTGTTACTTTAAAGTCTATTTTATCAGAGACTAGATTGCACCTCCTGCTTTTTTTTTGCTTTCCATGTGCTTGGTAAGTCTTCCTCCATCCCTTTATTTTGAGCCTTTGTGTATCCTTGCATATGAGTTGGGTTTCCTGGAGACAGCACACCGATGGGTTTTGGCTTTTTATCCAGTTTACCAGTCTGTGTCTTTTGATTGGGGCATTTAGCCCATTTACATTTATAGTTAATATTATTATGTGTGAATTTGATCCTGCCATTTTTTGATTCTAGCTGGCTTTTTTGCCCATTAGTTGATGCAGTTTCTTCATTGTGTTGATGCTCTTTACCATTTGGTATGTTTTTGGAGTGGCTGGTACTGGTTGTTCCTTTCTATGTTTAGCACTTCTTTCAAGAGCTCTTGTAAAGCAGGCCTACTGGCCATTCTTACGTTCTCTATTGACATGTAGGGTGAAGTCATCAGGTGAAAGGAGAACCAGTGGATGAAGTTTGAGGAGACAGGACAGGGGTGAAATAAGCATCTTGGGATAGAAAAGCAAGTCTATTAGAAAAACACACCTGTAGAAAAACACAACTGATTTCTCTTGTTACTGAACAGCATTTTGACTTTTTAAAAGAAAATGCACTTAAAATAAAAAGAGTCTTACTGCAACACTATTCACAGTAGCAGAGATATGGAATCAACCTAAGTGTCCACCTATGTATGACTGGATAAAGAAAATGTGGTGTGTGTGTGTTTACAATGAAATACAACTGAGCCATAAGAAAGAATGAAATCATGTATTTTGCAGCAACATGGACAGAACTGAAGGCCAGTATCTGAAGCAAAACTCTAAGAAACAGAAAGTCAAATACTGCATGTTCTCACTTATTAGTGGGAGCTACATAGTGTGTATACATGGACAACAGAGTGAAATAATAGACACTGGAGACAGTCACAGGGAAGAATGGGAGTGGAGTGAGGGATAAGAAATTACTTCATGGGTACGGTGTTCATTATTCAAGTAATGGTTATAATAAAAGCCCAGATTTCACCACTACAAAATATATTCATATAACAAAACTGCATTTATACTCCTTAACTTTATTACAAATACAAAAGAAGACAAAAATAAAGTAAAATAAAAACAGTCAATTTGATCATGTAATTTTTATGTGCAGTATTCACTGGCAAGGAGGACATAAATGTTTTAATACATATTGGATTAGAGTTTTAGTAAGCTGGTACATAAGGGAAAAGTGGCAAAAAAGAGTTAAAAATAATTGTGACAGAGAATTCATAAAGAAGGACCACACCATTTAAGATAGAAAAGGAGGCAATTGAAGCCTGGAGGTGGCTGAAGGTAGCTGCAAAAAAAAATGGTAGATTGGCTCATGGGCATCTAAGACAGATGGGTGGAAAGCTAAATGGTAGTGGTGAGAGAAGGGAACATCTGTGATCAAAATTTTAGAGATGGGGCATTTTTGGGTAAACAAGTGAAGAATGAGCTCTTTGAAGAAAGTGGCCAAAGTGAAGCAGAAGAGAATTACTGGAGTGAGACGATCAAGAAACTGAGAAGCCAGACAGCTCAGTGGGTCATCCGTATTGATGTTGGAGTCATTGTGCGCGATGGTAGAGGTAAGCTGAAATGCCATAGTGCCACCTGGGAGCTAACACCTTCAATAAATGAGGGACAATAAATGGGAGACCGATAGACAATATCAGGAATAAAGGAGTTGTGTATTTTCTCAAATTGGCATGAAACTAAAAGAAGCAGGGGATTTACAGATGAAATAATGGTGTGGAAACAGCAGTCGTATTTGCGAAGATGCCTATGGTGGATGCAAGGATGCCTATAGTACTTTTGAGAGGAAAACAACCTTCATATGAGAGAGTTGCAGGGAGGATAAGCCCATAGACGAGATCCAGAATTTAATAAAGGCAAGGGGCTTCAAGGACTTTCAGGGGAGAGATTTGGGATATAGGGTTGTTTGCTGATCAAATTGTGGGAATTCCAGAGGGCACAGTGTGATGGTAATGAGAGTAACGGACATGGTGGCTAATGCAGGACATTCAGCTCTAGTGACCGCCTCTTGCATTCTTTCTTGATGGTATATTGTTGGTGAGTGTGGTGATGACAGTAGTAAAGAGCGTGCCTTCTCATATTAATATTGGTTCTGTTCCCAGTTAGATTCCAGTAAAGCAGCTAATGATCCTAAAGCAGAGCGGACACTCTATTTAGAAGGTTTGATTACTCCCAGAATCCTGGATGAGATAGATGCTTATCTAGGGCAACACTGGATTTCCCGTAGTGACAGAGACTTTGATCTTCCTTTCTCAGTGCTTTGGTGGCTAGTGTCACCTAGACTTCTGAGGAGCATTTGGTTCAACCAAAGTGTATTTTCAAATCTATTCCTAAAATAATATTGAATACTCCAAGTTATGACTTTATAATCTGATAGAAACAAAGTGAATTTGATTATTTTCTGAGTTAGAGGATACCTTTGAACCTGCACATTATCTCACATTAAGAAGGTAAATCCGTACTAACCCAAAGCAAAACTAAATATGCAGATAAAATGCTGATGAAATGCTATTTTGCATAGACCTAAATAGTGTAATTTGCCAGTTTTGTGAGTCAGGCAGATGCAGTTCATTTTGAAGCAGCCTTTGGGTCTTTTCACATGATTTGGCTATTCTTAGATTTCTGAGTCATTCTGTCCTCCATACTAGTCATTTTTCAATTCCATATTCTCTATTCATGAGGGAGATGTGATATTAACGTATCCAAATTTGGCTATGTGGCTTAATATTCCAAGCAAACAGGCTATATATTCATTTCTATTCTTAGCAATACCTTGGGACAAGTTGAATGTAAATAAAATATTTGGGCAATACACTGTAACACTGTAGATTTCTGGTAAGTGATGCCAGGAAACTTTGGCATGCACATTATTGCATAATTGTTTTGATTCTATTTGACCATCCTCTTAACAACTAAAATCCCAAAGCAATAGGAATACTTACAAAAGGAACAGAAATGTGGATAACATGGGATGAGCCAAAAGGCTCTGCCAATGTTTTATCCAATGGAAACAGCATCTTTTAAAGACTAACGCAGGCAGTATATGGATACCCATAATAATAAATTCATGGGAAATGAAATTTCCTTTAACGGAGGATAGTAATAAAATCTTTATCCAAGGTATCATTAGGAGAGCTCAGAAGCATAGGTACAAATAGGACTGTCAGGGCACTGAGGAGTGTAATTAAGTTGGTGAATTCAGCAGAGAAGAATAAAGAGTATCCACCAGATGAGTTAAGGATTCTGTTGTTTCACTGGGGAGGAGCCTCTCTGATCCTCACCTGATGAAATTGAGTGTCCACAAAACTGATGCTCCTTGAGGATACAGGTTGTGCCTTCCTTGTCTTTGTGACACTATTGCCTATCAGAATGCCTGGCATATTCAAGGGATACTTGTTGAACTGAAAGAAACTTCACTGGGAGGGTAAAGCAGATCTGACACTTGCTCTTCCGTTCAGAAAAAGCCAGCATGTCATTGAAAGCACCTCATTCCCTCCAGCCAGGCTTCAGCCCTGCACCTCACATCAGCCACTTTGAAAATTACAGTGGAGAAAAAGAATTGAGCCTGTCCCATTTTTTCACTTCTTCCTTCATTTTTGTTTTTTATTTTTCTATCAGGAACCTTTAGGCTACCATACCTGCTTCAACTGCAGGAGAGTCTCAGCTCTGGAGAGTTGACCCCCCAGGTAAAGCATTAGGCTTTGATGCAGTTTGTCTGGTAAGGGCTATAGATCTGGCTTGGGCTCCAGGCTATCTTCCCTGTCCTCAAGAATCACAGCCTGCTTGGCATACTCCTGGCTCGCTCACCCAGCACCTTTCCAGTAAAGTTACACAAGTGGATACGGAAGACCAACATGTAGCATGGGTCTGCGTTTTTTGCTGCTTTGTAGTCAATGCGTAGTACTATTAAGTTTCATATTACACTCTTCATGCTTTTATGAATGTTTGAGATAGTTTTCATTTTTACTTAATGTGAATTATTTTTTTTTCCAGAAGCCAGAAGACCAAAGTGCCACACATATCATCAGAGGGAATTCCGAGAAAGAGGGAATGGCCTATAGGATCTCAGGCCATAAGGAGTTTGAAATAAATTTAGAAGAGTATCCCCTGGAGCTAGTGATATGGCCAGTGGCTTCCTTAGCAGGAGCTAGCTCTTTGTGCTGCTGGGCACAGAAGCCAATGTTCTGAGGTCATGAAATAGAGACTGAGGTTCAGGCTATGTTTTCAAGGAGCTTGATTGAAAAGAAAAGGAGATAGCGAGATTAAACTTACAGTAGGAACTTAAGTAATGAAAGATTTTCTTTTAGATGGGACAGACTTAAACATATTTAAAAGCTGTAAGAAAAGATTCTGTTTCTGCTAACTCCATATATGGATAAAAAGTAAAGTGGGGCCATGGACAGGCCGGGCCCGGAGGTGAGCACAAGACCTAGGAAACAGTCAGCAAGGTGAGGGTGAGACTGGCCTCTGGGCTTCAGAACAAGGGAAAGAGCTCTCTGAGAGAAGAGAGAAATAACAGGCAGGTGGGGTTTTCAACTGTCATTTATCTAAAGAGAGACCCTCAATTGGAGGCAATAGGAAACAAAAGCAAACCAGAGTAAATAGTCATGAAAGGCCTTAAAGTAAGCCCTAGGAGATAGATTCTGAAGTTGCCTTTGCTTTGAGAATTTAGCCACCACTTTTCCTATACAGCTGCTGTTGCCCACAGAGAAGAAACAATTAAGGATCCCAGTCTGTCTGGGTAAATAGAGGTATTGAAGGTATTGGAAAAAGAGTTTGTAACATATAGAATAAGGTCCCTGAGAACATGGGGTTGGGCTTCCATCCTGACCACAGGTTGAGTAATTAACTTCATTAACATCATACACACTATACACGGGATTCTGAGCCAAGAAAGAGAGTCACTTGAAGACGTTTTGTATATGTATATTTACACAAGATCTAGGGGGACATTTAGCTTGCTTTAAGAGTCTGAGAGGAAAATACATATACACATTAAAAAGTTTGCATATTGTGTTTTAAAAAAAAAATCCCCAATAGTCTTAAGCCTTCCAAAAACTATGATCAACTAGACTTAATATAATATTTGTGTTTAAATGACATCACACAATTTTTAAATGGTTATTATTCTTTTCAGCTTAAAAGACACTTTTTAACCTGGCTTTCTCTGTACCAATCTCAAAGTAATGCCCTTAATTTCAATTTAATGAAACTCTCTACACTTACAGGTTTGTGTTTTCTTTGGATTTAAGTTAATCCTTCAAGAACAGTGTTAACTTTCTCAGGCTACTGGAACTCCACTTTTTGGAACTGTTATATTTGCTGTTGGGGAGTGACTTTGGCACCAAGAACTTGGCTCGATAAGTATTTTCAACAAAATTACTAATATTATAAATTTTATACTCATGAATTATATTTCATTATTCCATTGTGTTTCTCTGAGAAGTCCGGATGCATTGTTGTGCTTATTTAGAATCACTGGTTCTATCAAATCCAACATTATTTGAAATCAAAATCTTGTATAACGATGCAACCATTTGGCTTGATGAAATTAAATGTCTGGACTCAAAATAAACTAAGTGGAGAGAACAAAAGCAAAAAAGAAATAAAAGTTGTACTAAGAGTATTTTCTTTCCTTTTCCTTTCTTTTTTTTCAATAAAAAGTAATAAAAAGCAGGAAGTTTTTCTTAAAAACTGTCTCTTAATGTATACTTTGCTATTGGATGCTCATTTACCTGCATTATTACATTTTTGGAAGTATTTTACCAAGTTATTTACTAAGTGACGTTAATAAGCTAAAATATTTATTCAGACTTTGAAATTAGCTTTTCAAAATTGTAAAGTTGTTTTTTTACTTCAAAATTTGTATCAGGACCTTTTAAGAGTCTTCCGTATTTGCCATTGTCATTCTACTTTCTGTCTCTCTAGAATCACACAGCAGAGTTTGCTCACTTTGTAAAGATTTGTTATGGGATCTTTGGGGTATTACTTCACCAGCTGGAAACCTCTGTGGCTGGCGGTGCCTTCTGCCTGAGTAATGCTAGTGCTCGCTAGACTCCTTCCACCCACTTGACCTGGCAGGCTGTGCCCAGCTTGCACTACTGGCCTGAATTCCACACCTGCCAAGGGCGAGCCAGCCATGGAATGGCAAGGGGTGTGGGGGCAAGTGAGCACGGGTCCGGCCTCTACTCACAGCCGGGCATGCTGGCTGCTAAGGCAGGGTGGGCAGCTCCAGGCACCGGCAGAGGTGCTGGCTCTCTGCAAGGCTGCAGCTGGACAAGATGTACTGCACGTGACTCCCGCTGTGGGCATGCATCTGGACAAAGGGACCACGATGGTGCCTGGAAGCCTGGAGATGTCAGGAACTGCAGAGCCCCAGAGAGGGTGCCATAGCCCTGGCTCAGGGAGCCCCTAGGTTTGGGCTCCCCAGAGGGCTGCAGCTCTTCTCTCCTTCTCATCACCTGCAAAGTGGTAAGCTGGGGGGCATGTTTAAGTGCTGTTTGTATTACAGCTCTTTCAATCCTGCCCATTTGGTGGGTCCTGAGTTCTTGTTCCACATCCAGGAAAAATGAGGTACGTGGACAACTGGAGGGTGAGCAAGGCAAAGAGGAGCTTCACTGGGCACAGAACAGCTTTTAGGAGACCCAGAGTAGGTAGCTCCCTTCCACAGGCAGGTTGTCCCAACCAGTGCCCAGCTCTCAGCTCTCAGCGGGATAGAGACCTGCAGTAGCTCTTTTCTGCAGGCAGACACCCCAAATGGGTAGTTTGTTTTTGCAGCTGGTAGTCCTGACATCTCTCTGAGTCCCGCTGAGTCTGGGTTTTCTTTATGGGCTCAGAAGGGAGGAAGTGCGTGTTGATTGGTCCATGGGTGGCCGTGGGCCAGGGAAAAAGCACCCTAAGTTCTCACTCTGGGCTGCAGCCTCCACCTAGAGCTGACAGTCCAGCCCCCAGGCTTCAGACAAACCCTGGTTTGAGGGTGAGGTTTCACCAGGAACCCACCCCTTTCTGCCCAGGAGCCTGCGTGCCTCCTGTCACCATCTACATGTTGTCCACCATGCCCAAGCTGTTCATACTGAGGGGCACTTGTAGGTTTGTGCTGAGCGACCCCCAGCCCTGCCTTGGCCTCCCTCCCACGCTTGTCAGTGCCCAAACTCTGGAGAGGGCCAAGGCGGCAGGGGGCCGGTGTGTCAGCACCACCCAAATGCGTGCACAACCAGCGGGGTTGCGACAGCGCTCAGGCTCAGCCACAACTTTGCTCTGGCCTGGAACGGGCGCCAGGAGTGGGGAAAGGCCAGGGAGAAGGAGCAGGTACCTCCAAGCCTGTGTAGGCAAGAGGGCTTCCTGGTCCCTGAGAGTGCAGGGACACCCAAGCCCAGAGCCACAGCTGAGCAGCTGTGGTTGTGCCTGGGAGTGTGGGGCTTCTGCTTCACCCACTGGGTAGGGGGCAGGGTTCCACCTGTTACTGGCCCCACCAGCTACACAGCATGCAGCCCCAGCCACACCTCTGCCTGCTGTAGTCTACATCTTTGCAGAGGTGACTCGGGAAGGGACACTGCTGCCATCACTTTGACCTACATATGTATGGAAAACATGTATTCATTTTATATTTCCAAAAATATTTTTATTATTTTGTATTAAAGTTTCAATAGGATCTGAAAAGAGATAGTTAAGAATTCAGATTTTTGAAAAGAATGCTGCTCATTAGATAAATCTGAGCTCTTGCATTTGCTAATCACATTGATAATTTAGAAAATTAGTAGAGAATACACACACACACACACACACACACACACACACACACATACATATATATTATTTCACTTTTTGAGACAGGGTCACACTCTTGTCACCCAGGCTGGAGTGCAGTGGTATGATCATAGCTAATGCAGCCTTCACTTCCTGAGCTCAGGTGATTCTCCTACCTCAGCCTCCTGAATAGCTGTGACTTAAGACATGTGCCATCATGCCTGGCTAATTTTTTGTAGTTTTAGTAGAGATGGGGTTTTTCCATGTTGCCAGGGTTCAAGTGATCTGCCTGCCTTGGTCTCCCAAAGTACTGGGATTAGAGGTGTGAACCACTACACCCCAGCCATATTTTTATTCATTCGTATAATGAATGAATGGCATCTGATTTATGTTTCATGCCAGACCAGTGCTCCAGGGTCTTCCACTGATTACCACATATATTATGTCAATATCTGGCATAATAACACTGTGTTATAGTAACAATGATAGAATCTATTTATGAGGATATTTTACAAAGTCAGTGAGTTATAAAATCTACTTGATTGAAGCAGATTGTAAACCACAGTTATTGTTCTGTTGGATTAATCAAAGGATCAAAAATTATAGCTTAAGGACTTCTCTATTTTGTGTCAAAAGGGAACTAAGAATATGTTCTCATGGAAATGAAATGAACAATAATTCTCTTTCTTTCCCATATTCACTTTTCTATTGTCTCTGAGTAGAAAATTATCCAGTAGACCCTAATGGTTTACACAGCTGTTTAGAGAAAAAAAAAATTTTTTTTTTTTAGATGGAGTCTCACTCTGTTGCCCAGGCTGGAGTGCCACAGTGTGATCTCGGCTCACTGCAAACTCCACCTCCTGGATTCAAGCCTCCCGGGAAGTTGAGATTACAGGTGCCCACCAATATGCCCAGCTAATTTTTGTATTTTTAGTAGAGGCGGGGTTTTACCATGTTGGCCAGGCTGGTCTTGAACTCCTCCCCTCAAGTGATCTGCCCAGCTCAGTCTCCCAAAGAACTGGGATTACAGATATGAGCCACCGTGCCTGGCCTTAGAGAAAAATTTCTGCCAACTGATTACAAAATGATTGGAGTTAACACCATCATCCAGAGGAGAGCAAATCCAGCACGCAAAAGGCATAGATTCCATCTGGATGGATTTATTGGTTCAACTAATAAATTACAATGACATATTTGGCATTTACCATGAAGTCAGTGGGGGAATGCTTATAATTATAAGGTAATTTACTGACCATTTCCTTGCAACTTATTTGGACAGATGAATGTGGTAAGATGTCTTAGTCTGTTTTATGTTGCTTATAACAAAATACCTAAAACATGAGATAATTTATAAAGAAAAGGAATTTATTTCTTACAGTTAAAAAGACTGAGAAGTCCAAGGTCTAAGGGCTGCATTTGGTGAGCGCTGCCTTGTTGGTAAGGACTCGGCAGAGTCCTGAGGTGGTGCAGGGCATCACGTGACGAGGGAGCTGAGTGTGCTAGCTCAGGTGCCTCCTCCTTCTTATAGAGCCACCAGTCCCACTCCTGTGCAAACCCAGCCATTGACCCATTTACCCATTAATCTATGAATGAATTAAGCCATCCCTCATGACCCAATCACCTCCGAAAGGCCCACTTCTCAATACTGCCATGTTGGGGATTAAGTTTCAACATAAATTTCAGAGGGGACAAACATTGGAACCATGGCGTAGGATAATATGCAAACAACCAATGGATTTCCCATTCTCCATTCACCGTCATTTGTATGCTTTAGTCCTGTGACGCAAACCCATTTTGGCCAGCCAGAGGTTTTTCAAAGGGAGGCTGTCATGAATAGCTTTAAGACAGAAAAAAACTGGGAAAAGAGGTGACTGGGCAGAAGCAGCCATCCACTCCACCACCATATAAGTTAATCTTGTTAAGCTGTGGGGGGAAGGAAAGAGTTAGAAAACCATAATTTTAGAAAGCATAGAAAAGGAGACTATTACAGCATTTCTGATTACATTTAGAAATGTAAGCCTGAGAGTAGAGAGACTAAATGTCTCCTTTCACTGGAATCCCAGAAATTGTAGTCTTACAGATGTGCCCTTGCCATAGAAGTGACAACAGGCAATGAAGAGAGCTGTTGAGAAACTGTAAGTGGCAGAGAGGGCTAAAAATAGCCCTAAATATCTTTTCGTCCCAAGAGAGCAGCTAAATTTTCTCCGTGCCTTTGTAAAAGGCATAGAAGTTTGCAAAGCAAGAAATCCTACATTCCAAAATGGCCTTACACAGGTGACATGGGTTAATAATTATGTTCTGTCAGATATCTGTTGCTGTGTTACATTCCTGCCCTCCAAACCCTAATGGCTTCAACCATGTATGTGCTCATGATTGTGAAATTTTGCGTTGGGTAAGCCAGGCTGTTTTCTGCAGGCCTCACCTGGGCTTACTCATATAGGCTGGGCTTAACTGGGGCCAGGTAGCGAGGCTGCATCGAAGGTAGCCTCTTTCTCATGTCTAGGGTGTTGGTGTTGGCTCTTGCCTATATAATCAATGATGTGTGAAATCTCTTATCTTTCAGAACTTGGATCTAGGCTTCCTTAAACAGCATGGGTAATTTCCAAGCATGTAAAGAAACAGCTACAAGTGTTATTGAGAATTAGACTCTAGAACTCATACATCACTTTTTATCACATTCTGTTAGTCAAAACGAGTCATTTTCAAGGAATGGGGAACTAGATTCCACTACTTAATGGCAGGAGTTGTAATGTTTTTGTGGCTGTATTTCATATACCACAGTCCACTCTCTGGGTACCATTATTTACATTCTTCCCATGCAACACATGCTAATCCCTCCTACAAAAGTCTAATCTCTTGAAGTGTTTAGACTTGTACAGTGCATTACAATGGCTATGTGCCACATATGGCTACTGAGCACTTAAAATACGGCAGGTCTGAATTGAGCTGTACTGTTACTGAAAATACAGGACTTCAAAGACTTAGTAAAAAGATTGTAAAATATCATTTAAATACTTTTTTATGTTGATTACGTGTTTAAATCATAATTTGGACACATTGGGTTAAAAAATATTTTTTAAAAATTATTTTCACCTTTTTTAAGTTTGCTCACTTTTTTTATGTATGTACAAAAAAAATCACATAAATGGCTTGTATCATATTTCTATTGCACAGCATAGATTTAGACCAGTGGTTGGTGAACTTTTTCTGTAATGGACCAAATAAATATTTTTGGTTTTGTGGGTCACACAGTTGCTGTTGCACCTATTCAACTCTCATTGTCGTACAAAGTAGCCATAGATAATATATAAACAAATGAGTATGGCTGTGTTCCAATAAAACTTTATTTACAAAAATGGGTGACAGACTGGATTTGGCCTGTACTGCAGAATTTTGTTTCCCTTGGCTTAGATTGTTAACATTTAACATAATTATTGATATGGTTGGATTTCATTGTACCATTTTGGGGAGGGGGGCGTGCTTGCTTTTTCTATTTTTTGTTTATTTTCTCCTTTAACTGCCTTCTGTTGGATTGACAGTTTCTGTTTTAGTATTCCATTTTAATTTTTCTGTTGTCTTTTTGGTTATATCTCTATATTTTAAAAGTAGAATTATGAGGTTTATAATATATATACTTAAACTTTTATAAACATCTAGGGCTAAATACATTTGTCTTAGCTCTTTTTATGTTAATCCGTTGATCCTTTAGGCCATAGTTATTTAAAATTTTTTTTCTCTCAGTTCTTTATATGAATACTTTTTACTGACATATCTTAAGATTCACAGAATCTTTTCTTTATCACTTTGTTCTACTCTTAAGATCATTCATTGACATTTTTATTTCAGGCCTTGCATTTTTTTAGTCCTTTTCACTTCTCTTTATTATAGTGTATATATCTCTATTGTGATTTTCTATTTCTCATTTATTTTTTGTCTTCCTTTTTTGTATGGATGTAGTTATTATTACAGCTGCCTTTCCATTAAGAATGGGTCTTTGTCAAGTAATCTGGATTTTATGCAGAACATTGTAAATGTTATGTGTGTAGACTCTGGCTTCTGTGAGATTCCATTGGAAGATACTGTTTTTGCTTAAGCAGGTCATCAACCTAATTAGTTGCACATTATGAGCTTTGGCTCACTTTCTGTGGGTGGTGCCTTACATCTCTGTTCAGTTTTCTGAGCCTTTCCTATCCTGATTTCCGTCTGTCCTGTGCATGTGTAGTTCAAAACCTAGAACAAGACACGTGTGAGTTCATATACAGAATTAGGAGAAACTTTTATGGCTCTCTTTTACTCTCCTGCCTGCTGGAGCTTTTTTTCCATGACTCATCTGGCAAAAGAGATGGTGGGGTTTTGAGTTTTAGATGTCTGCATTGTACTACTCTCCAACAGGGGTCCACTTGTGGAGCAAAAATGGAAGAAAAAACGTGAAACTTACTCCTGCGTGGATTATTTGTTCAAATTTCTTTCTTTCTGTCTTTTTTTGAGATAGAGCCTTGCTCGATCATCCAGGCTGGAGTGCAATGGCACGATCTTGGCTCACTGCAATCCCTGCCTCCCAGGTTCAAGAGATTCTCCGGCCTCCTGAGTAACTGGGATTACAGGTGCACACCACCATGCCCAGCTAATTTTTGTATTTTTAGTAGAGACGGGATTTCACCATGTCGGTCAGGCTGGTCTTCAACTCCTGACCTCGTGATCTACCCACCTTGGCCACTTCTTCAAGTTTTAATTCCCCTCCCCTTTATGTTTCAGAGAGCCTCAGATAGTTCCCACTGCCCACCCAGGGTTTTCAGTTGTAGTCAGTAGAAAATTGATAGTAGGAAACTTCCACTGCCACCTTGAAGCCAACATCAACTTTATTATTCAATTTTTTTCATTCTTCATCAACTTTTCTGTATTTTCATCTGCATATATCTTTAGCTAAAAAGAATTATTCGTATCTACTCTGAAAAATTTGTCATTTCACCATAGTATTGTTTACATTTAATGTAATTATTTAGATATTTAGATTTAAATCTACCATCTTATCTTCTACTTTCTACTCATCTCCAGTGTTCTTATTATTTCATTTCCCCTGTGGTTCAGAAGTGACTTATTCACTTTCTACTTATTTGGAATTACACTTGAAATTATAAGTGCTATATTGAACTATCAATTCACTATTAATTAAAACTTTCACCATCCTTCTGGACAGTAAAATAATTTTAATGCTCATTTTTATTGCTCTATAAAGTTTACATACCGTTACCCACATTTTAATGACCTTTTATATGCTTTGTATTCTTTTTTACATCTCTCATGTTTCATCAGGTGTCATTTTTACTGTGACTTATGAACATTCATTGGAATTTCCTACTAGTGATGAGCTTCATTTTTTTTCTTGTCCTAAAAATACTTTTATTTCTTTCTTACGTTGAAGTAGCCTTTTGCTGAGTGTACTATTTAAAATTAATAATTATTCAGTTCATTAACCATATAATTTTAAGAAGCCAACTGTGAGACTGACACTTTTAAAAAATAGTCTTATCTTTATTTCCTCTGAGTTGTTACTATTTTCTGACGCTTTTTGTAGTTTTAATATGATGCGTTTTAATACAGATTTCCTTCTAATTATTGTGTTTGGCATTCATTGGGTTTCTTGGTTGTATAGATCAACAGTGTTACTATTTTATGTAACATTTCACATATTATTTAATGAAGTCCAATCTCCAATTAATTTTCTTTTTTTTTCCAAGTCTTCTGCCAGCTTTTCTGTATTTTCTGTCTTTTTGACAATATTGAATAGTTCTGGATAGTTTCTTCTGCCTCATTTCTCAGTTGACTAATACTTTCTTCAATCATAACTACTGCTCTAATTCACATAATTTAAATTATTATATTTTTCAGTTAATTTTCTGTTCAGTTCTTTCACTTCTCTATCATGTCACATTTTGTATTTTCTATTTGCCTACCAAAGTTTTAACTCTTGGTGTTACTTTTGTGGGCATTTTAAGTATAATTATTTCATGGTTTGAGTCTGATGATTCCCATAAGTAACAGTTTTGTTTTGTTTTTTTGGGTTATGTGTGTGTCTACCTTTTTGTCTATTGTGTCTGTTTGTTTTTACTCATTGTATTGTCTTTTCTTATGCACCTGCTTTTATTTGACTCTGATAATATATTAAAATTATTTGGAAAAAATTGCGATGCCTTTCATATATCATCCTTCATAGAGGATTTTCCTTGGGTTTTTCTAGATACTTTGGGATTCTACCAATTCAGGACTACTGTTAAAGTAATTTCAGGAGTTGAGCTTCCTCGACCTAACAGATGATGGGATGCTAAACTGGAAGTCCAAAGGGGGGCTTGCTTAGTTACAGTTTATCCTTTGCAAAAGTGTGTTATCAGTGTTCTCCATCCGAGCAAGTTGCTGATTTTGAATTCTCTTCCTCCAGTCCTGCAAAACCACCAAAAGAACAGCTCAGCCTTTCAACTGCTCCTGCAGAATTGACCAATGGTTTTGGGGTAAGTATGATGAAACACCTAAGCATATATACCTGATTTCTTATCTTTTTCCAGATCTTGGCCCAGCGAGTACTGGCGTATCTTGTAATCCCTTTGATACTCTTGAGAAAAATTTTGTCTGTAGTCCTATGATTATCATTCCTCCTCAGGTTTACGTGTAGCATAATTTTACTACTTTTTTTTTATCATCTTCACATTAAGAACTCCATTTATAACTTGAAAATTTATGATAAAATTCAGGGTTAGGGAAATATTACAGTGACTGACATTTGTATCCAAGCTCACGGAAGTAGTTAGAGAGCTTCACAAACATCTTTATTATACGTATCTGTTTGTAAGATTTCTTTCTAAAAAATGTTTAAAATGTTTAAAAGAGCCAGGCGCAGTGGTTCATGACTGTAACCAGCACTTTTGGAGGCCGAAGCAGGCTGATCACAAGGCCAGGAGTTCGAGACCAGTGTGGCCAACATAGTGAAACCCCATCTCTACTAAAAATACAAAAATTGGCCAGCCCTGGTGGAGCATGCTACTATAACCCTATAGTCCCAGCTACTCAAGAGGCTGAGGCAGAAGAATTGGTTGAACCCAGGAGGCTGAGGTTATGGTGAGCCAAGATTGTGCCACTGCATTCTAGCCTGGGCAACAGAGTGAGACCCCGTCTCAAAACAAAATTTTAAAAAATGTTGAGCACTCTAGAATTTATGCAAAAAATTGAGACACTGGGATACGCAGGTCCTTTAGGAAGGCAATGATGAGTAGGTATTTCTAGTAAATTATCATATATTAAAATAACTTTCAGAATTTTAGGCATTCTTACTAGCTTTTCATGAAAGTTTTAGATCAATGCATTGGCATAGTTTTAGATATTTGAATGAATTCTCTTTCCCTGTTTGTGTTAAATCTGTTTCTTTCATTCTAAAAGAGCTTAACTGTAAGATTTTATCCCACTTTTTAAAAAAAACTTTAAATTCTGTCATAGTAACAACAGATCAAGTAAATGGAATTTTGAGAAGAGTTTTCACTATCTACTTCTAATGGGCAAAATACTGCAATGCTACCTGGACAAAGCAAAAAAACAGAAAGCACTTACCCTATAACAAGTGAGGATTAAGATAGGAGCTTGGACTTGCCACTGCTTTTGAAAATCACATATGGTGCATTCTAAAGGCACTGTCTCTTTTAGCAATTCTTTAGCACAAGATTGTTTTGCACAGAAGTATATTGTAAATGTTACATGATTCCCAATATAGCATCAAGCTGTAGTCCTGGAAAAGCTTCTATTTATATCTCTTAGAAGCAGCTTCTATCAGGAAATGGTTTGCCTTCCTCATTCGTCTTCTTATAATCTTCATGAGAATATATTCTTCTGTGACACAGAGAAGGCCTAGAGCTTGCTTGTTAAAATAAAATGTATGATAGAATGATTAGACACATATACTGTGATTAGGATATAAAAAGAAAAGGTAGAATCACTGCCAGCTGCTGCAGAGCCCCAAACTGAGAGATTCAAACTGAGATACCACATTCATTTAAAACAAATTTTACTCTGTAGTGGACTCATGAGAGCATTCAGTCTCATGTTTCTCTTGCTTGGTCTTGGTGAACTCCTTTAACTTTAATCTGACTGTTTATTCCCTTAAACAAAACTAAAGTTTTGAGGATAACTTTTCACCAAATAAGTTATATCTTAATGTAATCAGGCAAGAAGAAAAAAAAATTGCTTTTATGACATTTGGTTGGCCCTATTGGATTTTAAATAGAAGCAAAAACTGTAAGTCAAATTCTGCTGGTTCCTGATAATTATAATTTTACAAGAAATGTAAGCACAATATATTTAAAATAAAAACTTGCACCAGTGTTTTGTTTCTGACCCATTTACCCTTTACTGATCTGGATTTATCTTTCTTTTAGAATGAATGGCTTAGGATCAGAAATCTTCATGATTTGGGAACGATCTGCATGTTTATTTTGTGAAAAATGATAGAAATGAAGCATTAAGATAAATCAAAAGGTAAGAGTTGAAAACAGCATGGAAATATCCTTTTAGGATTTAATATTTAACCAGCACAATTAAAAACTAAGCAAGGGGAAAGATACAAGGGAATAAAGAGTTAAACTCTGACCCCAGTTTGGATCAATTGTGCATGTGCTGGAGATTTCCAGAGAAGAATGTTTGTCTTATGCATAAAAACCAGTGAAATTTCAGCATGTGGAAAGTGCATAACCATTCTTAATCATGTATAATGGAAGCTTGATACTCAGGCCAAGAAAAGCTCTTTTAGCTTTAGAAAGAGTAGATCAGCATGGCACTTTTGTTTTTTCTTTGTCTTTCTGCTTTAATGGTGTGATTGGCATTAAATACACACACACACACACACACACACACACACACACACACAGTTGTTTTGTTGTTATTTTTTGAGATGCAGTGTTGCTCTGTTGCCAGGCTGGAGTCCAGTGCTCCAATCTCAGCTCACTACAACCTCTGCCTCCTGGGTTCAGGTGATTCTCCTGCCTCAGGCTCCTGAGTAGCTGGGACTACAGGCATCTGCCACCATACCCAGCTAATTTTTGTATTTTTAGTAGAGACAAGGTTTCACGATGTTGGCCAGGATGGTCTTGATCTCTTGATCTCGTGATGTCCCAGCCAAGCTTTAATGTGGCAGTTCTTTAACTCTTCATAACAAACCTATGAGTCCAAAACTATTTTGGAGCTGATGAAACCAAAGCATATGAGAGGCGAGGTTCTCTTCCCAAGATGACATGGCTACAAATGGTGTCCTAGCTCTAGAGTGTTTCTTTACTGCTTATGTCAGACTCCAGGTGACACACCCTACTTAGCCTCAGTGGCTACAAGATCATGCAGGTCATTCTTGCCACATCTTTCAGAATTACCTGGAATCCTTAGGACTTAAGATTTAGAGAACCTTTAGCCTTAGTGAACAAAACCTCACTTGTCTTTGTGTTTTTTGATTTAAAAAAATAATTGCAGACTTCCTTCATATTCCATTATAAAGGAATTTTATGGTCTTCTATAATATGTCTTACTTGACAGAAATAGTATTCCTCTCAGGAGAATCCTATTCCCATACCTTCCTTTATCGTAAGAAAAGGACAAGTAGGTAGACCAGCCTACATCTAAACATAGTAGATAAATATCTTCTGTCCTCTGGCTTAGAGTGCATTTCTGATATCACTATTCTCTCAGTGGGGAGATACTCATAGGAGACACTAGTGGTGATCTTAATTATGCTCAGAAATCTATAATACCACACAAATACACACACACGGAGGGAAGCATTAACATAGTCAGAAAAGAAAAACTCAGATAATCTTTAGAAGATGATTAAAAACAAAGGTGAGTCAGTGTACTTGAACTCTAAGTATTGACTTTCTTAAAAAGCTGTTGGACAAAAATGAGGAATGACTGTCATGAGTGAGAGTGGTATCAGTTGTATCAAGTAGATTTGGTGGCAGAAGCTCAACTTTTATGCATATGAGTCAAAAAAGAGGTAAAAATAGAGTTGCTAGTGAGCTTAAGGGAAAACTGATTATGAGACAAAACTCTCAGCTTTTGGTACAATATTGGTTGCCAAGATTATAGTTAGTTTCAACAGCCCAACTCTATCAACAAATCCCAAGTATTGCATCAGGAAAATGGGCCAAGTTATGACAAAGGCACTGTGGGCTTACCTTCTCCACAGATAATGAAATGAGAATGCAACAGGGAGATTTAAAACAAATCGCATTTTGTTTTTTTTCAGAATATATGTTACCATTAGAAGAAAAAGACTACAGCAAAACCGTGAAGGGGTCAGGGAAAAATCCTGTATCACCAGTATCTGTGTCTTTACTCACATTACTTTCTCTACCTGGAGTGTCCTCCCTTCTTGTCTACCTGCAAAACTACACTCATTTTTCAAGTCTGTCTTCTTGTGACACTTCCTTTATGAAGCCTTCTTACTTTCCCCTTGGGCATTCTCTTCTTTGTACGTCATGATTGCCTATAGATACTTCTGTTGAAATATTACCTCTTGCTGATTCCTTTCTAAAGATCAAGCAGAATGCAAAATACTTTTCACAGACACACAATCCTACAATAAGCCAAGAGTTTACTCCAGATTACAGATGGAGAATCAGAAAATCTCACAGATGTGATGTAACTTCTTCAAATTCTGGCAGTCAGAAATTTAAGGCCAGGGGCTGAATCTACATGTATCTCACTCCAACATTAATGTGGTTTTAAAACCACCTCAGTCTTTTTGATAAACATATAAATTGACCATATTTAAACATGGAAATACTTCTGATCTTAATGTTTGAAACTCACATTTGTTTTATCTGAGTTCCTTCCTCAGGAAAGGACTCCTAGACCTCTCAAAACGTATCAAAGAACTGAAACTCACCAGATCCTCACATCGAGACCATGAGAGGCCCAGCGCCTCACTCATCATGATTGCTTCCTGCCTGGTTCCTGTTTTCCCACACAGAGTTACATTTCTTCTCTACTACATAAACCCCCAAGTTTATTTGGTCAGGGGATAGAGACTGATCTTCCATCTCCTCAGCAGCAGCACCCAATTAAAGCCTTCTACCCTGGCAATACTCATTGCCTCAGTGATTACCTTTCTGTGTAGTGAGCAGCAGGACCTAGGCCAAACCCCTGGTGTTTCAGTAACCACTTTCTAACGCCAAATTATTCTATTTCTTTCCCATCTTATACTGCGAGAAATTGAGAACAAAAATGTCATCTATACATTCCTATAATATCTACAAAGTAAATAATGGGTGTTCAAAGACTATTTTTGGCATGAATGTGTAGAGCAGGACCACTATTCCAGGTAGGACCGTAGAAGCTGAAATTCCATACAACTGAAATGGGGCAATGTATGGTCAGAACAACCACTTTAAGAATATGTTAAGAAAACATGACAAAATCAGATTCAATTATGGGATCTTATGAAAGAAGAAACCAGTATAATGGCATACAAGGTAGCACATCTTTTTAAGGACAGAGCTGTCTGAAATATAAAATGTTTACCATAAACAGTCTAAAGAATCTGAAAGTATTAGTTGAAATCTCTAAGAAAAAACACCAACTGATATAGTTTGGATCTATCTTCACCCAAATTCTATGTTGAAGTGTAATCCCCAATACTGAAGGTAGGGACTGGTGGGAGGTGATTGGATCACGGGGGTAGTTTCCATTGGTTCAGCACCATCCCTCTCATCGCAGAGCTTTCATGCGATCTGGTTGTTCAGAAGTATGTGGCACCTCCCCACCTCTCTTCTCCTTCTCCTCTGGCCATGTAACACATGTCTGCTTCACCTTCCCCTTCTGTCATGATTGAACGTTGAACATATCCTAAGGCCTCCCCAAGTGTCATGCTTCCTGTACAGCCTACAGAACTGTGAGCCAATTAAGCCTCTTTTCTTTGTAAATTACCTAGTCTCAGGTATTTCTTTATAGCAGTGCAAGAACAGACTAATACACCAACTATAGTAATAGAGTGGTGAGAATGTATTAAGCTGAAAAACGTTCAAATTAAGTCATGTCTTTACATAAATTATCATATAAACTACTTTTAAATATCAATTTACTATGTCAACATTTAATGCCTACTCTATGAGAGTTCCAACTAAGATTTAATCTTCTACATGACAGTCTAATATAACAAATGCTATATTAGTCAGGGTTCTCTAGAGGGACAGACCTAATAGGATAGGTATATATAAAGGGAAACTCATTTAGGAATATTGACTTACATGATCACAAGATGAGGTCCCACAAAAGCCTGTCTGCAAGCTGAGAAACAAGGAAGCCAGTCTGAGTCCCAACACCTCAAAAGTAGGGAAGCCAGCAGTACAGCCTTTGGTCTGTGGTCGACAGTCCAAGAGTCCCAAAGCTGAAGAACTTGGAGAGTGATGTTTGAGGGCAGGAAGTATCCATCACAAAAGAAAGATGTAGCCCAGATGACTAAGGCAATCCAGTCTTTCCACGTTCCTCTGCCTGCTTTTATTGTAGCTGCGCTAGATGGTGCCCACCCAGATTGAGGGTGGGTCTGCATCTCCCAGTTCACTGACTCAAATGTTGATCTCCTTTGGTGACACACTCACAGACACACTCAGGAACAATACTTTGCTGTTGCAATCCAATTAAGTTGACACTAAGTATTAACCATCACACATTCAAATATACTTCTGCTTACTAAATGACAATACCTACAATATAAATGATTATATATATGATTGTATCTACCAGATGAGTTATATATATGACCATTACAAAGTTAAGTGATAGATTTCTTGCCACTAAAGAAATTAAAGTTTTGTAGTAGATGTCAAACATACAAAGTAACAGAGGATGTAGGCTAGAGTTGTGTCATGCACCATTCTAAATCTGTATAGAATAGAAGAAGGAGATTATCCTGATTTAAACCCATCATTTGGGGTGATGTTAATGTTGGTCAGTCATTCACAGTGTCACAGTGTCTCCGTAGAAGAAACTTATAGAGGGCATCACCAAAAAGACACCATTTGACCTGAAGAAATTGGAAAAAGCAAAACATTAGTATAATTGAAGTAGCTGAACAAAGTTGTAGAAACCTGAAAACCCTTGACATGTTCATGGAAGACTGAGTTGTTAACTATAACTGGAGAATAAGGTACAGGGTATGGAATGCCAGAAAGGGCTTGGATCACAGAGAACAATATGTTGCATGCTAAATGAAACTGTACTTTATCTTGTAAGGTGTCACTCAAGAATTTTATGTGTGTGTGTATGTATGTACAGGAAGTTAGTTTTTCCTTTTAGAAAGTTTGTCTATGATAAGGAGGATTTATGATGGAGGATTGCTAAAGGTCAGTTAATTTGAGCCAATGTTGCCCCATTTCAGTTATGTAGAATTCTAGCTCCTGATGTATCTACCTGGAATAGTGGAATTGCTCTAAACACTCATCCATTAAAAAAATAGTTCTGAACACCTGTTATTTAATTTCCAGACATTATAGGAATGTATAGAAGATTGAAAATGGAAAAGAAGAGGAGAACTTCAGTTAGGGAAAGCATAAAGACTTCCACACGGTAGAAGGAGAAATGGAAATAAAGAGTCAGGCACCAGGAATGTCAAAAAAGAAAACTCAGTTATTCTGAGGGCCTATTTACAAATGGCCTCTGAGGGAGAGGGAGCAGTCCCAGATAGTGTCTCAGTTCAGGCTGCTTTAACAGTGTACCATGGACTAGGTGGCTTATAAACAAGAAAATTCATTCCTTACAGTTCTGGAGATTGAGAGTCTAAGATCGGAGCTCCAGAATGGTTAGCTTCTGGCAAGGGTTGCAGACTGTCCAATTCTCGTTGTATCCTCACATGGTGGAAAGAGCTAGAGAGCTATCTGGGGTCCCTTATATATGGACACTTATCCCCCAATGAATGTCCACCCTCATGACCTCATTACCTTCCAAATACCACTATATGAAGGATTAAATTCCAACATATTAGTTTTGAGGGTCACAAATATCCATTCTAGTAGAAATGGCTTTTGGTTTTCTGACTTGAGTGACTTATTAGATTAGGTTGCTCTTCACTTATGTAGAAACATAAGAAAAGCAGTAGGATATGGGGAAGGCAGGGACAATGCATTGATGGAATTCTGCCTCATGTGGAACATGTGAGCTTTTGAGTAATACAGATCTTTTTTTTTTTTTTGAGATGGAGTCTTGCTCTGACACCAGGCTGGAGTACAGTGGTGGGAACTCAGCTCACTGCAACCTCCACCTCCTGGGTTCAAGCGATTCTTCCGCCTCAGCCTCCCAAGTAGCTTGGACCACAGGCGCATGCCACCATGCCCGGCTAATTTTTGTATTTTTAGTAGAGACGGGGTTTCACCATGGCCAGGATGGTCTCGATCTCTTGACCTCGTGATCCGCCTGCCTCGGCCTCCCAAAGTGCTGGGATTACAGGCATGAGCCACCGCGCCCGGCTGTAATACAGATCTTAATCCATTTCTTGGTTGTTGTTTGCTGTGTGACCTTGGGAAAGTTGTTGGAGGAATTGAGTCAAATTGAGAGATCTATTCCTTAAAATTCAGCATTTTAAGGAATAGATACAGTTACTAAGTTACCTAATGAAACATTGAATAATTAGAAAAGAATTGAGGTTAAGAAGATTCTTTTTATTGAGCCTTTAATACTAGTTAGTGTATGTCCACAGTCTAATTTCATAAGCTTTCTCTTTAGACTGATATTTAGAGAAATTTAATTCCAGAGTGTCAATCATAGAAAACCTTAATTAATTTCTATTTGGCACATTATAAAATCACTACTGTCTACATTAATATTAGCAGATTGGTATAATATAAACATCTCTATTTAAATCTGTATACTCTGAAGAAGAGTACTAAACTGATGAATTATAGTTTAAAATATTTTTGGATTATAATGCAAAATATAACCATAAATATGATCATTGCCCTTAAGTGAAAACAAGGCAGATGAACAAAAAACAGATATATGCTTAGAACAATTAAAAGAAACCACAAAATTCCATTCCTAAAAAACTTTCCCCTTTTCCAGGAAACTATAGTAGAAAAGATAAAAAGAAATAAGACCGTCTCTTAAAAAATACATAGAAGAAGTGATTGCAAAGTCAATATTTAAAATAGCCAAAATTGTCTTGGCATAGTGGCTCCTTCCTGTAATTCCAGCATTTTGGGAGGCCGAGATGGGTGGATTACCTGAGATCAGGAGTTCTAAACCAATCTGGCCAACATGGTGAAACCCTGTCTCTACTAAAAATACAAAAAAATTAGCTGGGCATGGTGGTGCACACCTGTAATCCCAGCCCCTGGGAGGTTGAGTCAGGAGAACCTCTTGAACTCTGGAGGCAAAGGTTGCAGGGAGTGGAGATCACACCACTGCACCCCAGCCTGGGCAACAGAGCAAGACTCTGTCTCAATAAATACATAAATAAAAATAAAAAAGCAAAAATGAAGGAAATTGTGCTGAAAACCTGACTGAATCAGTCAGGAGCAGGTATTGGAGTTCTCATTTAGTACAGGGTAGCCAGATATAGAGAGCTTTACAGGAGAGTAGATTCATTTTAATTGGAACAGGCCCCTGAGGAAAAAGAAGTACGTCATTGAAGTTGCTATCTAGACTAACAGTGACTTTGAGTCTAGACTACTCAGTGAAGCAATCATTTTCTTATTTCATTAATTCTTCTTAAAAATAAACTTAGTCTGTATTCTCTGGAAACAAAAACTATAAAACTTGTGTATTTAACGGGAAGTGAATGTGTATGTTATGAATTCATTTGTCTGGAAGTCTGGAAAGTATTACTGAATGTGGTGAACATTTATCAATTTCAGCAGGAACAAAAAAGCACACAAGATCAGCTGTGAATGAGACAAAAGTCTCCTAGGGAAGAAATCAGATTTCATCACCTATTTATGATCATTAACTTGCTACAAATTAAATAAATTTAGCATATAGCAGATCTTCACATATTCATTGAATGAGTGCAAGATTTTGAAAAATACGTAAAGGACAGTGATAATTAAGATAGATGTGTAGCATTTGACTATTATGTATTCATAGGAGTCTGTTCCTTGGCTGCAATCCCGTTTATTCCGTCATGACTTTTATCTGGTCATTAGTCATGAATTGATCTCATGTTTCAGAACTTATGGCATATCTAGTATGATACAGTAGAAAGACATCCTCCATTTGTAATCATGTGTTTATATCAGAAATTTATGACTGCCTTATCAAATAATAAAAATAATTTATAATTTTCCTTTTGTTTCAATATGTAAATTCTTTTTCCTTGCTCCAAATAGTATAGGTTATAAATCTGGTAAGACATGTATATATAAGTGGAGGGGGGGTGTTTTCTAGGTTGAATTAGTTTATGTAACTATGTATATTTAGAGATTTTGGGGAGCTCCTAGAGAAGGAACATTTTAAACAATCATTTTCTTGTAAATAATTTTCCAGGAGGCAAAATGAGGTTTTGTCCTATCCTGTACATAATAGATAAATTATGTTTTGACTAGTAGTTTTTTTTTTTTTATTCACCCACTGGTTCTACTTCTAGAGTTATGACTTTTAAATATTCAAAATAAAATTTAATGAGATAAAATGTGTATGTTTCTGGTTTGTAAGCTGTATAGCAATTATTGTTTCTGACAGAACAATCTTATTCCTCATGCCTTGTGTATTCCCATTTCACTCATTCTTGTGGGTTTATATTTCTTCTGGTCTGTGTTCTTTTCTCCTGTCAGAGAAGCCAGGCAAAATAAAAACAAGCAGTGACTAATTTCATTTTAATATAATTCTTGCACCAAAAAGTATGAGAAATATTTAAATGAGCAGGGAAAAAAATCAACCTTAATTTGACAAAATAGGAAAGTGAATTGGAAAGTATATGGGGCTGTGAAATCAGTAGTCATGTTTGATTGTTCTCAGGTTCTCAAAATTGTTTTATTCTCAGAACTAGGACTTAAAGAAAGACTTATCAAGGTAAGTGGTGAGTTGTCTTGCTCTCCAGCCTGTTGACCTCATGAAAATTGTGAATACAAAATTCAAATTGCACAGTATCCCAAATATTTGAATTCTACAACCATTAAGATGGATTGATCTCCTGTTTCAGAACTTATAGCATATCTAATATATGCTATATAAGTATGCCATCCTTCCAACCCGAAATTCGGTGATTCTACAGTGGAACCACTTGCATTTGATTTGAGGGAGGAGGTATCTTTATTCCTTGTATATGATGTGTTAGGCTGAAGGTAAATAGTTGTTTGACAAGGGGCCATGTTGACCAGAACTATGTCTGGGGCTATAGTTGAAAAACCAAGTTTGTGCTGGGATTCCAAGTGTATCTGTTTCGGAATCAAGTTACACAGTAATGTTACTGTACTTATATTAATTTACAGTGATTGTAGATTTATACTACAGATTCTCCTCCTAAAACATAGCCTGAGGAGGAAAACCCTTAGCTAAAATTAATCGCTTGGGAAATTGTGCTTGCTGGCAGTTAAGGGGTAAAAGAGGCAAGGTGGAAAGGAAATCTCTCTCATTCTTCCACCTTTATCACTGTTCACATTCAAACAATGACAAAGTCATGCTAATACTTCCTAAACATTCCATAAGTCTGGCTTTCCTTTTGATTCTTCATCTTTACAATTGCTGTTGGTTCAGTCCACCCCTGAATTATCCACCCCTCCCCTGGACTCTGTACCATATATATAAGTTCTAATTTTTTTCTTTGCTTATGTTACTTTCTTCACCTAGAATATTTCCTTCTTCCTAATTACTTTGCTCTGTGTCTGATTAATCCCTTTAATCTTTTAAGTCTCAATTCAAGAGATTCCTCTGAGACTTAGTGTCAGCTCTTTTGCAAAAGACTCCCTATGTCCCTTAGGAAGTTTAGGGCCCCTTTTCTGCTCAGTATCATGGGTATAGCATGCTCACTGCACTCACTACCTTGCATTCCACCCTTCTTGAGAAGATGGGATCTATGTTAGTTATCTCTGCATTCTGTGAACATAACAAAGTATTTGCTCCATAATAGTTGTTCCATAAATTTTTTTTTGAGGGCCTGAAGCTTGCTCTGAATTTCCACTCTATAGTATCACTAGAGTCAGCGGTTCTTCCACAAATATTTCTGATTTAAGTTGCATTATCATTCATCTCTACACTGTTATCTAGCCATATCATCTCTCTACTTTCATTACCGTTTTATAATTTTCAAGGAACACTGAGGGTGAATTTAAAACTCTGATTTATCCTTTATAATACCGGTAGATCTGGCCTTTGCCTATTTCCCTTTCCAGCCTCCCCATTCTTCACTCTTCCACGTGCGTCTCTAAGACAGATGTATAGAACTACTTGTGCTTTCTCATAATTAACCTGTGTTTCAAGCTTGTATGACTGCACATACAATTTCTCTTTTGCCTAAATATCTTCCTTCTGATGCCTCCTTCCTTCGTCTAAATCCTGTCCCTTTCTTGAATTAGCAACTCTCTTGGGAAAGACTTCCCAGAGCCACTTCTACTCACATCACCTCCCCAAATCTAAGCTACTTCTCTCTTGTGTGCTCTCAATGCACCCTGCACTTTTTCTACGATGTGCTTATTACACTTCACCAACTTTGTCAGTTTCTGTTTCCATTTCCTCTATGTAAGTATAGGCTCCTCAAGGGAAGAGACTGTGTCTGCTTGGACCTGTGTTTTTGGTACTCAGCACAGTATTTATCATCTACTATAAGCTCAATTGCAAAGGAGAGAATAGAAACGGAGAAAAAGAGAAGGAGAAGAAGAGAGAGGAAATGGTAGTGGGCATGCACTGATTTTCAGATATTTGTAATCGTTCCAAATTTGTATAAACAAGAGTCTCAGTAGCTGACTGATTACTGTCCTCTTTGTTTCTTTATAAATACTTTATAAAATAAAAATTAGTTTTACAATCAGAATATATTTGATCCTCACAAATGAGTAAAATTTTTTGGATATTTCTATCTTTAAAGCTCCTAAAGTTCATGAAACTGTGAAGTAAGAAAACCAGAATGTGAATCCATGTGACTCACATAAATTGGGATTATCTGAGACCCTAAATAGGACTGGCTATGTAATTCATTGAGGCCCAGAGAAAAATGAAAATATGAGTTGGTTTGTTCAAAATTATTAAGAATTTTAAGGCAGCAACAGCAAAGTATTAACAAGTTTGGAAACCTTCTAAGTGCAAGGCTCTGTGCAATGGCAGAGGTCGTATACCATGCAGCTGGCTTTGACATGCCATTCCATAGTTCCAAAGTGCTCTTCTGTCGAGTGCTAAGAATGTTGCTGGCAGCACATTTGCCAAAAGCAAGTATTTTCTTGTTGGATTGGGCAACATCTGCCTTGTTGGACTATAAGAGTGAATGTATTAACAGTTAAGGACCAAGCACAATGTGGGATAAATGTTTTGATTATCTCATGAATCCTCACAATAACCCTGCACGTTCACTATCCCTTCTGTCTAAGCCACCTTTCTTTCAAAATCTCCTTCACCCAAGTGAGTCCTGTGCTTCTCTTAAAGCATCAACTACCCTGGGGAGGACTTCTTCAAGCCCATTCTTCTGCCTGGTCTAAATCATTATCCTTCTATGTATTGCACCCTCTTCTGCCTCTAGTGGGCCACTCACGTTGATTTTACTCTGTTTATGTAACAGTAAATCAAGGCTAGGAGAGTAACATAGCTAAGAAATGAACACTGTTGGATAACTTAGGCTTCCAGCTCCTTTCACTGCTAACTCAGCCTTCTTTTATGCCACTCTAACCTGTTGCAGTTCACTTGTCCACTAGCATTCAGCATTAGCCACCCTTGCCATCATCCCCATAGAAGAAACACACTGAAGGTTGATGGATAGCTATTTTTTAGGTAGAAAGTGGCTCCCTATCACACATATGTATCTGACCTGGGCTTTGTGATCTGGTGAAGCTATATGCCCCAGTGCATGTGAGGGTAAGTAGGCATTTTTATGTCTCCAGAGATGGGAGCAAAAAGATGAGCTTAGAACACTTGTCTATCTCATTTAGCTAAGAATAATACTTACCAAGCTTTCCTATGAATCTGAAAAGGAAAGCCAATGTTTCACACTTTCTCGGAAGCTAGAAGACGATATTCGAATTACTTGCAAGACTCGATTTGCTAAAATACTAAGTGCTCTTTTTTTCTTTACTTTTTTAAAGTGACAAATAATAATTGTACATATTTGTGGGGTACATACGGGTGTTTTGGTACATTAATGTCGTATTGGAACTGTTTCAGTGGCAAAATAGACATTTTACTATGATATAATTTTTTAAAAGCTTGACTACAATTTAAATATAAAAAATACATATTAAGATGTAATATATGGGTCTCTACCTTTAAAAATGAGGCTTAATATAGAGAGCAGCAAAGTAGAGATAAGTACTCTGCATGTAACATAAGGTTTGTGAAAGGCAAAACAGCGTCTTGAAATGTGTGAACTGTGGAGCTACGATCAAGTGAACATTTTTCATCATTTCATTGGCTTAATTAATTGAAAATGAGGTAATTGATTTTTAGAAGGCATTTAAAAAGTGTGGTTAAGGATGGAAACTTTATAAAATGAACTCATAAATCTTTAATAATCCTTAAACAGAATAGGGAAGTGTTGGTTTCAGTGAGCTTCCTATTAATCCTGTAAGCCCACATGAGGTTAAAACAATGAGACTTATTTGTTACCAGATGTTAATTCTTCATAAACAGTAGTGTGGTTCATAGTAATACAGAATCTAATGTGGAATTAATTAAAAAAATTAAAAAAATGTTAATTATCTGTAGATACTTTTCTAGTATATTGGGAGGAAACCTCAGTGAAATGAAGGAGATTCTACATGGGCATTCTAGGAAATCTCACTAGCTGTTAAATAGCCTGTCTCTAGAGGATTTTCAGCAGGCATCTCCATTGTGACTAGGGGAGGAGCATTTACATCTTAACTATAAGGAAATGTGTGTGGTTGAGACTGACACATCTAATAAAGGACTGATTTGCTGTATCTGCCAAGGTCTCTTGGCAAAGGCTTTGGATCCAAATACTAAGATTTCCTAACATTTCCTGAATGGGTACTCTTTCACAAGCATAGCAATATTATTGCCTATCCTTCCAATTCAACCACATAACTTCTCCTTCAGTATGATTGTAATGGAGGTCATATTTTGAAAAATTTAACTATGAATTCTTCTTTAGCTTTCCAAGCAAATAACATTTATTATAGTTGTCCCAAGAATTTATCAAACCTGGAGAAGATTAAAGTATGTTATTGCGAACGGAATGATGTAATAATTTCTGACATGGAAAATAAGACTTTAAAAATTTATTGTTTCCTTTCACTGTACCAGGAACGCTGGTAGATGAAGATGAAGGGAAGACGTTATTCATTCAGCCAAAATTGTGTGTTCTTATTTTTCCTTCCTTGGGCTGCTGCTCTAAGACATAAAAAAGAGTAAATGAGAGTAAATGAGGCCAGAATTTAATTTTTATGCCCACTTCTCACTTGAAGCTCTGAGCTTTGCAAGCTACTCCTTACATGACCTTATGAGATAAATGTTATTCTTATTTTTACAACTGATGCAAGTGGAGATGAATAATTTATTCAAGATTATACAGATGGCACAGAACCTGGATTTGAACCCAGGACAGTTTGATTAACCACTCTTAATCACAATACTATATTTCCTCTCTGTACTGCAGTGGGAAACGTAGAGGTGCTAAAATTTAAAAAACTTAATTAAAATTGTGAAAATAATAAAAATCCATGAATTTTCACACTTTTACAAAATTCATGGAATAAGTGAGTTTCTGATCATATTTTTTCAGTTGGTATGATACTAGGGTATAGCATTTGCTATGCTGGTTTAGTAGTGTATTAAAATCTAATACAATTATGTGCAGTAGAAACAAAAATTTTAAAATGTAACTTGGACTTCTATGTGTCATGCTAAAAAACAATTTGAAGCATACTTTTGCTCAGTTGCATCTAAGCTAAACATATTTTTTTCTTATGTGGCCCTCTTCAATAGTTTCGTAATTATTGGTGATTGTGAATGATACTAAAATTTCTGGTTTTGATTTATCAAGCACCATAAACATTCGCAATAGATTTGTAATTTCCTCGGAGTTTCAGAAATTAAATTAATTGCCATTATAAAAATAATCTTTGAAGCTCTTATAGGTAGGGTGCTTTGTTTATATTCTTGCCATTTCCTGAAAAATGGTGTAAATATTTCATAATTGTTTTGGGAACCAAACATTTTATATATAGGCATATTTTGAGCCTTTATGTCATCCAATCTCACTATCCAACACATAAATTATCTCTTTCATCTAGATATTATTTTTTTACTTTTAGGTACTTAGCTCTTTATTTACATGTTTTAAAGGGTATTATTTCACAGCAGTTTATTTGAACTAAATGTGATATTTCTGACATCAGCTTTTAAAACTTGATGGTTTGTTTCTCTTGTTTTTTTTTGTTTGTTTGTTTATTTTATTTTATTTTTTTTTGTAGACCAGCTGTCTCTAGTTCAAGGTTTGCTTTTGCTTGTAAACCTATAGTGTTATAATTAAATGATGTAGCAGTTCAAGTACTGTTAACTACCCAGGATTAAAATGCTCTCAGGCAATTAAACCGCAGTTGTAAATCATTGGAATTTGGAAAAATAATCAATGTCATATGATAGTTGCATGACACATGATGGATCTGATTTTTAATATATGCCATCTTGATTAGAAAATGAAGATGAGCTTTCTATAAAATTTCATGTATAAATAGAATTAGGCAGAGGAAGGAAAAAAGAACAGAGAATATGTGATTTTTTATTTCCCAGAAAAGTTAGGGGAGGCAAAATTCAACTCAGAAAAGTGATAAAACTGCAACAATTCCATTAATTCAGTTCTACACAAGTCACAGTTTTTGATTTACTGTGATTAAATGAAATAAACATTATATTTGATAAAAACAAGTTAAAAAAAAAACAGCAAAAGTCATACACAACTTGAAGTGACTCAATTCAATACTCCAGTATTGCATTCCCCCAGCTTAGCTGGTATTGGTGGGACTTCCTCTTACCTTTTTAACTGTGCCTCCATCCATATAGATATTTTATATCACAAGTCATTTGCTTTTTTGTTCAAGATTGATTTGGTTTATTTCTACATATCTGTGATTATATGCAAATAAGGTCAAAACAACCATTGGTGTTTTTATTTTTTAGGAAAAATCTCCAAGAGTTGGACTGGTGAATCATGCTATTGCCAATAATAGTCATGTGACATAGCTGAACACTTTATCAATCCTCAGTAAATAATCAAGATGGTAAGAATTATACAGGATGTAGCATAGATTGTTACACTTGTGAAAGTAAGTTGTAGGCTGTGTTAATTAGGATTAGGTTTGCCTGCTACTGACAGAAATCTCCGAATAACAATGTCTTAAACAATACGGAGGTCTTCTTCTTCAACTATAGTCTAGTGTCACCTGTAGTGCCACCTGTGCAGAGATAACAGGCTGAGTCTATGATCATCAGGGATCCAAATGCCTTCTATCTTGGTGCTGGTCCACAATCTCACAGTCTGCTGTGGCTGATTAAACTCCAGCATCTTATTGATGTTCTAGCCAGCAGAAAAGAAAAAGAACCCAACAAGGGCGAGGCTGAATTATGAAGAAAGAAGGAGAAAACATACATTGGAGGACTACTATCAATCTCTGCCACAAAAATAATCAACCTACATTGTCTCAATAGATGAAATTTTAAAATATACTACTAAGTTTTAAAAATTATTTGTATTCATATTTTCAATGGTAAAACTATGGAGCATTCTGTTGTTTGTGTCAATTGTTTTACCCAAAAAATTGAGATATAAGAACAGACATTGATAACACAAGGTGTTTCTAATCAGAAAGTAAGTCCTGGAAAAATGTTGAAAACAAGAGAGATGTGAAATGTGCTTTATATTATTGTGATTTTGAAATCTATTTTGTGGAAAAACTGTGCTTATGAAGAATTGAAACTTAATAGAGGTTGAAGGAAGTAGGACACAATTAAATTTTATGGTTAGAAGGTTGCATTTCTTAAAAAAAATGTTTACTATTGAGAGGGCATGGCAGTTCTATGACAGCAGGAATTTTTGTTCATTTGGTTCATTTATATTTTTGGGAACTAGAAGAGTGCTTCAAACAGAGAAGGGGCTAGCTAAATGTTAAATTAATGATTGATCAATTGGTGGATTAAATTAGAGTAAAAGATGAAGAAACATTTCAACACATAAATTACAAGCATATTGACAAAAGAGAATACATTTAATACTAAATTTGAAAATTTACCAAACATAGCAATGACATCAGTTTTTCCTTAGCTTATTCACTAATATGAGAAAACTTTGTGGGGAAGGAACAACTTGAGTACATATAAAACCCACTGAAAATGTCTAAACATATCCTAATTTAAAAGACGCTCTTAAATTTTATTAAGCTAGGAGAGAAGACTGAGACTAAGCAAGAATTTATTTGTAGCAAGTCACAAAATAAAAATAAAATATGTGGCCTCTACTGCAACAGTCATAAAATTGTGGGAATTGCACGCCTTTCTTTCTGAATTTAAAGAAGAAAACCACAGAGGTTTCCCCATCATTATGCAAGTCTTTTCCATTTATGAGTGATAATGTTTCATCAGTAAGTTAAAAAGTGAAAACTCTAAATACTGTATGTCTTTATATGCTAACACTCAGAACTATGCAAAGATAAACACTTCCTCACAATATGTAAGCAGAAGAAAGGCATTAGAAGTAAGCTCTGCAAGTTGTAAAACATGGGTTGACATGCACTTAATCTTACATTATTGGTATAATTAAGACACATCTGGAGATTACTGAGTCTTGAAATAGGCAGATGACTGGTGAATTGTTTGGCTGACAGAGATTTCAAATTTGAAGTTATAATTTCTTTAAAATGCTTTTTAAAAAAAATCTTCTGTTGTGATTAGAATTCTTTTTCAAGAATAGAAATGCAAATATATTATGGACCCTTTTCTTGGCCTTCAACAGAGAGCCATGATTTTATTTTTTGTCATATAGAGACAATAAATATTTTAAACATATTTGGGAAAGAGAGGAAATATATGTTGCAAACTAATCTCTATCTTAATCTTTCAAAGGACACATGCCCTCACTTCAAAACAGCCAATTCATTATGAATTTTTCTTACTTCAAGGAATGAACTCATATCAAGTAATGATAAGGTGTTCATTGAGAGCAGGGTTTAGTCTGTTTATTCAGTCTATTCTCTGCACCTGGAACAGGTTCCTGGCACATAACAGATGCTTAATACATATTTGGTATACAGGTGATTGAGTGAATAAATTAATGAATGAACAGCTAATCATATGCATATGTAATCCAAGAATTCCAATTTTACTAAAATTCTGCAAATTATGACTTCATCAATGAGTGTGTCAACATAATTAAGTTTTGCATTTGATATTCTTAAAGTGGCATTCATCATAACGCTCAGAGCTGGCATTGAATGTTTGGAGTTGGCCAGTTGTTACAGCAAGAACAAATAATTCACTTCCATTCTACTTTATCCTTAAAAGTACTTTAAGAATACCATGGAGAAAAAATAAACTTAGTGCCTGCCATTAATAGACATTGAGAAATAATTGGTAACCAAAGTGATGAACTCAGAAAGGCTCAGTGGCTCTTGGGTGAGATTTGCCACATGGTGGAGAAAAAGTGATGCTTCATTAATCATACCTCTAATAACTTGTTGTTGTAGTTTCACATATTCCCATAATTCACATTTCTGATTTTAGCCTGTCACTTCTAATATATATTGCTGTGGTTATAAGTTGATGCCATGATACTGTCGCTAAGAATGAGATTAGAATGACATTAGCATGATTTTATTAAAACCTTCAAGCATTATTAAATTAATAACCCATTTGAAAGATAGTAGAAATTTCTCATGAAGCTTTTGTTTTGTTTGAAGTCCTTGCTTAGAGTAACCGCTATTGCCGGTTCCAAGCAATCACCACTATATCATAGATATACCTGAATTTTAAGTGTTAGAATTTAGCCCATTAGGCATCTTGGGAATGGGAACATAATCCTTAATTTAAATTGGTTGGAGAATTTAAATTGCAGAATAAGACTGATGGCCAGTTTCTAGAAAGTAGCATACCAAGATACTTAAAAGAAACCTAATGAAATTGTGGTGTGGCTGTCTGCTGAAATTATTCTCCTGTCATTATCAGTGGACTCTGTGCCAATTTTCCTCACTTCTAGTCATTTATAAAGTCTGTTAATTTTATAGTGTTGTGCCTAGTCTGCCTTGCAGACTCTGGCTGAGCAATGAATGAAAGGAGTATGCAGACACAGGTATTTTACCTGTGAGCATGGCTAGGGGACCGCACAGATTAGCACTGCTGATGAGAAAGTGTGGCCTTGATAAGTTGGAGATGCTTATATTTATTTTAGTACAGATTTAATGACAGAGGCTTGGAGCAAACAGCATTTGTGGGTAATTAACATTGTTGACCCCGGAGGAGGGGTCAGTCTTGCTCGCGATGATCAAAAGTTAGTTTCTAGAGAAATAAGTAAACAAGCTTACCTAGATAAATTCTTTTGTACTCTTTTGCTATCTGCTTTTTGCTATTTGCCTCAGGGTAAGAACAGCCACCTTCAGCTTATTCTTCTCTGAAGATTTGCAAAACCTCCCAGCCTTCTAAGAAAGTTGGCGTCTTTCCTATAATTTTTCCCACTACCTTGACTAATCTCCTACAGAGTTGCACTTCCATTCTTCTCTCAAAATTTATGTTCTTCCTGCGCCCTTCTGTCTGGAAGCTTTTGCTTTTATCCTTCATTTTGGCATTTCTGTTTTTTAGTAGTCAGTATTCGTTGGGACTCAGTTTCTGGCTCCCTTTACATGTGTTTTGGGTTTGAGGGTGTTCCTTTCTTCTCCTGAACTCCTGCTGCTCCTAGGGTAGCGTGGTCTCACCCCGAAAAGGAGAGGATATGTATCCTTTTTCCCATCGCATAACATTTTTCAAATATACATTTTTCTCAAGTCACACCCCTACCTACACACGGTCCTTCCTAATTCTTCAGGATGAAGTTGAAATTCCTTAGTATTTTCTATAAAGCTTTTATGATAAGGTCAAGGCTCACCTCTCTCAGGCTGCATCTCACCATTTAATGTTGAACGACATTGAAATATCTTTAGTTCTCCAAACATACTCAGTTTTCTCTCCTTTCTCATTCTTCTCCTTGTGCTGAGAACACTCACCTTCCTGATGGATAATGCTATTTACCCTCAGGACTTAGTTTATGTAACTCGTCCCTCAGGAAACCATCACTGCTGCATTACGGCTGGTAGGGGGACCAGCTGCCTTCTTTCTGGTGCTTGTACTTATTACTGTCAGGGAACTTATCCCTTATATTTTAATCATCTATTTACATAAAGGAAGTAAATGAATAATAAATCCTTGCTGAATTTAAATTTCTTGAACACAAGACCTGTGACTCTTGCCTATTTTATGTAGGGAAGAATGCTGACCACAAATTAAGCAGCCAATACTTTTTTTTTCCATTAAAAAAAGGTATTTTGACTTATTTAGAATTGTATTCCAAAAACCCCAAATTATTAATATTTTCTTTCTGATTTCCTTAGATTTCCATGGATTGTTTTCCAAATTCTTGAATTTAAATTTATGAAATAAAAGACAAATAATTCATTTTAAATGATTGTAAATTATGATTAAAAACATAAAATTGCCTTGATCATAGCCTGAAAATATTGGAATAGGGCTCATTCATCATCATTAGTTCCTGAATAGTTTATAAGTGCAGGTTCATATTTTTGGTCCAATATTTAAGAAACTTCAAATTGCCAGCTGACTTGGGTTTTTGTTCAAGATTGCATCTAAACATCTAGTTTTACTCTTTTCAGAGAAAGAATATATGTAGCACATTTTTGATACTGGAATTTAGGATATTTTGCAGATTAATATATATATTATATGTAATAAGTAAAACATATAAAATATACATAATATACTATATATTTTATGTATATTATTTATTTTATATATATTTTATAAACAATATATATAAAACTATATATATTATTTTTATATATAGACCTTATTATCTATATAGTTTTTAAAGGATCATGTGCACTGGCTAACTGTTTAAATGCTTACAAAATTTGATATATATAAAATTCTGAATTTCATTATTCTAATTTTTAATATACTATAAAATTGATAAAGGACAGGCACTATGTATAACACTGAATAATTCTATGTCAAATTATTGCTAAATACTAAGAATTTTGCTTTATGTATTTTGATATGTTTTATGAGTTTTACCTCATATTATCTTGATGACCCTTTTTGACTCATGTTAAAAAAGCAACTTTCAGTACTTCAAATACTATGGCTTTTGTTGCACTTTTGTTGTCTTTATCTAATACATTGTGGCCAATTGGTTTCTGTTGTACCTTTTCATGCTATTTAGTTTTAATTATATTTCAAGTTGAGATTATTGAGTTGGACTGACGGGAAATGTCTCCTTCAACTCCCCTCAAAGCTTGAATAAAAGGGATTCAGGGTGAGAGGTTGCTTTGTGAGCCTGGGGTCATGGAACAGAAATGGCTGCTGGAAAAGCCTAAAGGCACAGGCTTCCCTGACCAGCCCTTCTGCAGTTGTCCAGAGAGGAGGCTGGTTGCCTTAGGAACAGCTTGTGCTGCCGTAGGTCTTCGGAAGGAAGGCTCCTGAAGGCCAAATGGAAGAGAGAAACATACCTGAAGTCACCTTGGAGTGGTGATTGTTTCCTTGGAGAGTGTAATGGACCTCAAAAAATCAGAGTGAAGTCCTAAATGGTCAGGCAGAAGAGACCTCAGCTGTATTTAAAGAGCAGCAATGGAAGAGGAGATTCCATTACCAGTGACAGAGTTCCATAGGAAGTAAAAATAATGCTCCAAGAGAAAGAATCAGGAGAAACCAAATCCAGACCATGTCAAGTGAGAACTTCCTTGGACCTTACTGCTTTTTAATATGCCTCCCTCAGATCTAGATAATCTGAAACTAGTTGTTGAGAGAGGGAGGTGGGATGAACGTTGTAGGCAGTGAAAAAAGAGAGAGAACTGAACCCTTCCCGCTCTTCAGTCTAGCAACCTATTCCTTAGCCTGAGCCGGGAGAGGAGAAACTGTAAATGAAGTATTACTTGGGGATATTTTAAGTATCGAAATCAAGCTTTTTGTAACTAAAAGTGACTAGAGGACTTTATATTTTCTGAGAGTGATCAGAAGAGCCATGGCATCTACCTAGGTTTTGTTAAAATGATCCAAAGAATTAGCCTCAGAAAGCAGATTTGCATGGATACTGAGGGAAAAGAATTGTTTTCTGTTCTGTCTTTTGGAAAATAATTACAGCTACTGCTGACATTATGGGTTTTCCCTCTGTGTATTTTTCTTCATCACTGGCTTTCAAACTTTAGTACATATCAGAAAGAACAGAGAGCGGCAGGCTTATTAAAGAGGGGCAGCCTCTGGGGGGTATACCAGGTTCCCAGGTGATTCAGACTTCAGGCAAAATTTGGATACCACTGTCTTGGCTATATTAGTAGTAAAATATATGAAGCTGTGTCATGAAATACTTGCTAAATGCAAATTAAATTAGAATTCTCTATGGCAGAGATCTTTAATTCTATTCATTTGCATGTTTGTCATATTGCTGATTCTTCCTGTTTACGTTTCAATAATCTTATTCCTGTTTCTCATTTCTTTACATCCTGAATAACTACTGCCCTTCTTACCATTCCAAATTCATTCTACTTTATTTTATATATAGTTGCTGTAATTAGGGTACCTCATATTTCATTATAATCCTGTGTGTTCTCAGGCAGTACAATGAAGGCCACAGAAAAGATTGCCAGCCTTGATACTGTGATGTCTTTTTTTTTCTTTAATTTATAGATGAGATCTCACTATGTTGCCAAGGCTAGACCCAAAGTCCTGGGTTCAAGTGATCCTCCAGCCTCACCCTCCTGAGTAGCCAGTACTACAGGCGTATCTTTTTTTATACTTAAAAAACCCCCACTTTATTGAGGTACAGTTGACATACGGAAGGCTATACATATTTAATCTGCACAACTTTATAAATTTGGATATAAGTAGACACTGCAATCTATCATAAAGATATCTGTTAACTCCAAAATTTTTTCACATCCTCTTTACTTATTACTAGAATTATAATTATGATGAGAACACTTAACATAAGAATTGCCTTATAGTTCTAATAAAAATTTAAGTATATAAGATAGTATCGTTAACTATAGGTGGTTTACAATAGATCTCTAGAATTTAGCCATCTTGCAGTGAATGAAAGTGCAGGTATCTCTTTAACACCCTGATTAGAATTACTTTGGAGATATCCTTGGAAGTGGGGTTGCTGGATCATATGGTAGTTCTATTTTTAATTTTTTGAGGAAACTCCATACTGTTTTCCATAGTGGTTGTACCAATTTACATTCCCACAAATAGTCTAAAGTGTTCACTTTCCTCGACTTCCTTGCCAACACATTATTATTATTTTTTTCCTAACAGGTGTAGGGTGATATCTCATTACGGTTTTGAATTGCGTTTCCCTGATGATTAGTGAAGTTGAACATTTTTCTATATATCTGTTGATAATTTGTGTGTCCCCTTTGAAGAAATGTCTATTCAGGTCCTTTACCCATTTTTAAAATCATGTTATTTTGTGTTTTGCTATTGAGTTTTAGGAGTTTCCTAAATATTTTGGATATTAACTCTTCATCAGATGTATAATTTACAAATATTTTTTCTCATTTTATAGGTTGTTTATTCACCGTGTTTATTTACTTTCTGCATAGAAGCTTTAAGCTTGATGTAATCCCATTTGCCTATATTTGTTTTGGTTGCCTGTTCTTCGGATGTCATATTCAAGAAGTCATTGTCAAAGCGAATGTCAAGAAGCTTTTTCCCTGTGTTTTCTTTTTTTCCTAGCATTTTTATGGTTTCAGGTCGTATATTTAAACCTTTAATCTGTTTTCAGTTGACCTTTCTCTATGGTATAAGATAAAGGACCAATTTCTTTCTATTGTACATGAATATTTACTTTCTGTGTGCTTTCACTGAACAGACTGATTTGTCTCCATTTTATGTTTTTGGATGCTTGTTGATTAGTTAACCATATATACGTAGGTTTATTTCTCAGTCATTTGTTCTGTTTCACTTGCCTATAAATCTGTTTGAATACTAGTACTCCAGCATTCTGATTACTGTAGCTTTGAAATATATTTTATTCTATTGATTGATTGATTCAGACAAAGTCTCACTCTGTCTCTTAGGCTAGAGCACATGGTGTGATCTTGGTTCACTACAACCTCTGCCTTCTAGGTTCAAGCAATTCTCCTGCTTTAGCCTCCTCTCCTAAATAGCTGGGACTATAGGCACACACCACAATGCCCAGCTAATTTTTTTTTTTTTGTAGAGATGGAGTTTCACTATGTTGGCCAGGCTGATCATGAACTCCTGACCTCAGGTGATCTGTCTGCCTCAGCCTCCCAAAATGCTGGGATTACAGGCATGAGCCACTGTACCCAGCCTGTAATATATTTTTAAATCAGAAAATGTGACACCTCCAGCTTTGTTCTTTTTGTTTAAAATTGCTTTGGCTATTTGGAGTTTTTTTGTTTGTTTGTTTTTTTGTGCTTCAATATGAATTTTAGGTATTTTTTCTGCTTTTGTAAAGAATGTCATTGGAATTTCAGTAGAGATCATATTGGATCTGTAGATTGCTTTAGGCAGCATGGACCTTTTGACAATATTCTTCCAATTGGAGGAACATGGAATGTATTTCAATTTATTTGTTTCTGCTTTAATTTCTTTCATCAGCATTTTATTATTTTCTTAATTTCCTTACTGTGTAGTATGTTCATACACAACTGATATTTGTGTGCTGCCTTTGTATCCTGCAACTGTAATAGATTTGTTTATTACATCTGAAAGTTCTTTTGAATAGTCTTTAAGGTTTTCTACGTATAATATTATGTCATGTGTTAACACGGATAATTTCACTTATTTTCTCATTTGAATGTCTTTTATTTCTTGTCTAATTTATCTGGCTAGGACTTTGAGTACTATGTTAAAAAGAAGTAGTGAGGTAGTTATTCTTGCCTTGATCCATGTCTTAGAGAAAAAGATTTCCATTTTTTACCATTGAACATAATGTTAAATATGGGCTTTTCACATATGGCCATTATTGTGTTGTGGTAAATTCCTTCTATACTTAATATGTTGAAAGTTTCTGTAATAAAAGGTGTTAAATTTTGTTGAGTGCTTTTTCTGCATCTATTGAGATAATTACATGATTTTTATCCTTTGTCCCCTTGAGGTAATGTGTCACATTTATTTCTTTGCCTATATTGAACCATCCTTGTATTACAGGAATAAATCCCACTTGGTAATGGCATATGACTCTTTTAATGTGTTGTTGAATTCTGTTTTCTCATCTTTTGTTGAAGTTTTGCATCCATGTTTATCAGAGATACTGACCTTTAGTGTTCTTTTTTTGTGGTCTCTTTATCTAGCTTTGGTACCAGGGAGATGCTGAACTCAAAAAATACATTTGGAAGTTTTCCTTCTTTTATTTTTTTGGGAGAACTTAAGAAGGATTAAAATTCTTCTTTAAGTGTTTGGTAGAATTAACCTGTGACACCAACTGATCCTGAGCTTTTTCTTTTGGGAAAGTTTCTGATTACTGATTCAATTTGTTATTGGTATGTTCAGGCTTTCTATTTCTTCTTAATTCTTGTTAAAGTGTTATGTTTCTTATAAGGTTGTTTGTTTCTAGAATTTATCCAGTTCTCCTAAGTTGTCCAATTTGTTGGCATGTAATTGTTCATAATAAATAGCTCTTCTTTTCCTAGTTCATTGAAGTATAAGGTTCGATTGTTTGAGATCTTTCTCTTTTTCTTTTTCTTTGACGTAGGCTTTTATTGCTGTAAACCTACCTCTTAGTACTGCTTTTGCTGCATATCATACATTTTGGTACATTGTGTTTTCATTTTCATTTGTCTCAATATCTTTTCTGATTTTTCTTTTGATTTCCCTTTTAACCCAATGGTACTTCAAGAATATGTGATTTAATTTCCTTGTATTTGTAAATTTTGCCATTTTCCTTTTGTTACTAATTTCTAGTTTCATTGTATTATGGTCAGAAAAGACACTTGAAATAATTTTTTGATTTCGTTTAGTTTTCTGTCTGTGTTGTCTTGTAGTTCACAGAGCTTCTTTGAGATAATTATTTGGAATTGTCAGGCAATTGATAGATTTCCATTTTTAAATTTCAGTCGCTGAGCATTATTTTATTCCTTTGGTATCATAATAGTTTCCTGATTCTTTGTAATTCTTATAGCCTTGTGTTGATGTCTGTTCATTTGAAGAAGCCATCACCTCTTCTGGTCTTTATAAACTGGCTTTTACATAGAAAGTCCTTCACCAGTCAGCCCAGCCAGAGACTCTGGGTGGGCCAGCCGGCAGGGTCTGCATGTGAATAGGCCTGCTGCTGTGTCTGAGGGTATGTGAGCTTACTGCTGGGGGCTGCAGGAAGAAAGACCTGCTGCCAGATTTGCAGGCAGAACTGTTACCAGGGGTCATGGGCCAGCTGTTAAGATCTGTGTGCTGGTTGCTCTAAGTCCCTACCTCTTTATTTTGTTCATAACTATCCTCAGGTAATCTAGCCATGCCAATTTCCTCTGTGTTGTGGGTGAGGCAGGACACAAGGTGGCTTCTTGAGTAGCATCCCAAAAGACTGAGAAAGTTGGGAACCTACTTCATACTCTTTCACCCACAGCAGATCTTACAGGCTACGGGGACTTCTTTTAGTGCTGTGCCAGCATAAGGGAGGAGTGACAGGTACAAAGTGAAACTATTCTTTCCCTTTTTAATGCATCACTTCTTGTTTCTAAGTTCTACAGGGGTGTTGTAATATCACTCTTGTATTTGAGAGATTTTGTAAAGGTATTTTCAACCGTGAATGGCTGTTAAGTTGGTGGATCTGTGGGGAAATGAGGTTTGAGACCCCCTTATTCTGCCATGTTACTAATATCACTCCAGTGATGTCTTAAGGACTGTTTTCCCCTATATTTTTTAGATTCATACTTTTTAATCTTTTCTTATATCCCTTCATATTAATATATTTTATTTCATACAACTTACATATTGGAAAGTTCTGTTTTCATTTTAATTTTTATTTCAGGTAATAATATTTTAGAAAATGTATTTATAGGTTTATCAATAAATTGTGTATTTGTTTCCCGTGGTTGCTATTACAAATTACCATAAACTGGGAGCCCAAAAGTCTGAAATCAGTTTCACTGGCCCTAAATCAAGAGTCGGTAGAGCTAAACTCCCTCAGAGGTTCTGGGGGGAAATCTGTCTTTTACTTTTTCAAACTCCTGTGATCATCAGCATTCCTTTTCATGTGACCATATTTATAGCATCTTCAAATCTCTCTCTCAACTCTGTGTTCACATTGCTTTGTCCTCTATGTGCATCTGTCTTAAAATTTCCTCTGCCTCTCTTTTATAAGGGTACATGTGATTCAATTTAGGTCCCACCCTACTGTGCATATGCAAACTCTTCTAGCATACATGCCAAGGATAAAATTATTGGTAATGGGGAATATTAATGTTCAAATTTTTGAATTAATGTCAAATAATTTTACAAATGGTTTGACTAATATATATTTATAACAGCAATGTATAAGAGACCTTGAGAATGCACATCCTTCCCAACACTTGACCTTCTCTGACTTCTAAAACTTTATCAACTTAATGGCTATAAAATGTTATCTCATCATAATTTGCTTTTCATTGATCATTAATGTAATATTGACTAGGATATACTTATTGTCTATATGAATTTTTTCTTCAGTTAAATATTTATGAATTTTATCCATTTTTTCAAAGATTTTTTTCTTACTGAATTTTTATGGTTTTTAAGATATATTCTTTATACAAATCTTTTGTTATTGCAGATGTTGCAGTTATCTTCTTCTGAATTATAGCCCTCTTTCCATGTCACTCTCCTTAAGATGTTTTGGGTGAACAAAATGTCTTAATGTTAATACAGTAAAATTTAGGCCTTTCTTTTTTTGGTTTTTGTAAATGAATAAATTTTTGACTACTTCAAGGTCTTAAAATAAATATTCATCTGTATTTTCTTCTAGAAGTTTGTTATTTTAGTTTTTACATTTTCCCTTTTTAAAAAAAAATTGGGAAAATCCACATGCTTTAATGGAGGTATTCTACTCCCTGAGATTCATCTGTACATTTACTTCTTCAAATCTTTGACAAACACCGGTCCAGGAACTATGATTTATAAAGCACTAAGAATACAAAGGTATGCATTACACAGTGGGAAGTTTTAAGTGCATGTCTTAGTTTAAATTCTGTATCTAACAAAAACTTCAGCCAGTAGGCACAACTGTACTCTACCACTGGTTCTGGAATGTTCTTCACAACCAACATAGGACTGTTTGGTAAGCTGTGTGCTTGTGAGGAAAATTCCCTCTTACCCTTGCTCCTTTGAGATTTACTTTTGAAGCAAAGGCATGGATAGGTCCCAAATGAGGCCACCACAGGAAAATGGAAAAGCATCTAATGTAATAGTGAAAATAGTAATTTTATACTATCAAGCAACACTACCTTGTCCAGGGACAGTGGCTTATCCCTGTAATCCCAACAATTTGGGAAGCCGAGGCATGAGGATTGCTTGAGCTCAGGAGTTCAAGACCAGCCTGGGCAACTTAGTGTGACCCCCATCTCAAATTTTAAAAATTAGCCAGGCATGATGGTGTGCACCTATAGTCCTAGCACTCAGGAGGCTGAGGTGGGTGGATTGCTTGAGCCCAGGAGTTTGAGGTTGTCATAAGCTATAATCCCACCACTGCATTCTAGCCTGGGTGACAGAGTGAGAACTAAAGCAGATTTACAAGAAAAAAAGCAAACAAACACTTTCAAAAGTGGGTGAAGGATATGAACAGACACTTTTCAAAAGAAGACATATATGCGGCCAACAAACATATGAAAAAATGCTCATCATCACTGGTCATTAGAAAAATGCAAATCCAAACCACATTGAAATACCATCTCACGCCAGTTAGAATGGGACAGTGTGGGGGGGGCAGGGAGGATGGGGAGGGATAACACCAGGAGAAATGCCTGATGTAGGTGATGGGTGGGTGGGGGATGGAGAGAGCAAACCACCATGGCATGTATATGTACCTATGTAACAATCCTGCAGGATGCAGGATGTGTACATGTACCCCAGAGCCCAAAGTACAATTAAGAAAAAAGGAAAAATGTAAAGACATTACCTAATTTACTTAGTAACACTTACCTTTCCTCTTCATATAATCACCACCAATTATTGATTGTGTATTATATACTTTAATTTAAGCTGACTTTTTAATAAAATGTTTAAAAAGTTTAGGTTCATGGGTACATGTGAAGGTTTGTTAATAGGTAAAATTGTGTCATTGGGGTTTGTTGTATGGATTATTTCATCACCCAGGTACTAAGCCTAGTCCCCAATAGTTATTTTTTTCTGATCCTCTCCCTCTTCCCACCCTCCAACCTCTAATAGGCCCCATTGTCTATTGTTCTCCTCTATGTCTCCATGTGGGGTTATAATTTAGCTCTGACTTATTAAGTGAGAGCATGTGATATTTGATCTTCTGCTTCTGTATTAATTTGCAAAGAATGATGGCTTCTGGTTCCATCCATGTGCCAGCAAAGGACATCATCTTGTTCTTTTTATGGCTGTATAATATTCCGTGATGTATATGCAATGCATTTTCTTTGTCCAATCTGTCATAAATGGGCAGTTAGGTTGAATCCATGTCTTTGCTATTGTAAATAGTGCTGCAGTAAACATACACATACATGTGCCTTTATGGTAGAAAAATTCATATTCCTTTGGGTATACATCCAGTAATGGAATTGCTGGATCAAATGGTAATTCTGTTTTTAGCTCTTTGAGGAATCACTATACTGTTTTCCTCAATGGTTGAACAAATTTACACTCCCACTGAGAATGCATAAGTGAGTGTATAACACAGTGTATAGGAAAATGTTCGCTTTTCTCTGCATCTTCACCAGCATCTGTTATTTTTGCCTTTTTAATAAGAGCTATTCTGACTGATATGAGATAGTATCTCATGGTTTTTACTTGCATTTCTCTAGTGATTGGTGATATTGAGTTTTTTTCCATGTTTGTTGGCCACACATGTCCTCTTTTGAACAGTGTCTGTTTATGTCCTTTGCACACTTTTTAATGGGGTTGTTTGTTTTTTAAAATTGTAAATTTGTTTACATTCCTTACAGATACTGGATACTAGATCTTTGTGAGATATGTAGTTAGCAAATAATTTTTTCCCATTCTGTAGGTGTTCTGTTTACTCTGTTAATAGTTTCTTTTGCTGTGAAGAAGGTGTTAAGTTTAATTAGGTCCAATTTGTCCACTTCTGTTTAGTTGCAATTGTTTTTGGTATCTTTGTCATGAAATCTTTGCCACTTTCTTTGTCCAGCATGGTATTGTCTAGGTTGTCTTCCAGAATTTTATAATTTTGGGTTTTACGTTTAAGTTTTTAATCCATCTTCAGTTGATTTTTGTATATGGTGTAAGAGGGGGGGTCCAGTTTCAATCTTCTGCATATGTCTAGCCAGTTATATGATCACCATTTATTGACTAAAGAGTTCTTTCCCCATTCCTTGCTTTTGTTAGCTTTGTCAAAGATCAGATGGTTATAGGCGTGGAGCCATATTTCTGAGCTCTCCATTCTGTTCCATTAGTCTGTATCTGTTCTTATACCAGTACCATGCTGTTTCGGTTACTGTAGTCCTGTAGTATAGTTTGAAGTCAGATAACATGATGTCTCCAGCTTTATTATTTTTGTTTAGGATTGCCTTGGCTAATCAGGTTATTTTATGGTTCTATATAAATTTTAAAATAGTTTTTTTTCTAGTTCTATGAAGAATGTCCTTGGTAGTTTGATAGCAATAGTATTGACTTTGTAAATTGCAATTTGGCCATTTTAATGATATTTGTTCTTCCTATCCATAAGCATGGAATATTTTTCAGTTTGTTTGCATCGTCTCTGATTTCTGTGAGCAGTGTTTTATCATTCACATTGTAGGTATCTTTCATCTCCCTGGTTAGCTGTCTTTCTAGGTATTTTATTATTTTTTTGTGGCAGTTATGAATGGTACTGTGTTCTTTATTTGGCTCTTGGTTTGGCTGTTGTTGATGTATAGGAATGCTAGTGATTTTTGTTCATTTATTTTGTACCTTGAAACTTTGCTGAAGTTGCTTCTAAGGTCAAGGAACTCTTGGGCTGAGATTATGGGGTATTTTAGATATAGAATCATATCATTTGCAAACAGAGAAAGTTTGACTTCCTCTCTTCCTATTTAGATATGTTTTATTTCTTTCTCTTCCCTGATTGCTCCTGCCAGTACTTCCAATACTATGTTGAATAGGAGTGGTGAGAGTGGGCATTCTTGTCTTGTGCTGCTTTTCAAGAGGAATGTTTCCAGCTTTTGCCCATTCAGTATGACATTTGGCTGTGGATTTCTCATAGATGGCTCTTATTATATTAAATTATTTTTCTTCAATACCTAGTTTATTGAAAGTTTTTAACATGAAAGGATGTTGAATTTTACCAAAAGCCTTTCCTGGATCTATTGAGATAATCATGAGTTTTTTGTCTTTAGTTGTTTATTTGATGAATCACATTTATCGATCTGCATATGTTGAAGACCAACATTGTATTCTAGAGATAGAGCCTATTTGATTAGGGTGGATTAGCTTTTTGATGTGCTACTGGCTTCAGTTTGCAATTATTTTGTTGAGAATTTTTGCATCAAAGTTTATCAAGGATATTGGCCTGAAGGTTTTTGTTTGGTTGGTTGGTTGGTTGTATCATTCCCAAGTTTTGGTATCAGGATAATGCTGGCTTTGTAAAATGAGTTGAGGAAGAGTCCTCCCTTCTCATTTTTTTGGAATATTTTCAGAAAGAATGATACCAAGTTCTTTGTACATCTGGTAGAACTTGGCTGTGAATTTTTCTAGTCCTGGACTTTTTTTTAGTTGGTAAGCTATTTGTTACTGATTTAATTTTGAAGCTCATTATTTGTCTGTTCAGGGAATCAGTTTCTTCCTTGGAAGGGTATAAGTGTCCAGGAATTTATCTATCTCTTCTTGGTTTTCTACTTTGTTTCCAAAGAGGTATCAGTTTTAGTCTCTAATGCTTGTTTGTATTTCTGTTACATCAGTGGGAACATCCCCTTTTTCATTTCTATTTGTGTTTGTCTGGATATCCTCTCATTTCTTCTTCATTAATCTAATTGGTGGCCTATCTTATTACATTTTTCAAAAAACCAACTCCTGAATTACGTGATCTCTTAAATGTGTTTTTTTGTGTCTTGATCTCCTTCAGTTCAGCTCTGATTTTGGTTATTAATTGTCTTTTACTAGGTTTGGGGTTGGTTTGCTCTTGCTTCTCTAGGTCTTTTAGTTGTGATATTAGGTTGTTCATTTGAGGTATTTCTAACTTTTTGATGTGAGAGTTTAGTGCTACAAATTTACCTCTTAACACTGCTTTAGCTGTGTCCCAGGGATTCTGGTATATTATATCTTTGCTCTCATTAGTTTCAAAGAACGTCTTGATTTCTGCTTTAATTTCATTATTTCCTCAAAATTCATTCAGGAGCAGGTTGTTTAATTTTCAAGTGATTGTATGTTTGTGAGCAGTATTTTTTATTCTTGATTTCTATTTTAATTGTGCTGTTGTCCAAAAGTATATTTTGTGTGATTTCTGTTATTTTGCATTTGCTGATGATTGCTTTATGTCTGATTGTGTTGTTGATTTTAGATTATGTGTCACATGACAATGAGAAAAATGTATATTCTGTTGTTTTGGGGCAGAGTTCTGAAGTGGTCTGTCAGATCCATTTGGGCCAATGTTGAGTTTAGGTCCTGAATATCTTTGTTAATTTTCTGTCTCAACGATCTGTCTAATACTGTCAGTTGAGTGTTGAAGTTTTCCACTATAATTATTGTGTGGGAGTCTGAATCTCTTTGCAGGTCTCTAAGAACTTGCTTTATGAATTCAGTTGCTCCTGTGTTGGGTGCATGTATATTTACAACAGTTAGGTCTTCTTGTTGAATTGAACCCTTTACCATTATATAATGCACTTTTTGCTTTTTCTTATCTTTGTTGGTTTAAAGTCTGATGGGTTTTGTTTGTTTGTTTGTTTGAGATGGAATCTCACTCTGTCGCCAGGCTGAATTACAGTGGCATGATCTTGGCTCACTGCAATCTCTGACTTCATGGTTAAAGTGATTCTCCTACCTCAGCCTCCTGAGTAGCTGGGATTACAGGCATGTCCCCCACATCCCACTAAATTTTGTATTTTTAGTAGAGACGGTTTTAACCAGGTTGGCCAGGATGGTCTCAATCTGCTGACTTTGTGATCTACCTGCCTCGGTCTCCCAAAGTGCTAGGATTACCGGCAAGAGCCACTGCACCTGGCCCAAAGTCTGTTTTTTTTTTTTTCCAGAAATTATGATTGCAACTCCTGCTTTTCCTGATTTTGATTTGCTTGATAGATTGTTCCTCTATCCTTTATTTTGAGCTTACGGGTGTTATTGCAAGTGAGATGGGTCTCTTGAAGATGGTATAACATTGGGTCTTGCTTTTTTATCCAGCTTGCCAGTGTGCCTTTCAAATGGGGCATTTAGCTCATTTACATTCAAGGTTAGTATTGATATGTGTGAATTTGATTCCGTCATTGTGTTGTTAAATGGGTACTATGCCAGCTTGCCTTGTGGTTGCTTTACAATGTTGCTGTTCTGTGTGTTTAAGCGTGTTTTTGTATTGGCTGGAATTGGTCTTTCTTTTTTATATTTAATGTTCTTTTCAGGATCTCCTGTAAGGTGAGTCTTATGATAACAAACTCCCTCAGCATTTGCTTATCTGAAAAGGATCTTATTTCTCCTTTGCTGAGGAAGCTTAGTTTGGGTAGATATGAAATTCTTGGTTGAAGTTTTTCTTTAAGAAGGTTGCATATAGACCCCAATCTCTCGAGTCTAGTAGGGCTTCTGCTGAAAGGTTGGTTACTAGCCTGAAGGAGATCCTTTTGTCAGTGACCTGCCCTTTGTCTCTAGCTGCCTTTAACATTTTTTCTTTCATTTCATCCTTGGAAAATCTGATGATTATGGATATCAGGGATTATTTTCTTGTGTAGAATCTTATAGAGCTTCTCTGTCTTTCCTGAATTTGACTGTTGGCCTCTCTAATGAGGTTGGGGAAATTTTCATGACAGTATTCCAAAATATGTTTTCCAAGTTTTTTGCTTTTTCCCTGTCCCTTTCAGGGATGCCAATCATTTGTATATTTGGCTTCCTTACATAATTCCATACTTTTCAGTGGTTTTGTTCATTGCTTTTTATTATTTTTTATTTTTCTCTGTCTTATTTCAGAGAGCCAATCTTCAAGTTCTGACATTCTTTTCTCCACTTGGTCTATTCTGCTGTTAATATTTGTGATTGCATTGTGACATTTAAGTTCCTTTTTTATACTGGCTCTTTTGTCAGCTCCTATTTCATCTTATTTTGATTGTTAGTTTCCTTGGATTGGGTTTTGCTGTTCTACTGAATCTAGGTGATCTTTATTCCTCTCCACATTCTGAATTCTATTTCTGTCATTTCAGCCAACTCAAGCTGCTTAAGAACCCTTTTTGGAGAATTACTGTGGTTGTTTGGAGGACACAGGACACTCTGGCCATTTGAGTTGCCAGAGTTCTTCCATTGTTTTTTTCTCATCTCTGCATGTTGGTATTCCTTTAACTGCTGGGCTGTTTCTAATTGAAGTAATCAGGCAGGGGCAAGGCAATTGTGCTAGAGTCCCGGGTCAGGCAGCACTTTCTAATGAGAAGCGTGGACTGGGACCTGCATAAGAACACTTTTGTGAGGTGGGTGCTCTGTGCTGGGGGTTCCAGACCAGCAGCTGGGCTTAGAGCCTGGAGGCAGCAACGGTGAGGGCTGCAAGGCAGCCAAGACCTGCCCCTCTCACTGGGACATCTGTCCCAGGGAGTTACAGAGCTGCTACTCACTCAATAGTCCCAGCAGAGCGCGACTAGAGACCCAATCCTGGAGGACCTGCCCAGTAAGAAGATGCAAAATTTGGGACCTACGTAACAACCAGCCTGGCCACTTTTCCGTAGGGCTGCTGCGGTATGCTGAGGGTCCACTTCAGCCCCTAGTTACCTCAGGTTTTCCAGTACCTGAGGTGTCAGTAGCGAAGGCTGCAAAACTACAAAGATGGCAGCCAGCTCCTTTCTCTGGGAGCTCCGTCTCAGGGAGGTAAGAACCTATATCTGGCCTGAACACACCTGTGGGGGTGGTTGTCATCATCGGTTTGGAGATTCTGCCCAGTAAAGAGAAGCAGGATCCAGGTCTTGCGTGAAAATTCAGTCTGGCGGCTTCACTACAGAAGGGCTGCACTGTGCTGGGGAGCACTTCATTCCCTAGTTTCCTCAGACTCCCTAGAGCCTGAGGCAACAATAGCCAAAGCTGTGAAAGAGCAAAGATAGAGCCCCATTCCCCGCAGCTGGGATGTGCGTCTCAGAAAGACTCAGAACCACTGCCAGCTGGAAGACACTAGCAAGGAGGGCTGGTGACCCGTCAGGTGTTCCCACTGAGTGAGGAGAAGCAGGGTCAGGGAACTGTATAAAAAGCAGTCTGGCCACTTTTTCATAGGGCATCTACACTGAAGGCAACAATGGGAAAGCCGAGAAACAACTAAGATGGCAGCCCACCCCTCCCAGAGAGGTGCAATGCTGCTACCAGGGGCTTACTGGGGTTCCAAGTCAACGAATCCTGTGAAGTGCCACGGAGGTGGGGCCGGCAGATCATCACTGCTCAGCCTTCCGGAGTCAGCTGCTTTCCTAGGGGTAGGTATGAGGGTGTAGCCTCCCACTTTGCCAGAGTTGCAGCCACATTTGCTGGGAAACCTGGGCATCTAAAACTCCCAGGGCTTCATGTGTGCCTGAATGGGCTGCTCTGTCAAGACTCCATATAGCTCTGTGCATCAGATTGCAAGCTGTGGTGGAGAGGTCCATGAGGGGATCTCCTGACACGGGGGTGCAAAGATCCATGGCAGAAGTATGAGTGTCCGGGGTTGCTCACCCACTCACCACTTCCCTGAGCTGGGGAGCCTCCCTGGCTTGGTGGTTGTACTGCTTTGCTTTTCTCCATTCTTCATGGCTTGAATTGTTTTCTCGATGATTCCAGTGCATTCACCTGGATGTTTCGGTTGAAGGTGCTGTATTCACTCCTTTCTATCTCCATGAGAGCAGCAAACACTAGCTGCTTTTAGTTGGCCATCTTCCCCAGTTTTTACATTTTCAATCCTTATTCAGTTCAGAGTCGTTTTTTTAAATTATGATATACAAGTCAAATTTACTTTTCTCATAATTGATAACTTTTTTTAAGCTCCATTTATTAAAGAATCTCTTCTTTTCTCATCTCCGCATATACCAGATTTCCGTACTTGAATATTTCTGTTTCTGGGCTTCTGTACGCTACTCCATTGGTCAACTTGACAAGCACTAGGCCACCCACTCTGTTAATTATCATAGTTTCATCTCAAGCCCCAGTTGTTAAAATTTCTTTAAGTAATTTTTAAAGAGATTCATAATATAATCCATAGATTAAATATATTTGAATATGATATTATCCATCTTAATTATTTTCCTTTCAAAATATGTTTCAAAAGTAGTGAAATTAATTCTGAAATCAAATATTTATTGAATATTCTAAAATGGAAGAAATAAAAATGCTTTCTTAGTATTGGTACCTTTGGGATTTTACTTATAGAGTGATTGATTTTTAAATTAAAAAACCCACAAGTTTTAAATTCTAAGCTAGTATTCACTAAGGCTGCTTACTGCTTACTGCCTATTTCTCCAACTGTAAAATGGCCTGATGCAGTATATATCACAAAGTGAGTTTTTGGTAATAAAAGACAAAGGATTTAATATCTTTTAATTAAATGGTATTCACTTATTTAGCATTTGCAAAGGTATTTTAGATATTCAAGTTTCAGCACATTAAAAAATTTAGTTTTCTTTTGGGTTACATTCAGTGTCGTTTCTGATATGTTCATTTGTGGGGAGAGGATTCTTATAAAGAGAAGAAAATTACTGTAATCGGGTGGGCAATAGGATATGGCTTCAGGTCATTAGTGTAAACATTCCTCTAACCCACCCTATAGACTAGGACAGCCTAAAAATTACACAGATGCTTTTTAACTTAATCAGCACTAACTCTGAATGCAAAATGGTTTGGAACCTTTAATACCATTGAATCCACTTTTTTGAGTGACAGTTTTTGAGAAGTCAGATGATAACTACAACTTTGATATAAAATCACACCCTGAATTCTTCCCGTTTATTTTTTTTTCTCAGTTTTTCGATATAAAGATGAGATAGATATATCGACAATCAGCTGAATCCTCAGATGGCATTTTGACAATATGATAAAAGTCACCTGGTAGAAATAGCCAAATGCAAATTCCTGGAACTTCCATCCTGACCAAAAGAGTAGCTGCATTGCAATTCCCAGTAACTAAATGAATTCCACTCCCTCTGCCTATTTTACTTAATCCAAGTTCAGAGTCTCAGATGGAAGCATTTGCTTGGAGAAGCCCAGGTTTTGGGCCAATTACATGATGCTGGTGGGAGACAGAAAGACAAGCAGGCTTTGGCTCTTTTCAGGTTCTGTGGAGAGAGATTGTTCAACAGAACATGTACCATTGCAAGTTCTGCAGACGTACGTACAAAGTAGGTCAGATTCTAGGCAGCCAATGTCATAAAAGTGTAATTTGCCCAAGATCACAGAGCTAAGTGAAAGAGTTGAATTCATTAACTCCAAATCTTTCTACTCTACAACACTACACTGTCATCTTTATTAACTTAAAGACCAATAGTAGATATTGTATATGATTAGGTAAATAATGATAACACTTTGGATTTATATCTCAAAAATAACAAATTTGGAACTACTTTAACACTTCTATAAACTAAAAACTTAGTAGTTTAAAAAAGTTTATTACCTTATTTAACAGATATCCAAACTGAGTTAAAGATAAATTAAATGACTTCCCTGTGGTCAAACTGTAGTAGATTTAGCATTGTTTGTTTTTCCTCACTCTGTTTCAACACATTAGTATCCATTACCTGCCTTCTGAAATCAAAAGGATATGGCCACAAACTAAACACATTGAGATTTTCTTCCCAGAAACTATTTGTATGATGTAGGGATTAGTAACAGGAAAACTGAAATTTAGGAGATGTAGAAAATAATAGATTTAGTCAGACTGGGCTATGAGAAGATTAGAGCTGAATTTGCTTATCACAGCTTTAAATAATACAAGGTCCAGCTTAGTACGTGTCCCTCTCTTAAATGGAAATGTACTTTTAAAACTTCTTGGCCTATTTCCACTTTAATAATCCAACACCATCTGTGAAAACAAAACTAGTATTATAGGTCTCCACTAAATGGATTATGTGTTTCTTAGCTGACACCTGTTCAGAGCACTTAGGTATTAGGTGACTCAGAGATTGAAAACATATTCATATCTATTGATTGAGCCTAGATAGAAAATTTAAATGCCAGGAAACAGTGGCAGTTTTAGAGCAAAAATATAATGAAAACATATTAGATATTTAATTTTAAGCTCCTTGAATTTGAGATTATCAAAGAGAAAGGAAATTCGTTTGTATAGAAAAGCACAATTTATGAAATGCTTTCACAATACAACTCCATGGTGAAGCACTGGATACTATTAGGATCATGTAGTTATGTTGTCATATCATGTAGTAAGTCATGGCATCAGGGAGGGTCCTTGGCTCTGCTGAATTGCACAACTTGGGGACTTTCTACAATATTGGGCATAGGTGGCCTCCCTGGCTCAATGTGGTGGCCCTGGATTGAGCACTAGAACTTAAGTGTCATCATGCAGCCCAGGGGTTTATTTTTTACCTCAATTTGGGCTGCCCTTGGCCCAGAGAGGAATCTGGAATGAAGACAAGCAAAGACTTGAGTTTTACTGTAATTTGACTTGTATTATAGAAACACACTGAATTTTTAAAAACAAATTTAGTAATTCAAGAAACAACAAAAATTAATAGGAAGGAATACTAGTTGCAAGAAAATGTAGCCCACACTCCAGTAATGCTTTGAAATTCAAAGAAACCAAAATTATCCTGGACTCTGATATAAAAGAGAATGAATGCATTTTCCAAACTTGCATTTTATTGGATGCATAGACTGGCATGGACTGGTACACTTTATAGATGGCCCAAGACCTAGGAGCAAACACTCCATCTCATTAAAAGGCAACATATTTTATGATAAAATGTTGGAACTAAGAGATAGTGTAACTTACCATGTTTCTTAAATATTTAGCGAGCAATAGCATAAATATTTCAGTGAATGTGGCTATGGAAAAATGCATGAAGAAAAATTAAAGCAGAAGTGGGCAGAGGTAGATATTTTTTCTTCTTTAGGACCAGAAGAAAAAAAAAGAGTAAAGCAAGGCATTCCCCAGAAACAAAAAAGCAAATAGAAGTTTTTCCTACAAGTTATTTCTCTGCCTATCTTGCTGAGAGCTTTACTGCCCAATATATGGTCTTGTGAGAAAATGTTTGGTAAGAAATGACTTCATACTAACATGATTATTAGTCCATTTTCACATTGCTATAAAGAAATGCCTGAGACTGAGTAATTTATAAAGGAAGGAGGTTTAATTGATTCACAGTTCAGTGTGACTGGGGAGGCCTCAGGAAACTTACAATCATGGCTGTAGGGGAAGCAGACACCTTCTTCACAGGGTGGCAGGAGAGAAGAGAGAGCACAGGAAAAACTGCCCCTTTTAAAACCGTCAAATCCCGTGAGAACCTCCCTCATTATCATGAGAACAGCATGGGGAAAACCACCCCCATGATCTAAACACTTTCTACTAGGTCCCTCCCCCAACGTCTGGGGATTACAATTCGAGGTGAAATTTTGATGGAGACACAAAGCCAAACAATATCACGTGGTGAAGCTAGATATGTCTATAGGTCCTCCATCTAGGTACGTAATGGATTTGTAATTTGGTGTGCTGATGGGGAGCGTATTTTGGAGTAGACACTCCAGCACTTGTAAGCTTAATAAAAAAGTAAGAGAAAGTAGAAATGGTCCTTGGTCCTAAAATATAATTGTCCTTCTTATTAATCAAATCTCATTCATGGTTTAGCTAAAAGAGGAGACACACAGAGGTAAATCTCTTAAAGCAAAAAAATGTTTGGAAGTGGCCATTGTAAGACATTTTACTCTAGTGCAGTGTATCCCAGCCTTTACTGTTTATGAGAACCACATGAAGTAGTGTAAAAAATATAAATACTTCTGTTTCATCAGCAGAAATTCAGAGTAGAGGGTCTGAAGGAGCCCCCAAATTTTAATTCTTAACAAACTTTCAGGATATTCTGAAGCATGTGGACTTGAGAAACGCATGGTAATCCCCAGATCCACAAAGTCCAGGATTTCTGTTTTGTTTAACAGTAGCTAAGCTATCAACAGCATGTATAACACAGCTCTGGAACTGAAAATTTAAGACAGGGGAAGAATGTGAAAGACATTGCAAGGAACTGATTGAAAATGAATGTCAGAATTGTGACAGCTGACAGTTTTTCAGATAGTGTGTATCTTTGGAAATGTGTCCCTTGATCATAACATTAGCACTAATGGTAGCTGGATGTTTCAGTGAGGTCCTTTGTCAATTACAAATGTTTGTACAGAAGTAGGTAGAATTCAGTATTTTGGGAAACATAAATATCCATCTAAAGAGGTAGTATTTGAATATGTTTTGTTAACAGAACATGTAAAGATGGAAATATTTTTGTATCTCTACTTACAAGGCATGTCTACTTCTGCTGTAGATTTTCTGAAGGAAACATGTTTAGTATTTTTTTACTATTTGTTTATAGTTCCTAAAACAAAGTGTTGCTTTTTAGAGAATTGAAAACAGTAACTAAGTATAAAGTTATCTCACAGTTTTCTGGATACTAGCCATCAAAGAGTTCCTGAGCTAGCGTAGCCCGTGGACTCTATGGACGAAATCAGAACAATATTAAGTAAAAAAAATCAGACAAACCAAAAAGTACATAGAAAGCTCTTTTTCTTTGTAGAAAAGAAAATAGGACAATATTTTTAAGACTGTTAATATATACACCATTGAAATTGCTTTCAAAGGAAATTAAAAGGAATAGAATGGCATGCTAGTGAAATAAAATATGTTAGAATAAAGTAAAGAATAGATGTGTTCGCATAAAACATAGAACAAGGCCTAATGCAACGTGCTGCAGGGAAAAATTAAGTGTGTTGAAAGAAAAAACAGAAGGAATATAAGAAATTTGGCAAGTAAAAGACAAAAGGGATTATAGAGAATGACCTTCTAAGTCCTCACAGAGAGAATAAGAACGTTGTCTGAAGATGGAAACCCATGGGGCAATTGGACTGAGTTGATTTCAAGTTGAGGCCTTAAAGAAAAAGAGAAACAGCGATTGTGAGATTATAGAGCTGGGAGATGTTTGAAAGATGAGTTATGTTCTGCTTGACACCTCTTCTTGAAGCTGATGTGATGCTGTCGTAGGCATCACATAGAAGGGCTTCTCTGGTCCCTATTTGTAAATCACAGGATCCATCTTTAATAATATTCCCCAGCACATTTAATTAATACCTAGTACCATGTCCCACTCTATGTCATGGTCTTAAACTTCATTACTCACTATCCTATTTTTACCTCCACCTCATACTCTGGACTTCACAGTTACAGTAAATCTTTGGTTGTGACCATGCTCTGCTCTCCACATTCGATCCAGTCCTTGGTATCCTCATATCATGACACACACCCAGCCGCTCATGGCTAGCCTCCAACCCACTTTGTTTTTGCCCTGTGAACAAGACTTACAAAAATTAGTTCAACGTATTAATTGTGAAGTTAAATAAATGAAGCACTATAGAAGTTAGGAAGCTTCCCAAAGCTCTTCACCTTTGGGCCATTTCTACTTTCTCTTACTTTTTTATTAGGCTTAGGAGTGCTGACGTGTCTCCTTTAAAACATGTTCCCCATCTGCACATTCAGCTGGTTAGCAGGCTATCCTGGTCTAATTACATCCATTCATTATTTTCCCACCAACAATTCTCTCTTTTTAATTCTAATATTGACTTAAAACACCTTGCAGATATATAAGTTCAAAATCTGGTCCTCCTGGCAAAATTTTTAAAAGAATTTTTTTTTATTATTTGGAATTCCTAAGTAATAACATGTTAGCCTTTTTTGCATTCAAGTGCTACTGGGTGAAATGTGTGTTCATGCCTCCTCTTTTCTTAGATACTGCTTGCTGTTATTCATACTGCTGAAAGATTTAAAGGCATTCTGTCTTGCTGAAGAGAGCAAATTTAGAAAGTGTGAAGTTTGTTGCATGTTTTAAAAGCCAGAATAATGCTGGAATGCATAAACATGCTTCGTATAAACAGTTCTCAAAGTACAGTATTCCTGTTTTGTTCAGTGGGAGTTAAGCTCATAAAAATGCAAGCTATATAGCCCTAGTATCTAAAATTTGACAAAAAGGTGGAGAACCTGAACATAATTGTATGGGGCTAAATATAAATGGCTGTCCATATTGTGAAGGCTGATAGAAACTGGACATTTCAATTTTACTCTACACTGTATGGGTTCAGAGTTACCATTGTCTTTTGAAGTAACATCATCTTCTTAAATGGCTGTGTCTATTTGGCGTTTGTGAAAGCATGAAGATTCTCAATTCAGGTCTGGCCATGCTACCTTGGTATACATGTTGCAGACGAGAAATTGTGGCATATAGCCTCTGCTAAAGTGGAGGAAAGTTGTGTTTCTAAAATAACAGAGGCAAAGATGAAGGCATGTGTGTAGCACTTTTGATATATATATTCAAGGTTTTAAAATTCTGGGCAGACTATCAAAATGTAACCCTATACATAATCCTAAAAAAAAGCATAAACATACTGTTTCTTTTTTATTACCATTTTCACTGATTTTTCCCTAACCTATAAACACTAAGAACGTTTTCTGGACTTCAATGTTTATAAAATTACATATCCTAGATGCTTTCAGTGTAATTTTACCTCTAATAGAATCCTAGAAGCCCAATTTAAGTGCTCAGATTTCTATTCTGGGTTCTAGTAATATAAAATATGAAGTTTCCAGTAAACTTAAATGATTGCTATTGTGTGTACCTGGAGTATAAAAGTCATTGCCTTTTATGCTCAGTAGCTTCCACTAGTTTTAGCCCATCTGCAGAATTTTGGAAAGAATGACTGGTATCACAGAAATGCCACTTGACTTATAAGGTTTAACAACTTGGGGAAAGCAATCTTAGGCAGAATGAGAATGAATGTGGTGGGTTGGGGAGGTGTGGGGCATGGGGGGCTGCCTGGAAACCAGAGAAATGAAAATAGCTGAGGGAGAAACTTTCTATTGTGCTTTAGCAACTACTGCCAGAGCCATTGTTCCACATTTGCAGTTTATAGAGGTGAGACGTCAGGAGCATATAAATGAGAAAGTGTTACTGCAAGTGACAGCTTAAGCCACACATATGTACATTTTCACCAAGTCCATGCATTCAAAATCAAACCTGGCATGTACAAATTCACCAAAAATTCAAGAATGACATTTTGTCCTTAAAAGTTATTTGGTCAGCTACTGATGACTTGGACCCAAAATACCACATGCACTGTGTATAGCACGGCCACTCAGCATACTTTGTTGTCAAACTGATGACTACATTTTTCAGGTAGAAATGGAGAAGCATTTCTAAGCTCCCAACTTAATTTTCTATAGCTGTTAATCATTTTCTAAACCAGATTATTTTATTACCCTAAATTCCAATTCTAAAAGTAATATATAAATACCAATCCTAAAAGTAATGCATTACAGCACAGTATTGGAGGTAGATTTGGGGATATATATTATACCAGCCCACTCGCCTGCATTGTTAGACTTCTCTGTGTCTCAGTGCCTTTGACACTGAACCCATCAATAGTGTCCAAATCGAGCTATCAGTGGTAAAGCTAGGAGAGGTAAAACAGGAACCAGAAGAGAGTAATTCAAGATTTAGAGAAGTATCAAAGATCAAGAATGAAATGACAAGATTGTGAGAAAGGCAGACAGTGGCAAACTGTCAGCATTTTGGTAACATTTTTATGTTCAGCAGTAGTAAGGTGATACAGAGTCCAGAGAGGGATACATGGAAGTCCATAAATCAACAGGCATAAATGATAAAAAATACTACAGATCATTTACTTGTTTATGCTGCAAAACTCACTAAATATTTTTAGACTTCACTTGGCCACTCAGTAACATTCATGCAGTTGACTGATCTTTTTCAGAACCACAAGCATTCTAGATGATACTCTGCATACCTTAGTTTCTTAAATATTCCTGAGAAGACTATGTCCACCTCGACCAGGTGCGGTGGCTCATGCCTGTAATCTCAGCACTTTGGGAGGCCAGTGCGGGTGAATCACGAGGTCAAGAGATGGAGACCATCCTGGCTAACATGGTGAATCCCTGTTTCTACTAAAAATTAAAAAAATTAACTTTACAGACTGTGCCTACAGACTGTAGTCCCAGTCACTCGGAAGGCTGACTCAGGAGAATTGCTTGAACCCGGCAGGCAGAGGTTGCAGTGAGCTGAGATCCTACCACTGCACTCCAGTCTGGGTAACAGACTGAGACTCCATCTCAAAAAAAAAAAAAAAAAAGAAAAAAAAAGACTATGTCCTATGTCCTATGTCAGCTTCTATTTTATCCTCACTTTTCAGGTTGAAGAGACTGAGGCTCAGAGAGGTAAAGCAACTCACCCTACATTACACATTCAGGTCTGTTGGACCCTAGAATCCTAGACATTAATGAGTGTACTTGGTTGTGTCTTCTTTATCATATTGGAAAAGAAATGAAGACATTAATAGGGATATATATGGATGATGACAGGGATTAGTAGAGTTGATGTCTCTATGCAACATAAGATCAGGTTTAAAGGAATAGTTGAGCAAGCAATCTAGAAGCACAGAAGCTTGAGGTCCAGGGGGAAGTATTAATAGACAGCAAAAGATAAGAGCAGGTGCAGAGATAAGAGGAGAACATTGAGGACTGAAAGAACAAGAACTGAAAGAAGATCAAGAACCAAAAGAGCAAGTTATTGAGTTCTTCATTCAGTTGAATGTTGACATCACCTAAATGGTGTTCTCAAAATACATGTAGAAGATGAGCCATTGGAGCATGAAGGAAATGTTAGAATGTTAATCAAATACTAGTTAGATAATATGAAAAATAGGTATATTAATTTATCAATGTTAAACATATAAATTGATCCTAGTGGTGGTGGCAGCTGGTACTGTTGCTGCTCTTCTGATTTTTCTCCTCCTACTTCTTCTGATTCCTCTTTCTATTCCTCTCCTCCTTCCTCTTCTTCGCCTCCTCTTCTTCCTTCTTCTCTTTCTCCTTATTCTTCCTCTTTCCTTGGACATACATGAAGCAATCATATATAATGTACATTTCCCAATATATCCTGAAAGATAAGCAGAAATTTACAACCTAGAAGGGTTGGTAGTGTATAGTGGTCTGCCTGAGTCTGATGAAGTGAACTTATGAATTATAATATCTGGTTTTAACTACAGTAACCCTTTTCCAAAGGGACAAATGGTTCTAAAAGATTGCTGAAAAAAACTATGGATTCACAAAAATTAACAATGCAGGGACAAGAGAAGAAGACAATGGCAGAGCTTCTGTAATTGCTGCTTCTAGCACAAGTGCTTGGTTGGCCACATTAGAAAGTAAAATACAGATGATTAATCCTACCGATATATTCATACAAAGTTGTTCTTACTGAGAACATTCGTGGTTTTGTACATTAAAAAATAATATAAATTTATGTCATTTTTTTGCTTCTTGAGATTTAGGATTCACCTGTCGCCATGGAGGGAGGCCTAATAGATATGGGATGGGATGGAACAGTCTGCACTGGGATGGTCCCATGAGCAGTGGCAGCCATGGAGGCCGATTTCAGGAATCGGCATCCTTGGTCCAGCAAGTAGAGTAGGTGGTCGAAGTAGCCAGTTAGGAGCAAGCACGCACATGTAACACTTGTCCTCTGGGCAGGCTGAGGTGGTAGGCAGTGGTCCTGAGCATCGTGGATGTGCTAGCCTATGCTTCACACTTCACAGAGGGTCAGCAGTGGATTGTGTGAGGAGAAGTTCGGATTTCTGTTTTCCTTTAGACAGAGAAAATTTGTTTCCCCCTATGAATGGCTTTTTGATGGTAGAAAAGTTTACTGGTTTAAATTATTGTCTTCTCCCTCCTTGCTAAAGATATATTCAAGTCCTAACCACAAGTACATGTGGATGCGACAGATATTTATTTGGAAATAAGCTCTTTGAAAATGTGTATCAAGTTAAAATGAGGTCATCGTGGATTAGGGTAATCCCTAATCAAATGACTAATTTTCTTACAAGCAAAGGAAAATTTGTACACAGAGGCAGACATGTAGGGGAAAATACCCTGTGAAAATGGAGGTAGTGATGCATCTGCAAGCCAAGAAATGTCAAAGGTTGCTTGCAGCCATCGGAAGCTAGCAGAGAAGCATGGAACAGATTCCCTTTCAGAACCTCCAGAAGTAACCAACACTGCTGACATCTGCATTTAGGATTCTAGCAGCCTCCACACTGTGAGAGAATAAGTTTCTGTTTATTTTATTTTATTAGGTTCCAGGATGCACATGCAGGATGTGCAGTTGTTACATAGGTAAGCCTGTGCCATGGTGATTTGTTGCACCTATTAACCCATCACCTATGTATTAAGCCCTGCATACATTAACTGTTTATCCTGATGTTCTCCTTCCCCACCCTCTCCACCGGCCCCAGTATGTGCTGTTCCCCTTCCTGTGTCCATAGTTTCCGTTTTTTTAAGCCATTCAGTTTGTGGTATTTTGTTTTGGCAGTCCTAGGTAACTAATATAAAAGGGTAGAGATTAGCTCTGTATTGTAGGAGGAAGTTAATTGATTTGCCCATTACACTTCACTATTAAAGGGCAGATTCAAGGCCAGCTATATGAGCTTGGATGTGTTACTATCATACTTGGACTTTTATTTCATCTAGAAAAGGAATGGGCTAGAACCTTGGGGCAATTTCAAGTTTCCATAAACTTCTTCATGTCAAAAATTGTGTACGTCAATATGCTCCTCTTTCTTGTCTTTCCTTCTAATAACAGAACAATGAGTTATTATATGCTACTCTGTTTTGAGCAGGAGTTAAAACATAATTATATTAATACATTTTAGACCAGGGTGCTCAAACATTAGCATGCATCCAAATTACCTACAGGCCTCCATAAACACACATTGCTGGATCCCACCCTTCAGAGTTGCTATTAAATAGTTCTGGGAAATTGCAATTATAACAAGTTTCCAAGTGATGTTGATGCTGCTGGTCTGAATACCACATTTTGAGAAACACTGCTCTAGTACCAGGTTTTCTCAGCATCTGTCTGATTTTAACCAGGGTTATTATGATGTTCTTGTATGATAGTGAAGTGAACTAGTAGCAAGGCAGGGCATGTAACGTTAGAGCTGCATATATGTTGGTAGAGTTGGTGGGAGAAGATGATGGAATTATCCTCTGATTCCTTCTATTTGGTAGCAGAATAGGGAGTCATCAGATGAGAATGAGGAGGGCAGGAAGAAGTACAGGATGTTTGAAAGTAGGGGACTAGCTGTGAAACTGTCAACATGAAGAAGGGGAGAACTGACTGATGAGAAAATGTGGTAAGTTTTCTAGGCACTTCCAAAGGCTCACAGCTGGTGGTTTGAAGTGAGGCTGGTTAGCAGTGTTGCTGTTTTTTTTTTTGAGATAGAGGAGTCTCGCTCTGTTGCCAGGTGCCAGGCTGGAGTGCAGTGGTGTGATCTAGGCTCACTGCAACCTCCCCCTCCTGGGTTCAAGCAATTCTCCTGCCTCAGCCTCCCAAGTAGATGGGATGACAGTCGCATGCCACCATGTCCAGCTAATTTTTGTATTTTTAGTAGAGACAGGGTTTCACCATGTTGGCCAGGATCTTGATCTCTTGACTTTGTGATCCACCCGCCTTGGCCTCCCAAAGTGCTGAGATTACAGGCGTGAGCCACCGCGCTCAGCCCAGTGTGGCTGGTTTTTAATCAATCATCATGATGTGCAGTAATAAAGTGTACAGAGATTTAATCTATCTAGAGTTGGGCTTTTGTCAGGCAAATGCAATGATGGTGCCATAAGAGTTGAGCATATATGTAAAGAAATGACAATGGTGATAGACCATGGGCTAGGATGGGAAGGGAGGGAAGTGAGACCTGAGTGGACAGAGAAAAGGTGATCAAGTTGATTGACTAGATTCAAAGTTGGGATGAACAGTTGTTGAAATGGGGGTATTGGAAATATAGGAGTCAATGGTTAGATGCTTAGATTGTGATTTTTATAGATAATAGAGGCAGGTCAGTAAATAAATCACTTAGTTGCCTATAATAGCAAACCTAACTATGGCTGTCTTTATGGGTAAGTCTTTAATTTTGACACTTGTTAAGAAGTCTCCAGGTAGACAATCCAAGGCAATTACTTATTGTTGCTATCAATGACTCAGCTTTCCCTCCCTGTCTCTCTCTCTTTTACATAGAGATGGATGCAATTTGTTTACATATTTATTTTATTTTATTTTAGGATTTTGTGATCTATGTTCATAAGAGTGATCAAACTGCATATTTTTTCTTGGCCTGTCATATCTTTCTAAGGCTCTGATTTACTCATATGCTAACCTCATTAAAGGAGCTGTGCCATTTTTTATTTTTGTTTTTGTTTTCCCCTATTCTCTGGAAGGGATTGTGTAAGAATAATGTAATTTATTCTGAAGAATAATGCAATGTTTTCCTAAGTGGCTGGAAATATACCCTGGTAAAGCCATTTGGGTCTGGAGTTCTCTTTGTGTAATGTTTCTTAAAGATTCAAAGTTATCAATGCAGTTGACTCTTGAACAATGTGGGGGTTAGGGACACAAACCTGCATGTGGTCAAAAAACTATATATGACTTCTGAGTCCCCCAAAACTTAACTATTAATCACCTACTGGAAGCCTAACTAATAACATAAATAGTTGATTAACACATATTTTATATGTCATATGTATTATATACTGTATTCTTATAATACGGTAGCTAGAGAAAATAAAATGTTATTAAGAAAATAATAAGGACAAGAAAATATATCTACTATTAAGTGGAAATAGATCATCATAAAGGTCTTCATTTTCATCTCTTCAGGTTGAGTAGGCTGAGGAGGAGAAGGAAGAGTTGCCCTTGCTGTCTCAAAGGTGGCAGAGGTGGAAAGGGAAGTAGGAGAGGTAGGCACATTAGGTGTAAATTTACAGAAATACCTTGTAATTTCTTTCGGACTTTGCACTTTTTTTCTCCAAAAATGTTTCTATATGGTACCTATTCTTCATCCACCATTTGCTTTAGTTTCAGTGCCTATATCATGGAAGTGAAAGAAGTCAAAGGCAATCTTGAATAATTGACATTCTGCCAAATTGTCTAATGTCAATTTGTTTTCTGGCACTACTTTTTCTATGACTTCTTCCTCACCGTCTGGTACTGGTTGAGAAGTGTTCAACTTCATAATGTTGTCTTCTGTTAACTGCTTGCATGTCATGTCTATTACCTCTTTAATTTCCCTAAAACCCATATCTTGAAATCCTTCATTCCCTACCTGCTTTCTAGATTCACAATCTCTTTTATGATTTGTGTGATTGGCTCTGTCATAAATCCTGTTAAGTCATTCACAACACCTGGACAACGTTTTCGCCAATAAAATTGTATTGTTTCAGGCTCCATGGCTTTCATGGCTTTTTCTACAACAACAATGGCATCTTCAATTGTGTAATTCTTCCAGACTTTCATAATGTTTTCTCTATCAAGGTTCTCACCCATGGTGTCAAATTTTTTTTCCATACAGTGCCATGTGCAATGAGCTTAAAATCCTATGACCCCATGATCTAGAGGCTGAATTAGAGACATTGTGTTTAGGGGTAAGTAGACCACTTTAATGCCTTTGGTGTTAAACTCATGGAGTTCTGGGTGGCCAGGGGCATTGTCAAATATCAAAAGAACTTTAAAAAGCAGGCTCTTACTCTCAAGGTACATTCTGACTTCAGGGACAGAGCATTGACAGAATTAATCCAGAAAACGTGTTCTTATCAGGGTTGTACACAACTTCTTGTGTACAACCCAAAGACTGGCAACTGGTATTTTTTGTTTCCCTTCAAATCTCAGGGGAAGACTGGGCATGGTGGCTTATGTGTATAATTCCACTGCTTTGGGAGGCCAAGGTGGGAGGACTGTTTGAAGCCAGAGTCATGGTTATGCCACTACACTCCAGCCCGGGAAACACAGTGAGACCTTGTCTCTAAAACAAAACAAAGCAAAACAAATAGCAAAAACAACCAAAACCTCAATGGTTAGCAGCTTTATAGATAAGGGCAGTCCTGATTGTAAACCAAAATGCATTTGTACAAAACAGTAGTTAGCCTATCCTTTTCTGCCTTAAATCCTGATGTTCACTTTTCTTCCTTACTAATAAATGTTCATTGTGGCATTTTTTTTCCCATAATAGGGCACTTTTATCTGTTGTTCAGGTAGATGTCCTTTATCTTCAACCATTTTATTTTTTCTTTTCCTTTTTATTTCTTTGTTTCAGACAAGGCCTTGCTCTATTGCCCAGGCTGGAGTACAGTGGTGTGATCTGGGCTCACAGCAACCAATGCCTCCCAGCCTCAGCCTCTTGAGTAGCTAGGACTTCAAGTGCATGCCACCTCACCTGTTAATTTTTTTTTTTTTTTTTTTTTTTTTTTTTTTGGTAGAGAGAGGGTTTCACCATTTTGCCCGAGGCTGAGGCTGGTCTGAAACTCAAGCTCAAGCGATCCACCCCCATTGGCATCCCAAAGTGCTGGGATTACAGGGGTGAGCCACTGTGTCTGGCCTATCTTCAATCATTTCTTAATGGCATCTGGGAAATTGTCAGTTGCCTCGTGACTGGCAGAAGCTGCTTTTCATATTATTTTTACATTTTAAAAGTCAAACTTCTTTCTAAAATTATCCAAGCATCCTTTGCTGGTATTAAATTCTCCAGTTTTCGATCCTTCACTTTCTTTTTGCTGTCAGCTGCATTTTCAATGAAAGTTAAAAGGATATCTCACAAAAAGTGTAAGACTTTTGCACCTGCTGTTGTAGCTGCAGGTATGGGTTCATAAGTTTCCTTTTCATTTTTTCAATGGTCCTTATGCTGGTTTATTTCTCTTGAATGGCAGGCTACTGCAGTTACACATCTCAATCTCTGATGCATATCAGGCAATTCAACTTTGTCTTGTTATGTCATGACTTCTGTGTGCTTCTTGGGAGCATTGCCAGCATCACTAGTGGCACTTTGTATGGATCACATGGTGTGATTCAAGGTTTAAAGTATTTCAAGGTTTAAAGTATTGCATTGTAACACAGTGAAAAATATGTGAAAACTGCAAGCAGCCATTTTTTTCCTGTGATGTGCAATTCACCATAGAGACAAACTGCTCATGCAGAGATGATTAGCGTTGCAAGGCATTTAAAATGGATACTTGCAACACTTGAGCTCACTGCAATAGCCACGGAAGGTGGCTATGAAGCTGTTACAGTAGTACAGTATGAATTACAGTTAATTTCATGTCATTTTCATGTGCATCTTTACATTTGTTTATGTTTCCCTTGACTGAAAATGGTGCCATGTATGGTGCATGTTTGTGTACATAACTAGTTAAACATAAAGCTGAACTTTGATAAACTTTAACTTCTTATAACAGCTTTCTGTATGTTTTATGGTATTAAATAAGTAGACTAGTATCTACATATATTTTCTACGTTCAAGGCATACCTAACTTTTTCTTATATTTGTTAAATATTCGAGAGCTTTTGTTAAATTGCCACAAATCTCCACAAATTTTTTCAGTATATTTATTGAAATGATATCTGTGTATAAATGGACCCATGTTATTCAAACCTGAGTTGCTAAAGGGTCAACTGTAGATAAAACTATGAAGATTTCATATTTGCTTTTGCGCTAATTTTGATAAATTTTGTTTTTTTTTTAAAAATCTTCATTTTTAAGATCAAATTTATTGTCATAAACTTGTTTATATATCCTAGTATAAGATGTGGTTCCTTAACCAGAAGCATCAGTATCTTCTGCGATATTGTTAGAAATGCAAATTGTTAAGCCATTTGTCAGACCTACTGAAAAAGAAGCTCTAGGGATGGGGCACAACACCTTGTATTTTAAGAAGCCCTTAGGTGATCCTAATGCATGCCAACATTTAAGAACTGCTGCTCTGTTAAACTTTAGCAGTACCTACAATGTGGGTATGCAGTCTTTTCATTATTACTTTATCATAAGATTATTCTTCTTATTTTAATTTTCTGCCATGATTTCTTTTTTGATAGAAGGATTATTTAGACAGGTTTTGCTTAATTCTAAAATATTTGTGGATTTTTTTTTTTTGTTTTTTATTTCGAACTTAATTTCGCGATGGTCAGAAAATGTATTCAGTAGACGTTTGTTCTTAGAAATTTGTATACATTCATTTTTGGTATGGTTTCATGTGAACTAGAAAAGAATGTGCATTCTGAAGTTCTGAGTACATCAGTGATGTATATTAATTAGGTCAAGTTTGTTAATGTTCAAATCTTATACAGGCCTACTTGTTTTACCTCATATGTATTTCCTTGTTTTATCTCTTTTTGAGATAGTTATGTTAAAATTTCTCATTACAATTAGAATTTGTCTTTTTCTGGTTTTAGCTTGTTAAATTGTATTTATTTTAAGGCTAGGCTACATTATTCAATGCATAAAAATGTAGAATTGTTATATCTTCTTAGATAATTGACAGTTTTATCACTGAAATGGTCCCCTTAATGTCTAATTGACTTACTTTTACTTCATCTGATGTTAATATAGCCATGACAATTTTCTTTAAGTTAGTGTTTCGTGGTATATCCTATTAAGATTAAAAAAATTTTTACATGTCATAGTTAAGGTGTGTCCCTCAAAAGCAGTGTATAAGTAGGTTTTAGGTTTTTTCAGGTTTAAAATTTTGTCTTCCAATTGAAGTATTTATTTCATGTTCATAAATCTACCATTTTATATCTGTTCCCTATTAATTTGATGTCTATAAATTTTGTTCTACTTTCTCTCTTCTTAGCTATTGTGTTTGCCTAATTTTATTATTATTTTTTCTCTTGGCTGATTAGTTTTGCTTCTTAAATTTTTATTGCACTTTTAGTAGTTAACCTATTGCAATATCACTTCTTGATTTATTAGAATCTTCCATATGTCGGTACTTAAGGCAATTTCCCAAAAATGTAAGAACATTAAGTACTATAATTTCATTAATCCTTTTCAAATTTTTGCACTGTTATCATGTATTTAATTCTATAAACATTATAAATTCTGTAAGGCATTATTATTTTGTATGCATTTAGATATGCCATATATTAACTTTATTAGTGAATTTATTTAAATATCTACCTCCCAGAAGAACTTCCTTTAGTGTTTTCCTTACATTTGCTTAGAGTAGGTTCACTGCAGACAATTTTTCTTTAAAAAATTATTGAGATATCATCTTTACCATTTTTAAGTATGCAGTTATGTAGTAATTAATATATATTCTTTATCTTAAAATTTTCAGGTTAAAATTTTAAATATTTAAATTTTTTATGTTTTTTTGAGATGGAGTTTTGCTCTTGTTGTCCAGGTTGGAGTGCAATGGCATGATCTCTGCTCACTGCAACTTCGGCCTCCCAGGCATTTGCGATTCTCCTATCTCAGCCTCCCAAATAGCGGAGATTACGGGCATGCACTACCATGCCCAGATAATTTTTTTGTATTTATTAGAGACAGGGTTTCACCATGTTAGGTAGGCTGGTTGTGAACTCCTGACCTGAGATGATCCACCCACCTCAGCCTCCCTAAGTGCTGAGATTACAGGCGTGTGCCACCATGTCCAGCCTAAAAGATTTTTTTAAAGATAGTTTTGTCGTTTGTAGATTTCTAGGTTGGCAGTTATTATCTTCCAATATTTTGGCATACATTTTACAATCTCCTTCAGCCTCCATTGTTTCTTTAGAGAAGTCATCTAACACTCTCATGGTTGCTTCTTTAAAGGTATTATGTCTGGTTTTCTGGCTGATTTTAAGATTTTTTTTGCTTTGTTCTTGGTTTTCAGTAATTCTACTTTGATGTGTCTCAATATGGTTTTCTTTGTATTTATTGTAGTTGAGATTGTAGTATTTCTTATATGCAGCATGGCTTCTATTTTCCCAGAGATTATGACTCCTCATATCTTTTCTTCCATGTCTTTCATCAGTTCTCCTGCCCCCTTATCTTATCCTGCTCTTCTGGTTTTCAGTTTGACAATTGGACTGACACAGGTTAAACCATAGTCAGAAGCGGAAGGCTTAGGCATTTTTCGATGTTTTGCTCTACTACCCTCAGTATATTGGCTTTGATCCTTATGCGTCTTATCTCATTGTTCCAGTAACTGCTGCAACTCCAAGTCACGTGTCTGTGCTCCAGGCAACAAGAAGGAGAAAGTGAAAGAGGCTGTGAACTTTCATTTATACTTAATGTGGTCACCATGTAGGACCCTAGAATAAAGCTTTTAGCTTTTTCGCTCTCCCCTGTAGATGCAAGCAAGGGAGAGTTAGAAATAATCTTTGGATAACTAGTTGCCAATATCTGCCACAACAGTTACTGGCAATGACAATATCTAGGTTTCAACAATGCAAGTGGGTGGCTGAATTGGGATAGCAGATAAGATCCTTGAGACTAAGAAAGTTAAGAACTGAAAGGCTAAGATCTAAAATGAACATTCTATATGAATATTGAAATCAGCGTTGGTGAGCCCCAAAAGTGGGGAAGGTAGAATGGAAGTGAGACTTGAAAAATTACCTATTGAGTACAATGTTTACTGTTTGGATGATGGGTACAGTTAAAACCTAAATTACACCACTATGCAATATATCCATGTAACAAACCGGCAAATGTATGCCCTTAATCTGTAAAAAGAAAAAAAAAGCAAGAGATACCTGTTTATAAAAGTAGGAAAAACAAAACTGACAACAGATATAAGTTGCAATGTAAATGCTACCACATCCCTGACTCCTGGGTGGAACAACTCTGTTATATTCAGTATGGTTTCTCAGAGGGCCTTTAGAAAGAGTATGCACAGTAGCTCACAACGTAACTCATGTTCACATCCTTCATTGGCTTTCTCCCTTCCCTGTCTCATTTTCCATACTCTCTAAATTGTGTTTTCTGCAATCTCTGGAATAAACTACATGTAAAAGAAGAGAAGGAGGAGGAAGACAAGGAGAAGAGGAGAAGGAGGAGGAGGACAAGGAGAGGAGGAGAAGGAGGAGGAGAAGAAGAAAAAGGAGGAAGAAGAAGAGGAGAAGAAAGAGGAGGAGGAGGAGGGAAGAAGGAAGAAGAGGATGGAGAAGAGGAGAAGGAGGAAGATGAATAAGAAGAAAAAAGAAGAAAAAGAGGAGGACGAGATGGAGGAGGAGGAGAAGGAGAAAGAATAAGAGGGAGAAAGAAGAAGGAGGAGTTGGAGGAGGAGGAGGAGAGAAGAGGAGAAAAGAAATCATCAAGAGTCAGATGTAATAAGAGAAAACAGTGATTTGGTGCTAATACCTTTAATACCTATGATGGGAGATTACTTGAAAAAGAGGAGTAAGAGATGGCATTGTCTGATACATATGTTTATAAGTAGCTCTGTGTGTGTGTGAGAGAGAGAGACAGAGAGAGAGAGAATGAGATAGAGAGATATATATGTATTTTATTGTACTTTAGATTCTGGGGTACATGTGCAGATCATGTAGAATTGCAGCATAGGTACATACATGGCAATGTGGTTTGCTGCCTCCAACCTCCTTTCACCTATATGTGGAAATTCTCCACATGTTATCCCTTCCCAACCTCCCTACCCTCCACTGCCCCTCCCCTGGTCCCTGAAACAGACCCCAGTTTGTGATGTTCCCCTCCCTGTGTCCATGTGTTCTCATAGTTCAACACCTGCCTATGAGTGAGAACATATGGCGTTTGATTTTCTGTTCTTGTGTCAGTTTGCTGAGAAAGATCGTTTCCAGATTCATCCATGTCCCTACAAAGAACATGAACTCATTGTTTTTTATGGCTGCATACTATTCCATAGAATTCATTGATGGGCGTTTGGGTTGGTTCCAGGCCTTTGCTATGTAAACAGTGCTGCAATGAACATGCATGTGCATGTATCTTTATAATAGAAAGTATTCCTTGTCAAGTCTATCATCAGTGGGCATTTGGGTTGGATCCAGGTCTTTGCTATTGTAAACAGTGCTGCAGTCATCATATGTGTGCATGTGTCTTTATAATAGAATGATTTATAATCCTTTGGATATACACCCAGTAATGGGATTGCTGGGTCAAATGGAATTTCTATTTCTAGGTCCTTGAGCAATCACCACACTGTCTTCCACAAAGGTTGAACTAATTTACACTCCCACCAGCAGTGTAAAAGTGTTCCTGTTTCTCCACATCCTCTCCAGCATCTGATGTCTCCAGATTTTTTAATGATTGCCATTCTAACTGGTGTGAGATGGTATCTCAGTGTGGTTTTGATTTGCATTTCTCTAATGACCAGTGATGACGAACATTTTTTCATGTTTGTTGGCCTCATACATGTCATCTTTTGAAAAGTGTCTGTTCATGTCCTTTGCCCATTTTGAATGGGTTTGCTTTTTCCTTGCAAATTTGTTTTAGTGCTTTATAGATTCTGGATATTAGCCTTTTGTCAGATGAGTAGATTTCAAAAGTTTTTTCCCATTCTGTTGGTTGCTGGTTTACTCTAATGATTGTTTCTTTTGCTATACAGAAGCTCTGGAGTTTAATTAGGTGCTATTTGTCTATTTTAGCTTTTGTTGCCAATGCTTTTGGTGTTTTAGTTATGAAGTGCTTGCCTACGCATATGTCCTAAATGGTTTTGCCTAGGTTTTCTTCTAGGGTTTTTATGGTGTTAGAGCTTATGTTTAAGTCTTTAATCCATCTGGAGTTAATTTCAGTGTAAGGTGTCAGGAAGGGGTCCAGTTTCTGTTTTCTGCACATGGCTAGCCAGTTATTCCAATACCATTTATTAAACAGGGAATCCTTTTCCCACTGCTTGTTGTTGTTAGGTTTGTCAAAGATCAGATGGTTGTAGATGTCTGGCATTGCCTCCAAGGCCTCTGTTCTGTTACATTAGTATATATCTCTATTTTGGTACCAGTACCATGCTGTTTTGATTACTGTAGCCTTGTAGTGTAGCCTGAAGTCAGGTAGCATGATGCCTCCAGCTTTGTTCTTTTTGCTTACGATTGTCTTGGCTATGCATGCTCTCTTTTGGTTCCATATGAGGTTTAAGGTGGTATTCTCCAGTTCTATGAAGAGGGTCATAGGTAGCTTGATGGGGATAGCATTGAATCTGTAAATTACTTTGGGCGGTATGGCCACTTTCACAATATTGCTTCTTCCTAACCATGAGCATGGAATGTTTTTCCATCTGTTTGTATCATCTCTTATTTCCTTGAGCAGTGGTTTATAGTTCACCTTGAAGAGGTCCTTTATGTCCTTTGTTAGTTGTATTCCTAGGTATTTTATTCTCTTTGTAGCAATTGTGAGTGAGAGTTCACTCTTGATTTCATTCTTTTTTAGTCTGTTATTGGTGTATAGGAATGCTTGTGATTTCTGCATTGATTTTGTATCCTGAGACTTTGCTGAAGTTGTTTATCGGTCTAAGGAGATTTGGGGCTGAGGCAATGGGGTCTTCTAAATTTCAATCATGTCATCTGCAGATAGAGACAATTGGATTTTCTCCTTTCCTAATTGAATACCCTTTATTTCTTTTTCTTGTTTGATTTCTCTGGCTAGAATTTTCAATACTGTATTGAATAGGAGTGGTGACAGGAGGCATCCTTGTCTAGTGCCAGATTTCAAAGGGAATGCTTCCCATTTTTGCCCATTCAGTATGATATTGGCTGTGGGTTTGTCATAAATAGATTTTATTATTTTGAGATATGTTCTGTTGATACCTAGTTTATTGAGAAGTTTTAGCATGAAGGGTTGTTGAATTTTGTCAAAGGCCATCTCTGCATCTATTGAGATGATCATGTGGTTTTTGTCTTTGGTTCTGTTTATGTGGTGGATTACATTTATAGACATGTGTATGTTGGACCAGCCTTCCATCCCCAGGATGAAGCCTACTTGATTGTGATGGATAAGCTTTTGAATGTGCTGTTGCAATCAGTTTGCCAGTATTTTATTGAAGATTTTTGCATCAATGTTCATCATGGATATTTACCTGAAGTTTTCTGTTTTTTGTTGAGTCTCTGCCAGGTTTTGGTGTCAGGATGATGTTGGTCTCATAAAATGATGTGGGAGTATTCCCTCTTTTGGTATTGTTTGGTATAGTTGCAGAAGGAGTGGTACCAGCTCCTCTTAGTATGTCTGGTAGCATTCAGCTGTGAACCCATCTGGACCTGGTCCTTTTTTGATTGGTAGGCTATTAATTGCTGCCTCAACTTCTGCCCTTGTTATTGGTCTATTCAGGGTTTCAACTTCTTCCTGGTTTAGGCTTGGGAGTGTGCAAGTGTCCAGGATTTTGTCCATTTCTTCCAGGTTTACTGGTTTATGTGCATAGAGTTGTTTATAGTAATCTCTTATGGTAGTTTGTATTTCTGTGGAATCGGTGATTATATTACCTTTATCATTTTTGATTGCAGCTATTTGATTCTTCTCCCTTTTTTTTTATTTAGCTGGCTAGTGGCCTATTTTGTTGATCTTTTCAAAAAACCACATCCTGGATTTATTGATTTTTGAAGGATTTTTTGTGTTTCTATCTCCTTCAGTTCTGCTCTGATCTTAGTTATTTCTTGTCTTCTGCTAGCTTTTGAGTTCTTTTTTTTTTTTTATCTTGCTTCATTAGGCCTTTCAATTTTGATGACAGGGTGTCAATTTTAGATTTTTCCTTGCTTCTCATGTGGGCATTTATTGCTATACATTTTCCTGTAGACAGTGCTTTAAATGTGTCAGAGATTCTGGTATGTTGGGTATGCATTCTCATTGGTTTGAAAGAACATCTTTATTTCTGCCTTCATTTCATTGTTTATTGAGTCAACATTCAAGAGCAAGTTGTTCAGTTTCCATGAAGTTGTGCAGTTCTGAGTTAGTTTCTTAATCCTGAGTTCTAATTTGATTGCACTATGATCTGAGAGACTGTTATGATTTCCATTCTTTTGCATTTGCTGAGGAGTGATTTACTCCTAATTATGTGGTCAGTTTTAGAGTTGGTGTGATGTGGTGCTGAGAAGAATGTATATTCTGTGGGTTTGAGAGGAGAGTTCTGTAGATGTCTATTAGATTTGCTTGGTCCAGATCTGAGTTCAAGTCCTTGATATCCTCGTTATTTTCTGTCTCGTTGATCTGTCTAATATTGACAGTGGAGTGTTAAAGTTTCCCAGTATTATTGTGTGGGAGTCTAAGTCTCTTTGTAGGTCATTAAGAACTTGCTTTATGTACCTGGGTGTTCCTGTATTGGGTGCATATATATTTAGGATCGTTAGCTCCTCTTGATGGGTTGATCCTTTTACCATTATATAATGCCCTTGTCTCTTTTGATCTTTGTTATTTTAAAGTCTATTTTATCAGAGACTAGGATTACAACTCCTGCTTTTTTTTTGCTCTCCATTCGCTTGGTATATCTTCCTCCATCCCTTTATTTTGAGCCTTTATGTGTCCTTGCATGTGAGATGGGTTTTCTGAATACAGCACACCGATGGGTCTTGACTTTTTATCCAATTTGCCAGCTTTTATCTTTTGATTGGGGCATTTAACCCATTTACATTTAAGATTAATATTGTAATGTGTGAATTTGATCCTGCCATTTTGATGCTAGCTGGTTGTTTTGCCTATTAGTTGACACAGTTTTTGCATTGTTTCAATGCTCTTTACCATTTCGTGTGTTTTTGGAGTGTCTGGTACTGGTTGTTCTTTTCTATGTTTAGTGCTTCTTTCAGGAGCTCTTGTAAGGTAGGCCTGGTGGTGATGAAATCTCTCAGCAATTGCTTGTTGGTAAAGGATTTTATTTATCCTTTGCTTATGAAGCTTAGTTTGTCTGGATATGAAATTTTAGGTTAAAGTTCTTTTCTTTAAGGATGTTGAATATTGGTTCCCACTCTCTTCTGACTTGTAGGGTTTCTGCTGAGAGATCTGCTGTGAGTCTGATGGGCTTCCCTTTGTGTGTAACCCAACCTTTCTCTCTTGCTGCCTTTAGCATTTTTTCCTTTATTTTGATGCTGGTGAATCTGATGATTATGTGCCTTGGGATTGCTCTTCTTGACGAATGTCTTTGTGATGTTCTCTGTATTTCCTGGACTTGAATGTTGGCCTGCTTTGCTAGGTTGGGGAAGTTCTCCTGGATAATGCCCTGAAGAGTGTTTTCCAGCTTGGATTTATTCTCTCCGTCACATTCATGTACACCTATCAAATGTAGATTAGGTCTTTTCACATAATCCCATATTTCTTGGAGGCTTTGTTCATTTCTTTTCACTCTTTTTTCCCTAATCTTGCCTTCTCATTTTATTTCGTTGAGTTGACCTTCAATCTCTGATATCCTTTCATCTGCTTGGTCAATTTGGCTATTGAAACTTATGTATGCTTTGCAAAGTTCTCTTGTGTTTTTCAGCTCCATCAGGTCATTTATATTCTTCTCTAAGCTGTTTATTCTCATTAGCATTTTATCTAACCTTTTTTCAAGGTTCTTAGTTTCTTTGCATTGGGTTAGAACATATTCTTTTAGCTCAGAGAAGTGTGTTATTACCCATCTTCTGAAGCCTCTTTCTGTCAATTCATCAGACTTATTCTCGTTCTGGCTTTGTTCCCTTTCTGGTGTGGAGCTGTGATCCCTTGGAGGAGGAGAGGCATTCTGGGTTTTGGTGTTTTCATCCTTTTTGCACTGGTTTCTTCCCATCTTCATGGATTTATCTACCTGTGGTCTTTGTAGTTGGTTACTTTCGGATGGGTTCTCTGAGTGGACATCCTTTTAGTTGATGTTGAAGTTATTTATTTCTGTTTTTTAGTTTTCCTTCTAACCATCAGGTGCCTCTGCTGTAGGCCTGCTGGAGGTCCACTGCAGACCCTGCTTGCCTGGGGATCACCCACAGGGGCTGAAGAACAGTAAGGGTTGCTGCCAGTTTCTTCTTCTCTTATCTTCATCCCAGAAGGGTACCTACTAGATGGCAGCCTGAGCTCTCCTTTACGAGTGTCTCTTTGGATATACAGGGGTCAGGGAGTTGCTTGAGGAGACAGTCTATCCCTTATAGGAGCTCAAGTGCTGAGCTGGGAGCTCTGTTGTTCTATTCAGAGCTTCTGGGAAGGTACATTTAAGTCTGCTGCAGCAGAACTCATAAATGCATTTTTCCCCAGGTGCTCTGTCCTGGGAAGGTGAGGCTTTATTTATAAGTTCCTGATGTGCTGCTGCCTTTTTTCAGAGATGCCCTGCCCAGCAAGGTGGTAGTCTAGCTACAGTCTGCCAGCAGAGGAGTTACTGAGCTGCTGTGGGCTCTGCCCAGCTGCTGTGTGAACTTCCTGTTAGAACTGCCTTGGTAATGGTAATAATTTAATTTTTTATATTTATATTTAGTTTCATTTTTTAGTAAGAACGGTAGCTTATGTTTGTAGTTTTATATTATTGACATGATTATGTTGATATGATTATGCCTTCTATTCATTATTGTCTTTTAGATATCAAAATTTATTTCACTTTATTAATAATTCTTCACAATTAACACAAAAATACTATAATAAATAAAAATTAATGCAGTTCTTTCCAGTCCTTTCTTCCAAAATTTTACATATTTCCAAATAATCTCCTTGCCCAGATAAAGAAAACGGCTAAAGGCTTTTCTTAAAGATTGTAAACTTTTTTGGAAGGCAAATGTGGTTTAGCATTTTTTCCTGGTTAACTTAATAAAATTATTTAGCACAGTGCGTCATACATGGTAGATACATAATAATCATTTTTTCCTTTCTTCTTCTGGACAACTATTTCTGTTTCTCCTCTCATTCCTTCTATAGCATGACTTCAAGCTCCTATATTGTGCTCTTACTTTTTTCTGCATTTGTTCTAATTATTTATGTTTCCTCCTTAAATGTCACTTCTGGAATGAAAACAGAGCTCTATACGTGGTGTGATCAGTAAGAGTAATGTTACCTCCACATATTAATGCAAGCTAAGACCATCTTATTATTATTTTTTTTGCAATCATGTCTTTTGTTGCCATACATTAATTTGTCCAGCAATGTTTTCATATGAACTGCAATTTGGGGACTTTTCTCCATAGTGGCTAAAAATACTGCCTCTGCAGGTAGCTTTTGTAAGTTCAAGTTGAAACTTCTCCAGTTCGAAGATATTTGACTTTGGGCAAATTATTTAAGAGTTATAGTTTTATCATTTGAATAATGGGGTTATTTTCAGTACTAGTAGTTTAGAGATATGACCTCTGTGTGTGTGTGTGTGTGTGTGTGTGTGTGTGTGTGTGTGTGTGTATTTTTATGTCTATATCATCTATATAAACAGATATAGACATATAAATGATATAGACATAAAGATATAGGACTGCACATAATATTCTTAGCATTATTCTGGGACATTGTAAACTATAAATAAATATCAGAAGCAGCAGCAATAGCCATAGTATTATTATTGTTTTTAATTCACTGCGTATGCATTTGTTTTCCTAAAATTAGTATCTGGTATATTTTTAAAATTTCATTTTACTCTTTGTGGTACCTAAAGGACAGTGTAAAAAAAATTAGAGAGCTTTTTGTTTAAAATTGTATCCGATGTTCTAATGTCAACAGGCTTTCACAGTGAGAAATGGTACTGACTTCTCTTTCAGTTATTTTATCAGTGGAAATGCTTCAGATCTTTCTAAAATGTTGGTGCAGGTAAGATAACTGAAATTAACTTATAATTAGGGCTAACAGTTATTCCTGTGCACATATTTTATCAAGAATTTGAGCTACAAACTTGGCATTTGTTTTATATTGGTGATATTTATGCTAAGTCTCAGGAAGTATAGATTTGCTGTGTTAAAGTAAATACACATCTTTACACCTGGAATCTAAGATTCCTTTTAGGTTGTTAGGTAGAAAATACAAGTTGTATAAGCAATTAGATCTTTAAAATGACTTTACATCTGTCTACTTTCTTCCAATATGTACCATTTATACTATATAATCTGTATGGGAAAGGAGGCATTTCAAGGTCAAAAAGAAAATAATATAAATTTTGGATTTAATGTTTTGATCTTAACATATTTGTGTCTCAGCAAAGAAGACAATAAGAAATGTAACAAGAGGGTTCTATTTGATTCATTTAAAAAATAGAAAGTGGTACCCAGAGTGAGGCTGGCATGTCAAACAATTACTGAGAGCAATACCACTGTTTGTCTATGAGTATGTGTTTGAATTAGGATCTGTTTTTTAATGGACAGTCTATTTATACAGTAACATTCCTTGAAGCAATATATGCAGATTCATACTTTTTTACTTAGAATTACTTCTTCTCTTTTCTGGCTATAACTACTTCCCAGCTTCTCCTTGATATTTTCAATCACTTAAGAAAAGATTAACATGATGTAAGTCCTGTTTCTCATGACTACAATTATAAGACTAGTTTAGTTCCATTTTCTTGTAGAAAAATTCCTACATTTTACTGATGTTTTGGCCCATTATTATAAACTCTGCTGTCTGCGGAGTGGGAACCATTCTGACAAATTATCTCTTTGGGAACAGAAGTATATTTTATTGAGTCAGTTATCTTGATAAATCATGTTATATTTGAGTTTTTATAGTTTTGTGGATAAACATTTTTACTTGGAATTCCTTTGTTATTCACTATGTTAGCACCTATGATTCAAGCAATCCTTGATCTTGTCATTAGTAGTATATGTAGAGTAGAACTCATTGTAGGAATTTAAGAAGTGACTTTTCAACACAGCTTCTCTAATACAGTGTTTCATACCCCAAACACAATTCAAAATAAAAATAAGAATTGATTAGAAAGACTTGGCACAAAATCCAACAGATTCCATATAAGAAATATTGATTAGAACTTATTCTATTAGGGCCTAGAGACGATGTTTATGTCTCAAATGTTTATTTTAAGTTTATTAGAAATACCGTCTATTAGTAAAAATTACATATTTGACAGTGAGATGAGAACATTCTGAGTATGGACTCAGATGCCAAAATATGTTAATAGCATAAAATAGAGACGTGAACCAAGAAGGTGGTTTCACCAAAGACACAAGAGAAATTAAACCACATACATTTTGCACTGTAAACTAAAATAGACTCTACAAAAACATCTTGCTAATAGAGAAACGGGTGATCCGTTTGTTGTTACTTTTTTGTTGCTGTTTCTAGAATAGTTATTATAGTTACTTAATACCTACCCGTAGTGCAATTATATGTTGTAGAATTCTTTGACAACAAAAGGCCTAAACTAAGAGGATGACTTAAAAGAAAAATGAACATTTCAAAGATTCAAGTAATTTTTCAGGAAATACTGAACATACATCCTATAATTTTTTTAAAATACTTGAAAATTCCACCTCACATTTTTCACCTTTGTCAGTTATTCAAGACCTATTACAGACCACACAACTTTGAGCTTTGAAAGAAACCCACAAATATATAATTTAACTCATTGTGTAGCTAAGGAAATAAGACTAAAGAAATTAATGATTTACTCAACATCAAGTTACATGCAAGTCAATTTTTAACCTAGGTTTCCAAATGTCCAATCCAATGCTTTCCCCACTATTGCCTGGTAGGCATCACATATTATTAACTTTGTTTTGTGTTTTCTGGTTGGTATTTAGCATAATTCTGGGACTTAGCAGAGGTTCAATAAATGCTTCTTACAAATATAAATGAAAAATGGCCTGGAGGTAACATAAGCCAATATTCCATTTTTCATCATAGTTTTCATCAACAAATCTTATATTTATTCCTGGAATCTATTGTGTACCACAAATCAAATGTGCATAGCAAATATATATATATATTTTTAAAACTTAGCCCAGCCAAATTGATCTTGAACTTCTCTGCTTGTTCAACAATTCTGATGCAGAGATGAAAAAAAGAAACCTGTAAGTTTTATTTTGGGGTAACAAGCTTCAGTCAGGACTGAAAAGAGATCATTGCGATCTGCAAAGTTCAAGGGTATGTAATTTTGGGAGTTCAGAAACAATTAATAGCTGTTGTTCTCAGGAGCTCTGCAAACAAAGATGCCAAAGGTATATCAGATTGCCTTCTAATACAGGGAATAGCAAGTAACAATGGCACATTGACTGGCTACTTATTAAAATTATTTCCATAATGATATAATGTTAGAAGACAAAATGAGCTGCATGACCTGCACAGAGACTGAATTGAATGCAGGATGTTGGGTCAGAGTGGAGTAGAGTTTTACAAAACAGAATAAAAGCAATACCTAGGAAAGCCGTTGAGGTAGGGCAGATCATGAGTTCTGAAATAAGAAGATCTTAACTTGAAATGCTTCTTTGCTCTGTAATTTAGACAATATAATCTGCTGAGCTCAATAGCTCACATATAACCTGGAGTGAAGATGCCTATCTTGTAGGGTTATTGTAAGGATAAAACAGGATTATGGGGAGAACCAGCAGGTGTAGGCATTACCCACTTTTGTGTTGTTTCAAATATATAATATTTTAGATTGTGTGTGTGTTTGTGTGTGTGTCTTCCTTACTACACTGAACAGTTTGACCCTAAGTAACTAACAAATAGCATTCTAGAGGTGTTTCAAAGATATTAAGGAAGTCTAACCTACATGTTAAAATACAAATTTTATAGTGGTTCTACGTACCTTCAATGGAAATTATTGAAGAAAAAAATCAGGATGGGATGAGGAAATAATAAAACTGAAGTAAAGAAGGTAGCTTGAAAAAAATGTGCCTGGAAGCAGGTCACAACTTGAAATCCAGTTGCTACGTTCCATGCAGTGCAGAGTAGTAGTGTGTATCCAAAGTTCAACCAACGTAGTCTAGTACAACACAATATCACAGTATCCAGTACTGTCCCCTTCTCTCCTCTCCCCCCACCTCTCTCTTTAAGCGCCCTCTCTCTGTGTCTTCTCTCTTTTTTCTCTCCCTCTCCTCTCTCCATGCACTCTCTTTCTTCTGTCTGACTCTGCTTTCTCCTTTCTCCTCTCTGACTCCTCTCTCTCCTTTCTCCCCCACCCTACTCACAGGTTGGATAAAGTTTCTGATTTATTTGACAAAGGATACAGCTATTCAGCTAGAATGCAGGAGCCACTGAGAGCAAGGACAAAGGCAGCAGGCCTTGGCAGAACTTCTTGAGGCCCACCAGACTCTCAGGTTGGAATGACAGCGCGTATTCTCAGTGTTAGGAAAATTCCATGTGTAAGGCAGGGGCTCGCTAGATCTGAAAATCTTAATATATGGCTGTAACATCATTCTTTTTCGGTAGGGCTTACAGTGTTCTTTAGGGCAGCATGTAGATTTAATATTTCTATTAGAGGGAATGCTTGCAGACGGTAGGAGTCAAATTCTTACCCTGTGAAGAGCAAAGTGTCTGATTTCTCTCCTTATGTCCAGATACATTCTGGATAATCCATTCCCCACAGTTACAGTCTGACTCTGGATTTTGGAATATCTTTTTATGAAATGATTAGGTCTGATAATGAATTGGGTCTGAGGACTAGAATCTTAAATTCATTCCTAATTTTTATGAAGTCACCAACCTTTTACACATATGCTTTAAAAAAGCCTGTCTATGAGCAGAAACTCACTCTTGTGCTTATCACTTTATAGAAAAATAAAACAATATGAAACACACATAATTTGTATTGGTCAGTATATAATGCATTAAAAACAAATTGATTTTTTTTAGCACACTTTGTGCTACACTCCCCTTTTTAAGATCATCAATTTCTTCCCCTATTAAATGCCTAAATCAATACGAATTATATTCTAGCAGCCATTTCTTCATGCTGACTTTTTATTTTTATCCCCTTATTTTTTCCCATGAGTCACCTAAATCCTCCTCTAACTTTTTCTCTTTTCTCCCTTCCTTCCTCCTTATTTCACATGATTCAAATATCAAAAATATAAAAAGTTATTCAATGAAACATTACTTCCCCACTAGTTCTCAATTTTCTCGGTATATATCTTACCTCCCTCATTACTCAGGTAATCAATATTAGTTGTTTCTTTTTCAACTTATAAATAATTTTTATATAAATACAAGCCAATAAAATAGAAAAGTTTGCTTCCTCTTTTAAAACTACAAGTAATAGCGTATTACATACATTTTTATTCAACAAGACATATTCAATCTTCCGCTGTTAGGAAGAGTTGCAATAATGCATCATTTCACATACATTCAGTTATATCTGAGGAAAATTCCTAGGAGTCACTTGATAAATTACCAAAATGCTCACCAATTTATACTCTCATCAGCCATGGATTAAAATCTATTTCAAAATTCTTCCCAGTTGAATATGTCATGAACTTTTGGATTTTTGCCAATCAATGGGAAGAGGAAAATAATATTTTTTTCAGTGTTGTTTAAACTTGTATTTCTCTATGGTGAATAAGGTTAAGTATCTTTTAAAATATTTTTGAAAACTATATTTGCTTTCCTGTGAATTATCTTTGCATATTCTTTGCCTATTTTTTCTTTTGGGCTATTAATGATTTTCTTATTAATTGGTAGGTCTTTATATGCCAGGGAGGTTAATTTTTTTGTGACAAAAATTGGAAATATATTTATAAATTTAGTTTGCCATTTGCTTCTTTAACTATGTTGATAGTGTTGATTTTGTTTTGCCATGCAAAAATTTAATTTTTATGCAGTCAAATGTATTTATTTTTTTCTTCCTACAGCCTCTGAACATTATGTCATAATGAGAAAAGTTTTGTTTTTTTTTTCTAAACTGAGGCTATAAATTACTTCTTTCATGTTTTCTTCTTTGGTTTTATATTCCATAATACATATTTAACTTATTTAAATATTTCTTTTAGGCCAGGTGTAGTGGCTTACATCTGCAATCCCAGCATTTTGGGAGGCCAAGATGGGTAGATCACCTGAAGGCAGGAGTTCAAAACCAGCCTGACCAACATGGGGAAACCCCATCCTTACTGAATACAAAAGATAAGCCAGGTGTGGTGGTGCATGCCTTTTATCCTAGCTACTTGGGAGGCTGAGGAAGGAGAATTGCTTGAACCCCAGAAGGGGAGGTTGCAGTGAGCTGAGATTGTGCCATTGCACTCTAGCCTGGTCAACAAGAGCAAAACTCAAACTCAAAAATAAAAATAAATAAATAAATAAACATATTTCTTCTAGTGTATAGCCCATATTCTGAGCTAGGCATCCAACTTTATTTTTTCTCATTGGCTATCCAGTTATACCTACATCTTGGTATTATTAAAAAGTCTATCTTTTGGAGACTTCTACTCCTGGAAAGATGGAATAGATGTAATTTTCCCCCTTTCTCTCCCTAAGGGCAGCTAAAGTTCTTGGACATCATTTGTAAACTAAACATAAGAAGACTCTGACAAGTAGGGAGAAAAATCTAATAATAATATCATTGGAGCCCTGAAGTGAAGGATAAAGAAGGCATAGCTAAATAATTACTTTAATAAATAATGGCTGACAATTTCCTAAATTTGCCAAAAGCCATAAACCTAGAGAATCAGGAAGCTATGTGTATTCCAATTATGATAAATCTCTAAAAATCCACACCAAGACATGATTCTCAGGCTTGTAAAACAAGTAAAAACTAAAAACGGGGAAAAAATCTTGAAAATACCACAATTACATTTTCCCTGTAAGGCGAAAGTAATCCCAATGAGGGTGAATTTCTTATCAGAAACCATGAAGGCCAAGGGGATGACATTTTGTTTCTCTCAGAATTCAATGAACAGCAAGCATGTAATTTGGACCTTTAGATACATTTAAGATACGTTTTCACATTAAGATGAGTCTACTTAACTCTGCATTTTAAAAGATTTTATTCCAAGAGTGGCATTTTTAATTGTCAATCTTTGTAGAACACTTAGTTTAATGCTGTGGTTCTCAAACTTTTTGGCCTCAGAACTTGTTTATAATCTTAAAAATTATTGAGAACCCCAAAAGGCTTATGTTTATTTAGTCTGCATATGTCAATATTTTCTATATTAAAAATCAGAACTGAGATACTTTAAAAATATATATTAGTTAATTTCTTTCAGAATAATGATAATGAACCTATTACATATGAATGTAAATTCATATATTTAAAAGTACACTTTTCAAAGCAAAAATGCCTCATGGAAAGATTGGCATTGTTATACATTTTCTAATCATTTCAGTGTCTGACTTAATAGAACACAGCTGGAGTCACATGTATGTTTCTGCATGCAATCTGTTTTGGTATATTATTTTGGTTGAAGTTTATGTACAAAATCTGGTTTCACACAGATATATAGCTACAAAGTACAGAATATTTGAATAGGCTTTTCAGGTTATTGTAAATATCCTTCTTTGACATGTCACTGAAACTCCACATTAAATATTAATATTTAATATTTCTTAAGTATTAACCTATATGTGAAATATTAAACCATATCAATGAAGGTTTGGTATTATGTTACATTAAAGTGCATTGTCCGTTTAGCACTCCAAATGGATCTTTTATTTATTTGTGCTTTTGTGAAATCACACTTTGGTCACTTGAAAAATAAAGGTTCACTGACTTATACAGATTTTCTAAAAATTGATGTATTTTATTAAATAATTTAAAGATCATGTTTATTGACATCATCAATGATCCCATCAGAAAAATCTTTGCATATTGGAAAACTGAGAAGTTCAAAGTAGTATAGTATATAATTTTTTCAAGATTCTAATTTCTGCTTAGTGTTTTTTCTTTAATAGACTCACTTTGTTTATTTTTGAAAGTTTGTCTGCTAAACATGAGAGTCAGATTAACCACGGGCTGTCAATTATTCTTTCAAGTAAAGATGGTGCTTTATGAAAAAAAAATCTGGTTCCACTTACAGCCAAAACAATTGTCCAAGTACATTTCCTTGGGATAGTTATTACTCCTTGGTATGTAGAAGTATTCTGTATGCCTCCATTTTGTTTTACAGAAGTGTGCTAAGACATTCCTTAAGGATTGAAGTATAATAAGGATAGGATTTTTAATTTTTTTTAAATTTTATTGGGTATATAGTAGGTGTATATATTTATGGAGTACATGAAATATTTTGATACAGGCATATAATATGTGATAATCATGTGATAATAAAGGAGATATCCATCCCCTCAAGAATTTATCCTTCCTTTGTGTTACAATCCAATTATACTCTTTTTGTTATTTTAAAATATAAAATAAATTATTGTTTACTGTGGTTACCCTGTTGTCCTATAAAAAACTAGATCTTATTCATTCCATCTAGCCATATTTTATACTTATTAAATGTCTCACTAGCCCACCCTCCCTGGCCCCACTACCCTTCCCAGCCTCTGGTAACCATCATTCTACTTGTTGTGTCCATGAGTTCAATCATTTTGATTTTTAGCTCCTATGTATAAGTGAGAACATGCAAAGTCAGTATTCCTCAGCCTGGTTTATCTCATTTAACATAATTACCTCCAGTTCTATCCATGTTGTTGCAAATGACAGGATTTCATTTTTATTTAAATGGCTGAAAAGTACCTCACTGTGTATATGTACCACATTTTCTTCATCGTTCATTTGTTTATGAACATTTCGGTGCTTTCAAATGTTGGCCATTATGAATAGTGCTGCAATAAACATGGGAGTCCAGATACCTCTTCGATATACTGATTTCCTTTCTTTTTGGTATGACACTTAGCAGTGGGATGATGGATCTTTGGTAGCTTTATTTTCAGTTTTGTGAAGAGGCTCCAAGCTGTTCTCCATAGTGATTGTACTAATTTATATTTCTACTAACAGTACTCAAGGGTTTCCCTTTCTCCAAATCCTTTCTAGCATTTTTTATCACCTGCCTTTTGGATAAAAGCCATTGTAACTGTGGTGAGATAGTATCTCGTTGTAGTTTTGATTAGTATTTCTCTGATGATCAATGATGTTGACCACCTTTTAATGTACTTGTTTGCCCATTTGTATGTCTTAAGAAATGTCTATTCAGATTTTTTTTGCCTATTTTAAAATCAAATTATTAGATTTTTTCCTATATCATTGTTTGAGCTCCTCATATGTACTGGTTATTAATCCTTTGTCAGATAGATCGGTTGCAAATATTTTCTCCCATTCTTTGCGTTGTCTCTTCACTTTGTTGGTGGTTTCCTTTGCTGTGCAGAAACTTTTTAACTTGATGTGATCCCATTTGTCCATTTTTGCTTTGGTTGCCTGTGCTTATAGAATATTACTCAGTAAATTTTTATCCACTCCGATGTCCTGAAGACTTTCCCCAAAAGTAGCTATTGTAAACAGAAATACATTCTTGATTTCTTTTTCAGATTGTTCACTATTGGCAGATAGAAATGGTACTGATTTTTGTATATTGATATGGTATCCTACAACTGTACTGAATTTGCTTATCAGTTCTAATATGTTTTTGGTGGAGTCTCTAGATTTTTCTAAATGTAAGATCATATTATCTGCAAACAAGGATAATACGGCTTCTTTCTTTCCATTTTGAATGTTCTTCATTCTTTTCTCTTCCGATTGCTCTAGCTAGGATTTCCAGTACTGTGTTGAATAACAGTGGGTGAAAGTAGGCATTCTTGTCATGTTGCAGATCTTAGAGAAAAGACTTTCAGTATGTATGTTGCTAGCTGTGGGTCTGTCATATATGGTTTTGATTATGTTGAGGTATGTTCTTTCTATACCCAGTTTTTTGAAAGTTTTTATCATAAGGAGTTGAATTTTATCAAATACTTTTTTTAGCATAAGTTGGAATGATCATACAGTTTGTGTCATTCATTCTGTTGACATAGTATATCATATTGATTGATTCGTGTATGTTGAACCATCCTTGCATCCCTGGGGTAAATCTTACTTGGTCGTGTTGAATGAGCTTTTTATGTGTTGTTGAATTTGATTTGCTACTATTTTGTTGGGGAATTTTCATCAATGTCCACAAGGCATATTGGCCTGTAGTTTTCAATTTTTAAAATGTGTTTTTGGTTTGGCATCAGGGTAATACTGTACTTGTAGAATGAATTTGGAAGTATTCTCTCCTCTTCTGTGTTTGGGATAGCTTAAGTAGGGTTGGTATTAGTTTTTCTTTAAATGTTTGGTACAATTTATTACTAAAGCCATGAGGTTCCGGTCTTTTCATTGCTGAGAGACTTTTTATTAATGCTTTGATCTTGTTTCTCATTATTGGTCTATTCAGGGTTTGGATTTCTTCATGGTTCAATATTGGTAGGTTGTATGTACCTAGGAAGTTATCCATTTCTTTTAGATTTTCCAATGTGTTGTAATATTGTTGCTTATATTAGCCTCTAGTAGATCCTTTGAATTTCAGCAGTATCAGTTGTACTGTCTCCTTTTCCACCTCTGATTTTATTTATTTGGGTCTTCTCTATTGTTTTTCTTAGTTATCCTGGCTAATGTTTATTGGTTATGTTTTTGTTTAATTGATCTTTTGTATTGTTTTTGTTTCAATTTCATTTATTTCTGCTCTGGTCTTTGTTATTTATTTTCTTCTGATTTCTGGTTTGGTTTGCTACTACTTTTCTAGTTCTTTATGATGCATAAATAGGTTGTTTATTTGAAGTTTTTCTATTTTTCATGTACTTACAGCTATAAACTTTCCTCTTAATATTGTTCTTCCTGTATCCCATATGTCTTGGTATGTTGTTACCCTTTGCTTCAAAAATCTTTCCATTTTTTTCTTAATTTCTTCATTGGGTCACTTCATTCAGGAGCATATTGTTTAATTTACATATGTTTGTATAATTTCAAAAATTATTCTTGTTATTGATTTCTAGTGTTACTGTGATCAGAGAAGTCATTTCGTATAATTTCAATATTTTGAATGTTTTAAAACTTGCCTTATGACCTAACATCTGGTCTATCTTTGAAAATGATCTGTGTGCTGAGAAGACAGTGGATTCTGCAGCTGTTGGATGAAACGTTCTGTAAATATCTATTAGGTCTGTTTGGTCTATAATGCACATTAAGCCTGCTGTTTCGTTGTTGAATTTCTGTCTAGATTAACTATGCAATGCTGAAAGTGGGAGGTTGAAGTCTCCAACTATTATTGTACTGGGGCCAATCTTTCTCTTTAGCTGTAATGATACTTGCTTTATATATCTGGATGCTCCAGAGTTGTGTGTGTACACATTTACAATTGTTATATCCTCTGTTGAATTGGCCCCTTTATTATTATACAATGACACCTTCTGCGTCTTTTTAAAAGTTTTTTTAATTCAAATCTATTTTGTCTAACACAGCTACTGTTGCTCTTTTTAAATTGCCATTGGCATGAAATATCTTTTTCCCTCTCTTTGTATTCAGTCTATATGTGTCTTTATAGTTGAAGTATAGTATGTTTAATATAGGCAACAAATCATTGGGTCTTATTTTTTTTTAATCCATTCTCTGTCTTTTGATTGGAGAGGTTTGTCAATTTATATTCAATATTCTTATTAATAAAATTTTGCCATTTTGTGATTTGTTTTCAGGTTGTTTTGTGGTCTTCTCTTTCTTCCTCCCTTCCTGTCTTCCTTTTAGTGAAGGTAACTTTCTCTGGTGGTATGATTTAATTTCTTGCTGTTTATTTTTTCTGTATCTGCTACATTTTTTTAAATTTGTGTACCATGAGGCTTGCAAATACTGTTTTATAATCTATGATTTTAAGCTGATAACAACCTAACAGTGTTTGCATAAACAAATAAACAAGGAAAAAGAAAACTAATAAAAGCTGTATACTTCAACTTCATCCCCTTGATTTTTAACCTTTTGTTGCTTCTATTTCTATCTTATTGTACTGTGTCTTGAAAAAGTGTAGCTATTTTTGATTGGTTCATCATTTAGTCTTTCTTCTTAAGATAAGAGTAGTTTACATACCACAATTACAATGTTATAATATTCTGTGTTTTTCTGTGTACTTACAATTACCAGTGAGTTTTGTACCTTCAGATGATTTCTTATTGCCCATTAACATGCTTTTCTTTCAGATTGAAGACCTCCCTTTAGCATTTCTTGTGAGACAGGTCTGGTGTTGATGAAATCCCTCAGCTTTTATTTATCTGAAAAAGTCTTTCTTTCTCTTTATTTCTCTTTCATCACATGAAGGTTATTTTTACCAGATATATTATCCTAGGATAAAAGTGTTTTGTTTTGTTTTTTTCTCCAGCACTTTCAATATGTCATGCCACTCTCTCCTGGCCTGGGAGGTTTCCACTGAAAAGGCTGTTTTCAGATATACTGGAGCTCCATTGTGTGTTATTTATTTTCTCTTGCTGCTTTTAGTATCCTTTCTTTATCCTTGACCTTTGGGAGTGTAATTATTAAACGTCTTGAGGTAATCTTATTTTTGTTAAATCTGCCTGGTGTTCTATAACCGTTTTGTACTTGAATATTGGTATCTTTGTCTAGTTTTGGGGAGTTCTCTGTTACTTTTCATTTGAAGAAATTTTCTACTTCTCTCTCTCTCTACCTCCTATTTAAGACTAATAACTCCTAGATTTGCCCCTTTGAGGCTATTTTCTAGATATTGCCCAGGGCAGGTCTAGAAATTTCATCCAAGACCAAAACATTTATCAGAGACCCCAAGCACCTGCTTGGTGCTCTACCCCTCTGTGACTGAGATAGTACCAAAGCCTCAAGACAAAGAATCCTTTACTCTTCCCTCTGCTTTTTTCAAGTAGAAGGAGTCCCTCCTCATAGTCAACACAGTTGGGAATGTTATGGGTCACACTTGAAGCCAGCATGTCTTTGAGTCTCATCCAAGGTACTATCTAGGTAACACTGGGGCCAACGAGCCTTTTAGTCAGCAGGTGATGAATCCTGCCAGTACTGGGTCCTGCCCTTCAAAGATACAGGTTTTCTTCTGGCCTAACGTGTGTCTAGAAATGTTGTCCTGGAGCTAGAGCCTGGAATCAGGGGGTCAGGAGTCTGTGTGAGGCCCTAATCTGTGGCTGAGCCTGTATTGGAGTTGCAAGACGAAGCCCTTTTTACTTTTTCCTCTCTTCTCCTCAAGCTGAAGAGTGTCTCCCAGATCCAGGGGCTGCACTGCCTGGGGTTGGGGGAGAGGCGGCACAAGCACTTCCTTGGCTATTTTAGCTGGTGCCTCAATAGGTTACATGACTCCCAAGTCTACTGGCTCCAATCCCAGCACAGCACCAGGACTTGCCCAAGAATTGCAGTCCTTGTGGGCTAGACTGTCCCAGAGCACTTAGCTTATGGTGGCGAGGCTTGCCAGAACTCAGTTTCTGACTGCTAGGATGGGCAGTTCCCGTCTGGCTAGCAGTAGTCTGAATAGTCCCTCTGTCTGTGCTGGCTGAGTTGTGCCAGGTGTTTCCACTGTGACAGGGCAGCCCTGAGTTCCAATGAAAATTCGCACAGTCACTGGACTCTCTCTCCCTCAACTGCACAGATTTTTCTCTCTGTGCCATTTGGGTGCTTTTGGTGGATGGGAGAAGGGTGGCATCAGCAATTCAAGACTGTTTTTCTTACCTTCTTCAGTGCTTCTTTCAGTTATATGAAGTGAAAACCAGGTACTGTGATCACTCACTTGATACTTGGTTCTGATAAAGATGCTTTTTTTTGTGTGGATAGTTGTTCAATTTGGTGTTCCTGTGAGAAGAATAATCAGTAGAAGCTTCTATTTGACCATCTTGCTCTGCCTAACCTCAAAATTCAGAATTCTTACAGCTTCAAGGACATACTGAAGTTCACCTGAAAGTTTTTTTTTTTTTTTTTAACTAAAAACACATGACAGTGAAGTATGCAATGAATGCTGTTATAGTTAGGTGTCACTGCTTTGATTTCTGCTAAAATGTAAGATTGACAATATTGGTAATATTTACCAGTATCAGTACAAATATCCACCCAGTTAGAAGGGTAAATACCATCTTCGTGTTATTATAAAAATATTTTGAACTCATGAACCTCCTCAAACTGTTGCTGGGACTCCCAGATATCAATACTCTGAGAACCTCTGATCTAATGTTTCTTTAGTTAGTTTCTATTTGTTCTCGACTATAAGCAAGCATAAAAGTAATACACTTCCGCCTCTCTCTCCCCCAACTGACTTTAGTCAATAGTACTATCTTTCTTCATATTTACCTTTGTATTGCTAAATATGCTTAAACATCTATTAATTGATCTGCCAGCATTAAATGATATCCTTTGACTCCAGAGATTAAATATGAGGTAATCAGCAAATTTGCTATACCTTCTACCTTCATCCTTCTTCCTCCCCAAATTTCCATTAGTTCTATCATTTCTACATTGTCAGGGTGTAAACATTACATTCTGTTCTGTTGCTTTGGTTCCTGTATCTGTTTTAACCTTAGTGCTTGTTGCCAGTTCATTTGCTGTGGTTTCAATATTTGCCTCGTCTGGCTGAAGTTCAGCCTGTAGTTTTTTCTCAAGAAATACTTATGAAAATACTACTTCTGAGATTTTATATGTGCCTTTTGAAAGATGCTTTGGCTACATATTAAAACCTCTGTGCAAAGTTTCTTTTCTTGGATATCTTATGATATTTCCTTGAGGATTTTTTTTTTATTTTTGAAGGCTAATATCTTTGAGAGGATTTCTTGGGTTGATAATTCCATTCAATTTTGCCTGATCCATTACTTTGTATCTCTTCTTTAATCTCAGTTGTCTGGAACTTTTTAACTTTATCTTCTTTTTCTATGTTTATCTCCAAATTTTTATACTTTTTTATTTCTTTTTCCCCACTTTCCCAATTTGTACTTTCTGTATACCATGTTGTATTTTTCCTGGAAAACTTAGAGGAACACTCTACACTTTATCAGGGAAAATACTTACAGTCATAGGATTTTTCTTCTTTCTCTCTCTCTTTCTTTCTTTCTTTTCTTTTCTTTTCTTTCTTTCCTTCCTTTCTTTCTTTCCTTGCTTCCTTGCCTGCTTTTTTTTTTTTGAGACAGGGACTCACTTTGTCACCCAGACTGGAGTGCAGTGGCACATAGCTCACTGCAGTCTCAACCTCCCAGTCTCAGGTAACCCCACCGCTTCAGCCTCCCCAGTAGCTGGGACTACAAGAGCGTACCACCATGCCTGACTACTTTTTGTATTTTTTGTAGAGACAAGGTTTTGCCATGTTGTCCAGGCTGGTCTTGAACTCTTAGGCTATAGTGATCTGCCTGTCTTGGCCTCCCAAAGTGCTAAGATTACAGGTGTGAGCTACCACACCTCCCTTTCATTTTCTTAAGTCAAGCCCAGCAGAAACATAAACCATAGGAAGTCTTAGGAAAAAGCAATTCATCATTGCTAAGCAGTATTTGATGTCGTAGAGAATTCAGTTTCTTAATGACGTCATGAGAGATCCCATTTTCAGGAACTTAGAAGCAGATCTAGAGACTCATATTTCTTTTTCTTCAACATTGATGGTGATAGTGGTAGTGCTGGTGGGAGCATTAAATACATTTGAAGCTGCAATTCTGGTAGGGTGTTCAGCTTTGCATATTCAATTTTTATTTGGGTATGAAATCCAAAGGTGTAGCCTTGTAACCATAGATCCAAATTTGGATCTTCAATTCAGTTTAGCTATCAAAAAGCTAGTATTTAGATCTGCCAGACTCTTAGATTGATATCTCAGTTGTTTCCGAACTTAACTGAGTATAAGAGGTAAGGTGAGAATCCCACTGGGGAGAGAGATCCAAGATGGCTGATCACTAGCAGCTCGGGATTGTAGCTCCCACTGAAAGCGCAGAGAACGAGAGGATGCCACACTTTCAGATCAATTTTTGTTGCTCATGCACCAGGAGATTCCCAGTGGAGGAGCCCCACGTCTTGCCAGCGCGACTCTTGAGGCCAGCGAGGCGGTTTTGCCGCTGCCTTGGTGTGGCGGTTCTCAGTGCAGAGTCAGAAAAACACCATCAATCTTAAAGCTACTGTTTTGGCCAGGGCAGTGGGTTGCTCAGATTTTAGCGCCAGGAATCAACAAGTTGGACGTCTATTCAGAAACCCAACTATAAAGACGGTAATTATAAAGACCACAGATGGATAAATTTATAACGAAGGGAAGAAACCAGCCTAAAAAGGCTGAGAATACCCAAACTCAGAACGCCTCTCCCTCTACAGGGGATCAAAGTTCCTCATCAGCAACAGAACAAGGCCTGATGGAGAAAGACTGTGTTCCATTAGCAGAAGCAGGCTTTAAAAGGTGGATGATAAGAAACTTCTGGGAATTAAAAGAACTTGTTCTAACCCAATGCAAAGAAACTAAGAACTTTGAAAAAAGGTTTGATGAAATGTTAACAATAACACACAACTTAGAGAGGAATATAAGTGAATTAATGGAGCTGAAAAACACAACACGAGAACTTCACGAACTATGCATAAGTTTTAACAGCCAAATTGATCAGCAGAAGAAAAGATATCAGAGGTCAAAGACCAACTTAATGAAATAAAACAAAAAGACAAGATTAGAGAAAAAAGAATAAAAAAGAACGAGCAAAGTCTCCGAGAAATATGGGACTATGTGAAAAGACCTAATCTCCGTTTGATAGGTGTACCTGAATGTCATGAAAAGAATCAATCCAAGCTGGAAAATATGCTTCAGGATAGTATTCAGGAAAACTTTCCCAACTTAGCAAGGCAGGACAATATTCAACTCCAGGTAATACAGACAACACCACAAAGATATTCCTCAAGAAGACCAACCCCAAGGCACATAATCGCCAGATTCACCAGAGTAGAAATGAAAGAGAAAATACTGAGGGCAGCCAGAGAGAAAGGTCAGGTTACCCATAAAGGGAAGCCCATCAGACTCACAGCAGATCTCTCAGCAGAAACCCTACAAGACAGAAGAGAGTGGGGGCCAATATTCAACATCCTTAAAGAAAACTTTCAACCCAGAATTTTACATCCAGCCAAACTAAGCTTCATAAGCGAAGGAAAAATAAAATCTTTTGTGAACAAGCAAGCACTCAGAGATTTCATCACCACCAGGCCTGCTTTACAAGAGCTTCTGAAAGAACCACTACAAATAGGAACAACCAGTATCAGCCTTTCTAAAAAATACCAAAAAATAAAGAACATCAACATAATTAAGAAATTGCATCAACTAATGGGTAAAGCAGCCAGCCAACATTAAATGACAGTATCAAACTCACATATATTGTTATTAATTCTAAATTTAAATCCACTAAATCCCCTAATCCAAAGACACAGACAGGCAAAAAAAGCCAAGACCCATTGGTATGCTACATCCAGATCCATCTCACATGCAAGGATACACAAAGACTCAAAACAAAGGGATGGAGAAAAATTTGCCATCCAAATGGAGAGCAAAAATAAATAAAAAGAAAGCAGGAGTTGCAATTTTTGCTGATAAAATAGACTTCAAAGCAACAAAGATCAAAAGAAGCAACGAAGGACATTACATAATGATAAAAGGATCAATGCCACAAGAAGAGCTAAAGATCCTAACTATATACACACCCAATACAGGAATACCCAGATATATAAGACTTTATAAAGAGACTTGGACTCCCACGCAATAATAGTGGGAGACTTCAACATCAATATTAGACAGATCAATGAGACAGAAAGTTAACATCGGTATCAGGACTTGAACTCAGATCCGGAACAAGTAGACTTAATTAACATTTATAGAACTCTTCACTTAAATACACAAAATATACACTCTTATCAGTACTACATCACATCTATTTACAGGTTTAAATGAAATATTGGTTGGCTGCTTGTTAATTATTTTCTTCCCTCATTTTTTTTTATGTCTCTATTATTAAACACAATTACAGGCATACCCATTTATAGACTGCATTCTAACCCGGGCAATAAAGCAACACCCCTGTTCTCTCTCCCTCTTCCTCTTCCTCTTTCTTCCTTTCCTTCATTCCTTTTTTTTCTTTTTTTTTTTTAAAAAAGAAACCTTAATTATGATATACTGTGAAATTAGTTTATTTTCCTTAACTATTTGAAACATAGAGTAATAACTAAAAAAAACAGTAATTAGCAATAGAATTAGCAGCCCTATCTTCTGATATCAATCTTCAGTTGAAACTAAACAAAATCTACCACACATTTGCTTTAAATGTCTATGTTACTGGTACATATAGACACTGTCTTTATTTAAAAAAAAAAAAAAGAGGTAAGGTGAGAATCCCACTTTAAATCTCAGAGCTCCTGATCAGTGTAACTGCTTCCTCCCAAGCTTCAGTTTTTTCAGGTGTAAAATCAGACTTAATGTATTTAGTGAGCTAAGTTATAAATACCTCCTAATCCAATGCCCAGTACGTATTTGCTTAATAAAATATTATCACCACCCTTCTTCTTCCCCCAAATAGATACCATACTTTTTCTCAAAGAAAAGAGAGTGGTTATTTAGGCTCAGCTGTGGTTTCAGATGTTGAGTTGTAGAACTTTTTTAGTAGATATTTTGTGAATATTATGCTCAGGCACAATCTTTAAGGCACTATGCTAAATTCCTGTAATTGAGTGAAGAGAGATGTTGTTTTTCCCAAAAAGCTTGAGATAAGTGTATGTAAATAAAAGATGAAAAAAATGGCTATGCGATGTGCTAAGTGTTTTTTTTTTACTTAGGAACACCTAGAAAGCTAAGGGAAAATAAGATGGGTATTTAACAGCCTGAAAGTTGAAAGAGTAGAAATGCTTCCCAGAAAAGGTAGAATTTTAGATTCCAGAGGAAAGTATTGTAGAATAGCATGAAAGTTGTTAAACCATTCCAATAACTATAGGTAATTGAAGATGATGGGAAAAAGAAGGCATGGGAGCAACATGAGGAGATGATGTTGGAAATGCCAGCAGAAGTCAGTTACCGAAAGGCTTCCTGTGATGCGATTAAGCCATTGGGGTTCCATGCTAAATGCACAGGGAACTCACTAAGGATTCTAAGCAGGAAAGGAAAATAATCATTTTGCAATTTCTGAAATTTCACTCTGGTTACAGCACAGTACAATAGACTTAGTGGAAAAAAAAAAACAGAATCTGGGACATTAACTATAAATTCAATGAGGAGTTGAGTGAAAAATATTGGACTAATAAGGCAGTGGGAATGAAGTAGAACTGGAATTATGAATTATTAAGGAAGTATAGTTGTACAAACTTAGTGATTATTTAAGTGAGGAGGATGAAGGAATGAAAAAGTCAAGAATATATCTAGTTTTCTGACATAGATGACAACTGATGATTAGATAAAAGTTTTGGGGAAAAGATAAGGTTTTAGTGTTGGATATGCTTTTTGTTTAACTTTTTAAATAAACTCTTAAGTAGGCTTTTAAAAATTGTTATTTTTAGTTATATGTAATACATTATATGACATAGTCTATGTTTAAATTCATTAAATAGTTGCTAAGATATTAAAGGGAGTTCCCAAATATCCAGTTTTCTATATTATAAACACACTAGCATGGTACATTTGTCACAATTAATAAACCAATATTGATACATTATTATTAGCTTAAGTCCATACTTTGTTCAGATTTTCTCAGTTTTTACTTAATGTAATTTTTCTATTCCAGATCCCATGCAAGATAACACATTACATTTAATCATTATGTCACCTTAGGCAACTTTTCACTGTGACAGTTTCTCAGACATTTTTCTTGGTTTTGATGACCTTGAGAGCTATGAGAACTGTTAGGTATTTTTTAGAATGCCTTTCAACTGGGTTTTCTCTAATGACTTTTCCTCCTGGGTTTTGGAGAAGACCACGCAGGAAAAGTGTCATTTCTGAGATATCGTATTAGAGTACATGCTATCAACATGACTTATCACTGTTGCTATTAGCCTTGATGACCTGGCCAAAGTAGTGTTTGTCAGGTTTCTCCACTGTAAAGTTACTCTCTCCCTTTTTTTCTACACTGTATTCTTTGGAGGGAAATCACTATCCATAGCCCATACTTAAGAAATGGGCAGTTATATCCCACTTCACTGAGAGAATAGTATCGACATAAAGGAATTCTTCTGCCTAATAGATTTGTTTCTTCTCTGTTTACTTAACATTCAGTCACTTAGTTATATAATTAGAGACTCCTGGCTGTTCATTTTATATTTTGGATTATAATCCAATACTACTTTATTGCTTTCTCAAATTGTTGCAGCTTCTATATCCTATTGGGGGGAAATACCCATATCAATGTTTTTTTTTTTTTTTAGTACTTCCTTATATTTTACCATTATAAGATACTCCAGGGTTGTTTTCTTTCTTTTCTGCCCCAGTCCTATAATCAGCCACTTCTCCAAGGAGCCCTGGTTCCTTTTATAGGAGAGCAAGGAAATACACGTGTGTATACTCACCTGTTGACATACACATATTTATAAATATTTCTAGAGGAATTCATCTGTGTCTCCATTAAGCTAACATGAGTTTGTCATCTAATACCACATTGATTATTCTAGATTTCCTCCCTCACTTTTCTCCTTTTCCACTATAACAGTGAAAAAGCTGGTTCCCACCTTCTGCCATCAATTACACAATTGTTTAATCCTACTATACAAGTACAGTGGTTTCAAAATTGTTGAGCTGTATCCCTATGGGAAACAATTTTGTTAACTAGAAGATAATGCTTATGTGCAGTTCATTTTTCCTCTATTTTTATGACTTGTTTCTGAAGTTACTTACGTCAGGATCCCTCTTCCCCATCCACTTCAGCGATGTTGCTTCACGTATTTGTAGTATAGTTAGACATTTTTTCTGTCAAAATCCAGGATCCCAAACTCCTATATGATTTCTTAAACTTGCATTAATTGATGTTTACTCTTTCTGCTGGAAAGTTCTACAGTTTCTAATGCTTATGACAAGCACATAAATGCATAATCCACCATTACAGTTATTTTACAGAATGGCTTCACTACACTTAAAAAAATACCCTGTGATTCACCTGTTCAACAGTTCTCCCAACCCTGAGCCCTTGCCAATCACTGATTTGTTAACCATTTCTATACTTTTACTTTTTCCACAGTGTCATATAGTTGCAATGATAAAGTATGTAGCATTTTCAGGCTTCTTTCACATAGCTTAGTTTCTTTCACTTAGCAATATGCATTTAAGGTTCTCACATGTCTTCTCATGGCTTGATAGCACATCTGATTTAATCACTGAATGATATCCCATTGTATTGGTATACAGCACTGCCCTGTTTACCTGACCTTTTACTTTTTTTGATCTCAGTTACCCACGGTCAACTGTGGTCGAAAAGTATTAAATGAAAAGTTCCAGAAAAAACAATTCATAAATTTTAAATTGTGCCTTCTTCCAAGTAATGTAATAAAATCTCACACAGTCTTGCTGTATCCCTTCTTCATCACAAGAAGGATGAGTTTCAGTGTAATCAGATATTTTGAGAGAGAGAGACCACATTCACATAATCTTTATTATAGTATATTATTATAATTGTTCTGTGTCATTTCTAGTGACTGTTGTTAATTTCTTTCTCTGCCTAATTTATACACTGAACTTTATCATAGATATAGGGTTTGGCACTATCCATGTTTTTTGGCATCCAGTGGGGGTCTTGGGATATGTCCCTTGCAGATAAGGGACAACTACTGTGCTTGGGTTTGTTTACCTATTCGCTTATTGAGAAACAGATTGGTTGCCTCCAGTTTTAATGATTGTGAATAAAGCTGCTACAAAAAATTGGATGCAGGCTTTTGTGTAGAAAGAAGTTTTGAAGCACATTGGGTAAATACTGAAGGGTACAATTGTTTGATTTTATAAGACTATATTTAACTTTGTAAAAAAAATTTCTAAACTGTCTTCCACAGTGACTGAATCATTTTTGCATTCCCACCACAATGAACAAGAGTTTGAGAGGTGCATACAAACAATGAAGTAATACTCAGCCATAAAACAAGAATGAGATCCTGTCATTTGCAGCAACACAGAACTGGAGGTCATTAAGTAAAACGAGGCACAGAAAGACAAACTTGGCACGTTTTTACTTATTTGTGGGAGTCATATATTAAAACAATTGAACCCATGGAGATAGAGAGTAGAGTGAGAGTTACCACAGGTTGGGGATGGTGTTGCTGGAGAAGGGGAGATGGTTAATGGGTGCAAAAATATGGCTAGAGCGAACAAATAAGGTCTAGTATTTGATAGCACAACATGGTGACTGTAGTAAACAATAGCTTATTTTACATTTCAAAATAAAGACTATGATTGGATTGCTTGTAACACAAAGAAAGGGTAAATATTGGAGGTGATGAGTACTCCATTTACCCTGCTATGCCTATTACACATTGTATGCCTGTATCAAAATATCTCATGTATACTGTAAATATGTTTATGTACCCACAAAAATTAAAAATTGAGAGTTGCCGTTTGTCTGAATTATCACCAGCGATTGGTATTGTCAGTTTTTTTAAAAAAAATTTACTTGACCTTTTCTAATAGATATGTACTGATATCTCATTCTTGTTACAATTAGCATTTCTCTAATGCCAAATAATGTTGAAAATGTTTCCATATCTTTATTTACATCTGTTTATCCTGGTAAGGAGTTGATCAGATCAATTTTAATGCAGTTGTTTGTTTTCTTTGTTGAATTTCAAGACCACATTGTATATTTTGGATACAATTCTTTTGTCAGATATGCATTGTGCAAATATTTTCTTCCAGTCTGCAGCTTATCTTTTTATTCTATTACCAGTGTCTTTTGCAGAGATGTAGTTTTACCTTTTAATACATTTTTACTTAACAATTTTTTATATCATTGATCATTCTTTTAGTATTGTATCTAAAATCACATCACCAAACCCAAGATTGAGTAGATTTTCTCCTAAGAAAGTTTTATAGTTTTGCATTTTACATTTAGGTTCATATTTGGTTTTGAATAAATTTTAATATAAGGTATAAGATCTATGTCTAGGTTTATTATTTTGCTTATAGACACGTAATTATTCCAGCATCATCTGTGGAAAAGCTATCTTGTCTCCAATGAATTATCTTTGAACCTTTGTCAAAGATCAGTTGACTATATTTGTGTGATATGTCTAGCTTCTCTCTGTTCCATTGATGTATGTAACTAGTCTTTCACCAATACTATGATATTTTGATTATTATAGCTTTAAAGTAAGTCTTGAAGTCAGATAATGTGAGTCCTCTTTTTTTTTCTTCATTATTATGAAATTTTTTTAGGTGTCTAGCCTTTTCATATAAATGTTAGAATCAGTTTGTTTATATTTACAAAATAGTTTGCTAGCATTTGGATTTGAATTGTATTGAATCTGTAAATCAGGTTGAGAACAAACTGACATCTTAACAATCTTGTGTCTTCCAAATTATTAAGACAGAATATACTTCCATTTATTTTGATCTTCTTTGATTTCTTTCATGAGATATTTGTAGTTTCTGCATACAGATTCTGTATATATGTTATTAGATTAATGCCATTTTTGGAAGGCTATTACAAACGGCATTTTAAATTTTCAAATTTTAATTGTTCGTTGTTGTATAAGAAAACAATTGACTTCTGTATATTGACCTTCTATCTTGTTATACTGGCTTACTAGTTTATAGTGATTGTTTTGTAGAGTCTTTCAGGGTTTTCTACAGTCATGTCATCTGCGAATGAACACACTTTTATTCCATCTTCTTCAAATAGGATATTTTTTATTTCTTTTTCCTATATTAATGCACAGCGAAAACCTCCAATATTGAATAAGAGTGGTGACAGAGGATATCCTTGCCTTATACTCTGCCTTAGGAGAATGCATTTGGTTTGTCACTATTAAGTATTATGTTAGCTGTAGGATTTTTTGTAGATTTTTTCAAGCTGATGAAGTTCTCCTCTAGTCCTAGTTTGTGAATAATTTTATCATAAGTTGATTGGATTTTATCAAATGCTTTTTCTCTGTCAATTGACATAATCATTTGATTTTTCTTCATTAATTTGTTAGTATGGTAGACCACGTAAATTGATAATATAATGTCAATTTCAGCTTTGCATACTTGGAATAATCCTACATGGTTGTGGTATATAATTGTTTTTATACACTGCTGTATTAGATTTCCTAATATTTTGTTGAGAATATTTGCATTCATGTTCATGAAAACTACATTAATCTGTAGTTTTCTTGTTATGTTTTACCTGGCCTTGGTCTTCTGATGTATTGCTGACCTTATGAAATGAGTTGAAAGTATTCTCTCTGCTTTTATTTTATGGAAAAGATTGTCGATACTTGGCATTATTTTTTCTTTAAATGTTCATGGGAACTCATTGGTGAAACCATATGGGCTATCATGTTTTATTTTTGGAAGGTTATTAATGACTGACTCAATTTCTTTAATAGATACAGCACTATTAAGGCTATTTCATTTTGTATGAGTTTTGGCAGTTTGTTTTTCAAGGAATTGGTCCATTTCACCTAAATTAGCAAATTTGTTTGCATAGAGTTGTTTATATAATTTCTTTGTAATAATTTTAATGTCTATGATGTTGGTAATGATCTATCTTGCATTTCTGATATTGGTAATCTGACATTGGTAACACAAATACCAATCATAGACATTAAAATGATATCATAGACATTAAAACACTTTAGTGTGTCTGTTTGTCTGTCTCCATCTCTCCATTTCTCTTTCTTGTCTAGCCTACTTACAGTCTTATCAATTTTACTTATATATATTTTTTTTATTTTTTATATTTTTTTATTTAATTATACTTTAGGTTCTTGGGCACATGTGCAGATCATGCAGAACTGTGGCATAGTTATACACATGGCAATGTGGTTTGCTGCCTCTATCCCCCTGCCACCTACATCTGGCGTTTCTCCCCATGTTATCCTTCACCGACCTCTCCATCCCTCTACTGTCCTTCCCTTCACCCCCACAACAGACCCCACTGTGTGATGCTCCCTTCCCTGTGTCCATGTGTTCCCATTGTTCAACACCCACCTATGAGTAAGAACATGTGGTGTTTGATTTTCTGTTCTTGTATCAGTTTGCTGAGAGTTATGGTTTCCAGATTCATCCATGTCCCTACAAAGGACACAAACTCATTTTTTATGGCTGCATAGTCTTCCATGTGTATATGTGTGACATTTTCCTTGTCCAGTCTTTCGTCGATAGGCATTTGGGTTGGTTCCAGGTCTTTTCTATTGTAAACAGTGCCACTATGAACGTATGTGTGCATGTGTCTTTATAATAGAATGATTTATAATCCTTTGGGTATATACCCAGTAATGGGATTGCTTGGTCAAATGGAATTCATATTTCTAGGTCCTCAAGGAATCAGCACACTGGTTGAACTAGTTTACACTCCCACCACCAGTGTAAAAGTGTTCCTATTTCTCCACATCCTCTACAGCATCTGTTGTCTACAGATTTTTTAGTGATTGCCATTATAACTGGCATTAGGTGGTATCTCAATGTAGTTTCGATTTGCATTTCTCTAATAATCAGTGATGGTGAACATTTTTTCATGTTTGTTGACCTCATATATGTCTTCTTTTGAAAAGTGTCTGTTCATATCCTTCTCCCACTTTTGGATGGATTTGTTTGTCTTTTTCTTGTAAATCTGTTTTGGTTCTTTGTAGATTCTGGATACTAGCCCTTTGTCAGATGAGTAGATTACAAAAATTTTTTCCCATTCTGTTGGTTGCTGGTTCACTCTAATGATTGTTTCTTTCACTGTACAGAAGCTGTGGAGTTTAATTAGGTCTCATTTGTCTATTTTGGCTTTTGTTGCCCATACTTTTGGTGTTTTAGTCATGAAGTCCTTGTCTGTGCCTATGTCCTGAATGGTTTTACCTAGGTTTTCTTCTAGGGTTTTTAGGGTGTTAGGTCTTATGTTTGTCTTTATCCATCTGGAGTTAATTTTAGTGTAAGATGTCAGGAAGGGGTCCAGGTTCTGCTTTCTATACACTGCTAGCCTGTTATTCCAACACCATTTATTAAACAGGGAATCCTTTCCCCATTGCTTCTTTTGTGAGGTTTGTCAAAGATCAGATGGTTGTAGATATGTGGCGTTGCCTCCAAGGCCTCTGTTCTGTTCCATTGGTCTATATCTCTGTTTTGGTACCAGTACCATGCTGTTTTGATTACTGTAGCCTTGTAGTATAGTTTGAAATCAGGTATCATGATGCCTCTGGCTTTGTTGTTTTTGCTTAGGATTGTCTTGGCTATGCAGGCTCATTTTTGGCTCCATACGGAGTTTAAGGTGGTTTTTTCCAGTTCTGTGAAGAAGGTCATTTGTAGCTTGATGAGGATAGAGTTGAATCTATAAATTACTTTGGGCAGAATGGCCATTTTTACAGTATTGATTCTTCCTAACCATGAGCATGGAATCTTTCTCCATCTGTTTGTGTGTGCTCTTATTTCCTTGAGCAGTGGTTTGTAGTTCTCCTTGAAGAGGTCCTTTACATCCATTGTTAGTTGTATTCCTAGGTATTTTATTCCCTTTGTAGCAATTGTGAATGGGAATTTGCTCATGATTTGGCTCTCTGTTAGTCTGTTATTGGTGTACAGAAATGCTTGTGATTTCTGCACACTGATTTTGTATCCTGAGACTTTGCTAAAGTTGCTTATCAGCTTCAGGAGATTTGGGGCTGAGACGATGGGGTTTTCTAAATATACAATCATGTTGTCTGCAAATAGAGACAATTTGACTTCCTCCTTTCCTATTTGAATACCCCTTATTTCTTTTTCTTGCCTGATTGCTCTGGCTAGAACTTCTAGTACTATATTGAATAGGAGTGGTGAGAGAGGGCATCCTTGTCTAGTGCCAGATTTCAAAGGGAATGCTTCCAGTTTTTGCCCATTCAGTATGATATTGGCTGTAGGTTTGTCATAAATAGCTTTTATGTTTTGAGATACAGTCCTTCAAAACCTAGTTTATTGAGAGTTTTTAGCACAAAGCGCTGTTGAATTTTGTTGAAGGCCTTCTTTGCATCTAATGAGATGATCATGTGGTTTTTGTCTTTGGTTCTGTTTATGTGGTGGATTGCATTCATATACTTGAGTATGTTGAACCAGCTTTGCATCCCCGGAATGAAACCTACTTGATCGTGATGGATAAGCTTTTTGATGTGCTGTTGCAATTGGTTTGCCAGTATTTTATTGAAAATTTTTGCATCTATGTTCATCATGGATATTGGCCTGAAGTTTTCTTTTTTTGTTGAGTCTCTGCTGGGTTTTGGTATTAGGATGATGTTGGTCTCATAAAATGATTTGGGAAGGATTCCCTCTTTTTAAATTGTTTGGAATAGTTTTGGAAGGAATGGTACCAGCTCCTCTTTGTACATCTGGTAGAATTCAGCTGTGAACCCATCTGGACCTGGACTTTTTTCAGTTGTAGGCTATTAATTGCTGCCTCAACTTCAGCCCTTGTTATTGGTCTATTCAAGGTTTCAAATTCTTCCTTGTCTGGGCTTGGGAGGGTACAAGCGTCCAGGAATGTATCCATTTATTCCAGGTTTACTGGATTATATGCATAGAATTAGTTGTCGTAATCCTTGAGTGGAGTTTGTATTTCTGTGGAATCAGTGGTGTTATCCCCTTTATCAATTATTATTGCATCTATTTGATTCTTCTCTCTTTTCATTTTTATTAATCTGTCTAGCAGTCTGTCTATTTTGTTTATCATGTCAAAAAACCAGCTCCTGGATTTATTGATTTTTTTGAAGGATTTTTTTGTTTCTCCATCTCCTTCAGTTCTGCTCTGACCTTAGTTATTTCTTATCTTCTGCTAGGTTTTGAGGTTTTTTTTTTTTTTTAAAATCTTGCTCCACTAACTCAATTTTGATGGTAGGGTATTGATTTTAGATCTTTCCTTGCTTCTCATGTAGGCATTTTATCGCTATAAATATCCCTCTAGACACTGCTTTAAGTGTGTCTCAGAGATTCTGGTACGTTGTTTCTTCGTTCACATTGGTTTCAAAGAACATCTTTATTTCTGTCTTCATTTCATTATTTATAGTCAACATTCAGGAGCCAGTTGTTCAGTTTCCATGAAGCTGTCCTGTTCTGAGTTCATTTCTTAATTCTAAGTTCTAATTTGATTGCTCTGTGGTCTGAGAGACTGTTTGTTATGATTTCCATTCTCTTACATTTGCTCAGGAGTGATTTACTTCCAATTATGTGGTCAATTTTAGAGTTGGTGCAATGCGGTGCTGAGAAGAGTGTACATTCTGTTGATTTAGGGTGGAGATTTCTGTAAATGTCTATTAGGTCCGCTTGGTCCAGATGTGAGTTCAAGTACTGGATATCCTTGTTAATTTTCTGTCTCATTGATCTGTCTAATATTGACAGTGGAGTGTTAAAGTCTCCCACTATTATTGTGTGGGAGTCTAAGTCTCTTTGTAGGTCATTAAGAACTTGCTTTATGTACTTGGGTGCTCCTGTATTGGGTGCATATATATTTAGGATCATTAGCTCTTCTTGATGCATTGATACTTTTACCATTATGCAATGCCCTTCTTTTTCTCTTTTGATCTTTGTTGCTTTAGAGCCTATTTTATCAGAGACTAAGATTGCAACTCCTGCTTTCTATTGCTCTCCATTTGCTTGATAAATCTTCCTCCATCCCTTTATTTTGAGCCTATGCATATCCTTGCATGCGAGATGGGTTTCCTGAATACTGCACACCAATGGGTCTTGACTTTTTATACATTTTGCCATTCTGTGTCTTTTGATTGGAGCATTTAGCCCATTTACATTTAAGGTTAATATTGTTATGTGTGAATTTTATCCTGCCATTTTGATGCTAGCTGGTTGTTTTGCCTGTTAGTTGATGTAATTTCTTCATTGTGTCAATGTTCTTTACAATTTGGCATGTTTTTGGAGTATCTGGTACTGGTTGTTCCTTTCCATGTTTAGTGATTCTTTCAGAACCTCTTGTAAGGCAGGCCTGGTGGTGATGAAATCTCTCAGCAATTGCTTATTGGTAAAAGATTTTATTTCTCCTTTGCTTATGAAGCTTAGTTTGTCTGGATATGAAATTCTAGGTTGAAAGTTCTTTTCTTTAAGGATGTTGAATATTGGTCCCCACTCTCTTCTGGCCTGTGGGGTTTCTGCAGAGAGATCTGCTGTGAGTCTGATGGGCTTCCCTTTGTGAGTAATCCGACCTTTCTGTCTTGCTGCCCTTAGCATTTTTTCCTTCATTTTAACCCTGGTGAATATGATGATCATGTGCCTTAGGGTTGCTTTTCTTGAGGAATACCTTTGTGGTATTCTCTGTATTTCCTGTACTTGAATGGTGACCTACCTTGCTAGGTTGGGGAAGTTCTCCTGGATAATGCCCTGAAGAGTGTTTTCCAGCTTGGATTCATTCTCTCTGTCACATTCAGGTACACCTATCAAATGTAGATTAGGTCTTTTCACATAATCCTATATTTCTTGGAGGCTTTGTTCATTTCTTTTCACTCTTTTTTCTCTAATCTTGCCTTCTCATTTTATGTCATTGAGTTGATCTTCAATCTCTGATATCCTTTCATCTGCTTGTTCGATTTAGCTATTGAATCTTGTGTATGCTTCCCGAAGTTCTCGTGCTGTGTTTTTCAGCTCCATCGAGTCGTTTATATTCTTCTCTAAGCTGTTTATTCTAGTTAGCATCTCATCTAACCTTTTTTCTAGGTTCTTAGTTTATTTGCATTGGTTTAGAACATGTTCTTTTATCTCTGAGAAGTTTATTACTCACCTTCTGAAGCCTGTTTCTGTCAATTCATTAGATTCATTCTTCATCCATCTTTGATCCCTAGCTGGTGAGGAGTTGTGATCCTTTGGAGGAGGAGAGGCGTTCTGGTTTTTGGTGTTTTCATCCTTTTTGCACTGGTTTCTGCCCATCTTAGTGACTTTATCTACCTGTGGTCTTTGTAGTTGGTGACTTTCAGATAGGGTCTCCCAGTGGACATCCTTTTTGTTGTTGATGAAGTTATTTATTTCTGTTTCTTAGTTTTCCTTCTAACAGTCAGGTCCCTCTGCTGCAGGACTGCTGGAAGTCCACTATAGAGGCTGCTTGCCTGGGGAATCACCCATGGTGGCTGCAGATCAGTAAGGATTGCTGCTGGTTTCTTCTGTTATCTTCATTCCAGAAGGGTACCTGCCAGATGTTGGCCTGAGCTCTCCTTTTTGAGGTGTCTCTTTGGGTATATGGGGGTCAGGGAGCTGCTTGAGGAGACAGTCTATCCCTTATAGGAGCTCAAGTGCTGTGCTGGGAGCTCCATTGTTCCATGCAGAGCTGCTGGGCAGGTACTTTTAAGTCTGCTGCAGCAGAACTCATAACCACCTCTTTTCCCAGGTGCTCTGTCTTAGGAAGGTTGGCTTTATTTATAAGTTTCTGTCATGCTGCTGCCTTTTTTCATAGATGCCCTGCCCCACACCAATTTTATTTATCTTTTTAAAGAACCATCTTTTGGTTTGCAGATCATCTGTTGGTCTCCTGTTTATAATTTCATTGATTTCTGCTCTTATTTTTATATTTTTCTCTGTGATTTGTATTTAAATTGTTCTTTTTCTCTAGTTTTCTGAGGTGAAAGCTTAGTTTATTGATTTTAGATTTTTTTTAATAAAATATGTCACTAGTACTATAAGTTTACCTCTAAGAATTGCTTTTGCCACATTAAACAGATTTTGGTAAAAGGTATTTTCATTTTCATTTACTTGTAAATATCTTTAGAATTTCTCTTGAGACTTTATTAACCCATGAGTTTTGGAAGTGTGTTGACTAATATCCAATTATTGGGTTTTTTCAGCTATCTTTCAGTTATTGATTTCTAGTTTAATTCCATTGTTTTCTGAGAATATTCATGCTATGTTTTCTATTCTCTTAAATTTGTTAAGGTGTGTTTTATAGACCAGAATTTGATCCATCTTGGTGAAGCTTCATGTGCACTAAAGAAGAATGTATTTCTCCTGTCGTAGAGTGAAAGATTCTATTTTAAAAATGGCAGTTAGGTTAAGGGGAATATGAGGATGTTACTGAAAAGAAACTGATATAGACTTTGATAATATGTACAATGAGGCTAGTAAATGAATAAATCAGGATCCAAAATGAAATAAGTCAGGAACCAAATTGTGGTGGAGCTCAGGGTCACTGGCCTATGATTTCTCCCAGAATAAGGACTGGAAAAAAAAAGTGGACGAAAACTGAGAGTTTTCAGAGTTGGAGAGTGGCAAGTGTATTGACAATGATACATTAAGAGAATGAAGACATTTCATGTGTGAATGTGAGTGTGTGTGTACTTCATGTTTCAGAGAATTTGGAAAAGAAATATGTTCAAAATGTGTTAAAAACATTGGCTTTTGTTGGTATGTGTAAATGATAGTTAACCTAAATACTTCCTGAGCTACAAACTGAGAAATTGATTTCTTATCTTTTCCACACTGTTATGTCCATTTGATTGCCACTTTGAGATAGAGATTACATATTGTGAGATAAAGTACAGTAATATGATTTAACACTAATTTATTTCTGCCTTGGGGCTGGATACCAGGATTTTGCACCATCGTGACCTTTTACCTCTGAGTCCTTGGCATTCTTCCGTAATCCCAGTCCATAGTATACTCTCACACACCCAATTCCCTGTTTTGCCACAGCTTTTTTGCGGTTAGTTTCAGTCTTATTTCTTCTCTAATGGTTCTTCTCACTAAGCCTTCAAACATTTTCCCCAGTGCTTTTGAAAACCTCCATTTTGCTCGCAATAAATGTTGTCTTTAATCTCAGTCTAAATTTTTCTTTAAATAATATTTCTACCTCTTTCACTAAACTGTTACTTGGACTACACCAATTATACCACCTTTTGGGGTCTGCTACTATCCATAGCCATTCTCTAATCTAGAAAGTTTATACCATTTGATGATAACTGCATTTAACATCCTTATCTTTATCACAGTGCTTGGGTACTGTCTTTCTTCTGATTTCTCAGGGACTTTAACAACTAAATCACTATAATCCTCTCAGTACGTGATACTCGACAGCTTTTAGTGTGTCTACAACTGGTACACTTGATACCTGATCTTCTCATCTTTTGTGACCTTCTCTATTTTAATGGTCATTGTCTCCTCTCCATGTTAGCAATCCACATACTTGGCTATACCTTACAAGTTATTATCATCCCAAAATAATTTTAAACAGGTTTTAATGTATGAAATTCTCCTGGCCTTTTATTTTTGTGCCTTTGACATGATTCCACTTCCACTGAACTTATCTTTATATCATGTCAACCTCCAGGACCTTGGCTTCTTATTCATTTCCAATTGGAGTATCTGTATTCCAATTATATTCAGTTTTTTATCCACCTCGTCTATGCTTCTTGACTTTCCGTTTCAACCTTATTCTCACTTTCACTTTTGCTATTTTGATTACGTCTCTTATCCTGCCCTCTGAATCATCAGCAAGGGGAAAAACAAGCTACATCCTTTCTCCTTCCCAGGTACTGATTGTTGGTGACAAATGTTACCTAAACAGGATAATTGGTTCCATCTGAAATCCCTTAGGGATGCTCAATATTTATTTTCCTCTTATCCAGTCCAATTCCTTCTTGCCACTCCTGTCATTTTGTCAATGCATATATTACACATTGTAATTTTCTGTTACTTTATTCAAGTCCCTAAGCATGACTACCTTATTCACAACTGATATCTTCCTAATTTTTTAGAGAGATGACAACTCATATGGCTCTGTGTTTACTCACATCTTCTTTCATCTTTTCCAAAAATGAATTATTTCCACTTCTCTGATTTATGCCTCTTTTAATCTTTTCTCCATAATTTTAATTAAAAACGTTAATTGTTATTTTCACTTTAAATCTTTTATTTCATTTTTCTCTTTTTTTTTTCTTAACCTACAAACATATTGAAGTCTCACTTTGTTTTAAAAAAACACTTCTTTCCATGATCTTTTTTTTTCTATTACACCACCTTTTCTTTTCTTTTCATTTTGAAAGTGTTATCTATGTTTTCTTCTGCCACTGAAAGAGAGAGAATTTTGACAACAATGTATGGATTGGATGAGTTGTCAGTGATAGTTGCATTGATTTTCTGCCATTCATTATTGAGTCTCCAGTAATCAAGCTTCAACTCCTATAACTTTATTGTAACTGACCTCTTGATATTTGTCATTAATCTCCTAATTTGTACATATAATGATGAGAAGATAATGTGCTGCTATCATGTGCTAATTTTTCTGTTTTTATAAGTTCATGTATGAATATGACATATAATCACACAAGGAAAAAATATAAAGAAGCTAGAGATTTAAATATTGCTGTACTTATCATCTGTGTGATAGTCACTTTAACATACCTTTATTCTCAGAACTGTAAGCAGGATCCTAAAAGCAAGACAGATGTTGGCTCAAATCTCCGGCTCTTTTACTTACGACTTTTGACTTTAGCAAACTACTCTTAGCTATAGTTTTCTCTTCTGTATAGTGTTTATAATATCTTTTCCCGGAGTGGCTGTGATATTAAATAACTGTACAAAAATGCCTTGCTCTCCAAGGAAGCACTGAACAGAAGTCATTTCCTTTTTTATCTCCTGCTTTTACCTCTCCCTTTACGATGGATTTGCTTCCCATGATATGCCTTATCATATTTTGTACACTCTACTTTTTAAGCAAACAGTGAGTGACCGATGAAGACGTTTCTACAATTTCCCCTGAGATAGTGTTTCACAGATTAAGAGATCTCATTGCCATGGAATGTTTCCTGATCTTTGGCTAAAGTAAATAGCTCACCAGGACCATATATAGAAAATTATGATGAGCTGAGTTTATGACTTGATACTTTTCCATCAACTGTGGACAAAGAAAAGTTAAGTTTCATTTTAAAACACTGTCTTGAGCCACTATCATCCAATTGTTTTTAATATGGTATTCATTTTATTTATTCTCATGATGAGAACTAGCTATTTCCCTAGGTGAATTTTAGATTAACATGTGAGTTTTTAATCTTTTTAAGTAATGTTTTAAAATGTCTCTTCCTCTAGAGAATATTTCACATATTGTTTATCCCTCGTTTATTATCTTCAATAAAACTTAACATTATGAATATGATTCTAAATAAAAACTAACAAGGCATTTTATTTTATGGTATAAAGTTTTAAGATTTTGTATGCCACACTGTATTTCAACCATCATTTCTTGGCCAGTATTCACTGAATATATATTTGTTCCTTTATATTCATTAATCTCATTTAGACTTCTGGCTTTAGAATTCTGGCTTAATGGAGTTGCCTTGCGGCTTTAAATAAGAGAGCCTTAATGGTCAACTTTTTGCTATGTTGATTTTGCTATACAGTTTCACCATATTTCCTTTTTAGGATGCCCTAAGATAAAATTTGTTATGGACTTGTGTTTAATTAGGCAAAGTGAAATGAGGTAATTATTTTATGACTTTGATCAATGGAAATAAACACTCTGGATAATTCAAGCCCCATCTCCCACTTTTTCTTTAATAACATTTACTGAAAAGTCACAGTGAATTTTTAGGTAATTGTCTTAATCTTCTTCCATGTGCCTGAGTAAACATAGCTAATGGGTCTGTTTTACATAATAAAATGTTATGAAAAATTCGAAACATAAGCCTGGCAGGGACTTCCGGAGGTCATCTGGAGCACTTTACTTCCTCTCAGCAGGCTTCCTATAAATTTTTCTTGTAAAGAGAATGCCTGTTTCTTGGTTCAGATTTGCAGATGACACACAAGGCTGAAAGATCTAGAAAATATAATTGTGAGTTAAAATAATGTTCAAGAAATGGGGATGCTCTGTCAGCTTTATAAAGATGAAATTAATAGGAATAAATAAGCTCTATATTTCACTTCAAATTTCAGTCATATATGTACAAAGTGTGGGACAGGAATAGAGAGGAATAACAAGGTAGAAGGAAGAAGGTGGCTGGATCAAAGCCTGTACAGTGGCCATGTTTCAGAGTATTCACTGATGCGCTGGTTTCTACCTCACCTAAGGCAACCATTTATCCTCCCAATCTTGCAGGAGATTGGACGATCCTCTGCTGCTGAGAGACAGACAGTTCACCAAGGAGAACAGACATGCCATATACTTAGCTTATATGTTCAGCTGACACTATCTAATGGAGTGTGAACTGAAGAACAGTCTTTCTTTTGCTTCCTCTTTTCCCATCTAAAAGATTCTCAGCTACAGAGAAGCAGAAGAGCTCAGAGAGAAAAAAATAAATTAGAGCTAGGAGCAACATATAGACACATGACTGGGTAATTCCCCATGAGATCCAGGATTGGTTAAAAAAAAAAAAATGTGGTGCCTTTGGAAGGCCAGGTTGGGTGGATCATTTGAGAACAGGAGTTCAAGACCAGCCTGGCCAACAAGGTGAAACCCCACCTCTACTAAAAATACAAAAATTAGCCTGGCATGGTAGTGGGTGCCTGTAGTGTCAGCTACTTGGGGCGGGGGGCGGGGGGGATTGAAGCAAGAGAATCACTTGAACTTGGGAGGTGGATGTTGCAGTGAGCTGAGATCGCACCACTACGTTCCAGCCTGGGTGATAGAGCGAGACTCTGTCTCAAAAAAATAAAGAAAGAAAAAATGATTGTTCCTTGTGCATCCCTTTATAAACTCAGTGTAGTTGGGAATTTTGATTCTGTTATTCATATCAATTGCAAGCCAAGCATTACCTGTACTTCCAACACCCAAAAAATAATCTTGCATTTGGTAAGAAGGTAGGAGCTTTTCTGAATCCATCCTTAATTAGTGTTCTTCTGAATTATGTGTTCCATCCACCTTGCCTACATTTTTGTGGGACCAGACCACTGTTGATTTTACTCCTGATCTCGTCCTAAATTAATGAATAGCAGAATTTCTAATGGCAACTATTTATGTGCTGCTACTTGCATAATAGCATCTGTATGGCAAGGTCATCATGGGGCATGCTTCCTCTCTCTTCATACCCCTGTCTTCTCTGCACCACACTACCAGGTAAAGTTGTGTGGTTTAAGCAGACCTGGCTGAATGGCTGGAATAAACAAAGGAAGATGCTCTTCTGGTTTTTGTGTCTCCCCAGATTTTCTTAACCCACTATCCCCTGAGTTCTAGCCACTTGCTCAGTAGAGAACTTCAGCTGCCTTCCTATTTGCCTTCCTCATCTTCCATTGCTGCTACCTTTCTTAGCTTCACCAGGCAAGGTCTGGGTTTTGGCACAACCTTCATCACGCCCACCACCGTGGGAACGATAGTGGCTTTGGAACCCAAGAGTAACTTAACTGGACCAATAGAAACTCTACCTCTTTATGCCACTTTCCCATTCAGAAACACATCAACTCTGACAGTGGGATGTGGTTTCCTAGAGTGCCGGCACACACAAATGGGAAATGCAGAGGCATTAATGCCCATGCAATGAAATGAACTTGGGACATTGAAAGGGCTAATATTCAAACTTTATGCTTTTATCACATCTGTGGCCCTCTTTCCATCCCATCTTATTCAGGAGATGAATTCTTACCTCTGCTTCATGTAGAAAATTCATTATTTTCAATTTCTAAAATATATGAGTTACCCACTAGTGGTCAGCAATTATTATTTAGCATGGAACAAATACAAACTATATCATAGGGAACTCCCTCACTCTTCTACTGCCAAATCTACAAATCTAATCATATCTGCTGCCATTCTCCCTCATGTCCTCTTACATTTCATCCACCATGGCTGAGGCCGATGGATATGTGGAGCTGCAAGGAAGGCTGAGAAATTTAACACCTGGAAAGGCAAATGGGGTTTTTCATGATTGGTTTTAACCAAATGATGTTTATTTTCTGGGAATTAGGACATTGCTCCTATGCATAAAATCAGAGATTTTTTACCAAAACAGGTTGTAGAACTATGCCTGTAGGTATAACAAGGAGGGCATCTGTAGCTGAGGATTTGCATCACTGTTGCATTTTAGAGGCATGCTCAATCATGGCTCAGAGTCATTGTTGTATGAACCCGTATACCTTCTGTATATTTCTCCAGTTTTAGACACAGTGCCTTGAATGTTCCAAAGCTTGCAAAATTGAAAATCCTAGTTGGGTATGGTGGCTCACACCTGTAATCTCAGCACTGTTGGAGGCTAAGGCGGGAGTATACTTGAGACCAGGAGTTGAAGACCAGTCGGGGCAATATAGTGAGACTGCACCTCTACAATTTTTTTTTTAATTGGCCGAGTGTGGTGGTGCATACCTGTGGTCCTAGCAACTTGGGAAGCTGAGGCAGGAGGATCCCTTGAGCTCAGAAGTTTGAGGTTACAGTGAGTCATGATCATCCCACTACACTCCAGCCTGGCTGGTACAGTAAGACCCTGTCTCTAAAAAAAGGTAGAAAAACAAAAAAGGAAGGAAAATCTTAAGAAACAGTTAAAACTGCAGTAGATTTTGACTCCCAATTGAGAAAGCAACATGCCAACACATGTGCCATCAGCTGTTTCTCTCCTAGAAAAATAATAATTTCTTAGGAATCTGTGAGGCTGTTGCAGTTAGACTGTAAAGCAATTTCTAGGTGATGATGTAATGAAATCTTTAATATTTCCTCAATTTGGCAAATCTTTATAATGCTAACGTCTAGTTTTCCCACTGTAATAACCAGTTCAGAACTAGGCATTATGAAATTGTAACTCAAATTGTGGTGAGACCTCCACAATGATTTTTCTGTATATTCCAGAAACCATAATGGTTTGGGTCTACCGGACCACAGTTATTTACACCACTTTTCTACTGGTTTGATAATTATGGTGAACATTTTTTCCTGATCCAATCTAATGTGAATATTTTAATCTGAGCTATAGCTAAGTACTTAACTGCAGATTTCAAATCTTGGTTGATAATTCCTCAGGGATAGCACTTGTAAAACTAGGCCTCCTCAATGTTCAGTCTTCAGTAGAGTCAGATTAAAAGGCAACACACATGAATTCTAGAATCTATAAAAAATAATGTCAGTCTATAAGTCAGATTGTTTTTTCAAGGGAGCAGGTAACATACTACACAGCAAAAGTAACACTCTTTAGACATTGCTCCACCCCTGTCTTTAATTTTCACTCTCATATGAACCAGTTAAAAATATTCCCTTTCTCCCTGGCCACCAGGCAGATGCCCTCACTCATTTCTGCATTTTCTACAACAAGCATAGACACAGCATTATACTCAAACTCCTAGTGCCCTGAAGTCTCATCTTCCTGGCTGCACTCATCACATTAATGTGGAACTGCTCTTGTTGTATAATACGTTCATAGATGGACCAGACATTGAGATGGGATTTATGGTGCAAGATTGCATAAGAGATCAACGCCAGGGAAGGAAGAGGGAAGAACTAGATAGAGTTGAGCAGAGAAGCTGAACTCTGGTACAGGTCTAACAATGCCTCTACAAGCCCAGTAAGGAACTCTGAAATAATGTTGACCACTGGAGTATGCCTTAAGATGTCAAGATTGATATATCCAACCTTACTCCATGACTAAGTATGGAGCATCCTGGGGAAAACTTGACGGCCAAACAACTCTCTTCAGCTGGGGATAACTACAAAGGAACTGCAGCTGAAGACTGTCTGCTGCCCACACTATCTTCAGGAGAACAAAAAGAACTTTCTTGAAGGGTGAATCTGGGCACTATATCTCTGTCTCCCATAGTCAACCTTTGTGCTGCTCAAATCTATTTTTCCATAGAAGTCAGTTGATGTTAGAACTAATGTTTTGTAGTCTTTTTCCTTTCCTCTCATGTTCTTAAACAACTAGCCAGGACATGAATCACTGCCTATGAGCCTATGTATCCTAACCCGATTCAGTGCCCCTCCTGGTTCACAACCAGTGAAAGTTTAAACAGTTAGATTGCTACCTCATGCCAGGGGCTGTCTGTGATCCATTACTGTCAAAATGGGCTTCTCATTGTCAACCAGGTAATGAATGATCAGCTCCCAAATTCCATCTTATCAATGGTTTGTTGAACCACTACTTGTACCAATGATCACAGGAGCCGCGGTCTCTAGAAGCAGACACTGAGACAGAGTTCAAAGGGCAAGCTGCTTATTAATAATCATCAGCTGCGTTGGGAAGGAGTTCGGCAAAGGAAGAAGTCAAATTGCAATGCGGAGCTGACAGAACCTTAGTCCTGCAAGGAGTTCTTGAATGAATATAGCCCATCAGAGGGTTCCATGTTTGGGCCAAAATAGCTGGTCTTTCCACTCCTGCCTCACTCGGTCACCAGTTGCCGCCTGCCCCTGAGAAGGGCATGACTTTAGACGAGAAAGTCTCTTTCGCTGCGTCCAGCTGGAAGGAGCTGACAGCTGTAGACTGTTGCTCACCACTCTTTCTTCAGCTAGTCAGTAAGTCCTTGAAAAGAATTCTGGTTCTTTGTATTTGTTTCTACTGCAGTTGTGCTGGGGCAGAGACAAGTTTCTGTTGAGGCAAAGAGAAGAAAGGAATGTTTGGTGAAGATGGTGCAGATAAGATTTATTTTTCATGAATTCAAAGTTCAAAAGGGTAATATCAAGGACCTGGGAAAAGGAATGGAGGGAAAATTTGAGTCAGAAAACGGAAATCCAGAACATTATGGGTGTTAGAACACAGGAGAGGATAGAAAGGTTTTCAGTTTGAAAGATGATGAGAAAAGTAGAAATAAAGGGTATTGTTCATTTCCACGTTTCTAAGCATTTGGCCCCATGATTGTAATTGCAGCTGTAAAGGGAGGTGAGACAGTTGCTTGTGGGGTTAGACCTATTTGCTCCTGGTCTAAAAAGTAAATGGCAGCAATGAGCAGCTATAAACAGGCCAGTAATTCTGGGTCCTGCATGGATATTTAAACTCAGGGCATGGTGTTAATGTTTCTGTGTCCGTATTTTAATTCTCTTAGCTGACTTGGAAGATTTAAATCTGAGACTTAACAGAGCCTGCCAGAGCTGATGCGATAACGTAGAGCACATTTGCCATTCTCATATACAAGAGATGCCAGTTCTCGAGAGCCTTAATTTTAACACGGAGTTTAACATCCCTTAGGTCAGCCACTAATTCATCAGAATTAAGAGGAATGAACAGGTGCACTTTTCTTTGTAGTAAAAAAGTTAATAATAAAACTGTTAGTGTGCACTGTATGCAGACATCAAGACCACTTGGATATTTGCCATGTGGCTTATAGCCTCAAGAAAGTATTTTTTATTTTTATATCAATTATCACGCATATGAATATACTTTTTAAAGAAAGATAGTATACTGCTCTATGAAGTTCCATTTTCATTTAACAATAGATGAATTACATCTTTCTATGTTAAGGAATATGTGACTAAATTATGACCATTTATATTTTATTAATGACCACTTGTATTTCATTATATATCTTTGTCATAATGCATTTAGAAAGTCCTCTGCATTTAGACATGTTTTATATATATATTTTTAAAGTCTCTGGTGACTCTTAGTCCCTTTATGACTGTAGACTTATACAATTACTTCTTTACATTGAATATCTAAAAGTTGAATAGTTGAGTCAAAGTATCTAAATATGTGTTAAAAGTTACCAAATTGCTCTCCAGGAAAGCAGTCTAAATGTATACCTGACACAGAGTAAGGTAAGAATGTTCTACGACCTCTCCAGTATTGTATTTAAGAATTTATTCATTTCTGCCAATCTCATGCTCAAATATTGTGTCCCTTTTTAAAAATTTTATGTTATTAGTGAAATTGACAATTTTGTCATGTGTTCTTTGAAAATTTATTTTAATCTTGTGAAATTACTTCCTGTCTTCTTAGCTTATTTATTTGTATTTTTGTGCTTTTTTTTTTTAAAAAAAAAGCAATGTATATATCAAAGATATTTACTCTGTCTTTATGTATATATTATCTTTTTCATTACTCGTTTTATGTAAAAGTTTGTATTTTAAATTAAAATTTTAAAATTTAAATTTTCCAATTTAAACCAAACTTTCTTTCTTGTTTTTTGCTATGATCTAATGCTTAAAACAATCTGCTACATTCTAATGTGATATAAATACTTAGTTTATAGTTCGTTTTTCATAGATAAAAATTTTAATACATCTGAAATTTATTCTAGTGCCAGATTTTAAGACATCTGAACATAATTTTTTTTCGTTAGTGAGACAATTGACCCAATAGCATTTATTGAAGAATTAATTTTTTTCTCATTGTTATGTACTTGGTATGATTGTGGTCTTTGAATCCTCTTATATTAATCTGTCTCTGTTTTCTACCTTCATAATTACACTGCTTTAATTGCTGTAGCTATATTATATATTTTAATATCTTAAAGAATAGCTATTAATACATTCTTTATATTAAAAGTTGCAACTCAAATTTTTAGAAATTGCAATGTTTACTAGCTGAAGCAAACAGTTTAAGCTCATAGAATCCAAGAAAGCTTTGACAACCTTGCATTAATAGTTTTATCAAGCCAGCAAGGACTCCAGAACAAGAGAAGTTGGAAGGAGATCCTAAGGCTCTGCCTCCCTACACATGCCAGCCTCATTTTCTCCCTATTCTCATTCTCAGCATGGGAAACATGGCTGTTGACAGCTTTTAGTTTAAGGCTTTAACTATCAGACTGTTATTAATTTCAAATTTTGTCTATTGGCTTGTTAGAATTTTCTGACAAGGAACGTATTAGCTCAGTTCAGGTTTGGCATCCACTGTTTTGCATAGTCCATGCAGGCAGGTACCTGTGAGGATGATTATACCCTTGGTGGAAACTTTGTAATGAGTTTTGGAATACATTAGTATGTTCATAAATTATAAACAAATTGTTTTGAAGTTATGGTTAGAATTGTGTTTGGTAAAATATTTTGACAAAGAAAATGCAACATGTCTAAGTAATTATGACAATGCTTTTGTTTTCTCTTGTTTTAACATTATATTAAGTTTGCTGTTTAAAAAGTGAGTCTGCACGAATGGTTTAAGTGTTTGAAGTACATGCTTGGTATTGGTTATGAAAGAGTGTCTTTAAGCTACATGGATTTGTTTAGAAGTCCAGAAGTTTTTTATGACATGACAATGGGCAGCCATGACCTGGTCATATAAATTAGGCATCCAGACTCTACCTGCAGTAGTAGAGTAGTGAAGAAAACACCTCCTACATATAGAACTGGAAGATTGGAAGAGGCAATAGGGATTCTTTTATTCATTTATTATTATAAAATAGGTTGGTATAAAAGTAATTGTGGCTTTGCCATTAGTTTTAATGACATGCAAAAAAATTCAGTTTTCATCAAATTAAAACAACAAGTGAGCTTTAATTATGACTTCCATTTTTACTATCATTCCATGATTCTTAACCTTCAACAAATCTTTCTTTCTAGTTGTCATAGCATTGGTTCACAGTCTAGTTTTTTTTCTTGTCAGTCTCATCTTCTAACCTGTCAGCTTCTTTAGGTCAGGGACTTTCTTATTTCTCTTTGAATGCTAAGAAGCAAAACACTGTTTTTAAACATGTTGGTGCTCTATACATGTGTTTTATAAATAACTTAAAAAATAAAGATAGCATAGACATAACAGAATTTAGAGTGGACTAGAAACTAGGTTACTTATTTTTACATGTTCAAGTATTTTACATAATTACATTTTATATGAATTTTTTCCTTAGGCCTTTATCTCTTTCTTTGCTGTAGTTCTACCAATTACTCATATGCTGCATACCTTGTAGAGACTATAACTCATATCTTTTTCTATTGAACTGAGGCATTGTTTTTTCCCTGAAGTGTGTTTGCTGAATAGAAAACCTAAGTATCATATATTAATTAATAGATGTTATATGCAGGATATTATTTCATAGTATAATATTTCATAGTGGAAGAAGAGTTTGCTAAGATATAATACACAATATTGCCAACTTAACCTCACATCAAATGAGCAAACAAGCATAGGCATCCAAAGGCTCTGGGTGGGTTTATGTGCTCCTTGAAAATAAATGCCCTCAAGATTAATATTCTATGAATTTAGAACTTAGATCTAACTCCTAGAATGAAAATAGATGATCAAAAATATATTTTCAATTATAAGCTTCATTATAGTATATTCTATATACAAGCAAGTGCACATGGGGGCAACTGGGTAAGTTTTGACGTATGTGTGCACCTGTGCAACCAGAAATCATTCCCCAAAGTTCCCTGGTGCCCCTGGTTCCCTAGTGTACCTCTCGTCTTTCCCAATCACCCTTGTCTTTCCCAGTCCCGCTCCCCAGGCAACCACTTATCTGTCTCTGTCACTGTTGAATAGCTTTCATTTCTATAGTTTTATATAAATAAAAGCATATGTTATATATTCTTTTTTTTTTTTTTTTTTGGTTTGGCTTCTTTCACTAAGCATGATTATTTTAAGATTCACCAATGTTTTTTATATATTATTTTTTCAAGATTTACTCATGCTTCTTTCACTAAGTATAATTATTTTGAGATTTATTCATTTTTTTATATTTCATTAGTTCATTTCTTCTTATTGCTAAGTTTTATTTTACTGTGTAGATATATCACAGTTTGTTTATCCTTTTACCTCTTTATGGACATTTGAGCTGTTTCCAGTTTTTGGCTGTTACAAATAAAGCTGCTATGTACTTCATATGTAAGTCTTTGTTGGACGTTTACTTTCTTTTCTCTTGAATAAAATATCTAGGATTTGGATGGCTGGATCATACAGTACATGTTTTCTCAACAATTGATTTATTCATTGTTGTTGGTTTATTCATTAACCTTCCCCACCCCTCCACCAAGTACCACAGTATTAGCCGTTCTAACAGGAGGGTAGTGGTATCTCATTGTGGTTTTAATTTGCATGATGTTGAGTGTGTTTTCATGTGCCTTTTCACCATCTGTGTTAGTTTCCTTTGACTGGCATAATAAAGTATCACAAATTTGGTGGCTTTAAAGCAACAGAAAGTTATTCTCTCACAGTTCTGGAGCCTAGCTGCCTGAAATCAGTTTCCCTGAGTCAAAACCAAAGTGCTGGCAGGGCACAGAGGCTCTGTGGGAGAGCTACAGGGGAGAATCTAGTTCCTTGCCCTTCTCAGCATTCAGCGCAACATTCCTTGTATTCCTTGGCTTATGGCCTCTCCCTCCATTATCAAGGCCAGCTAGGAAGCAACTATTCTGTCTGACTCTGTTTTTGTCACGTGGCCTTCCTCTCTTTTTGGAGTCAAAACATCCTTTGTCTGCCTCTTATAAAGAACATGTGATTGCATTTAGGGCCCATTTGGTTAATCTAGGATAATCTCCCAATCTCAAATTCTTTAATTACACCTGCAAAGTTTTTTTTTTTTTAATTTTAATTTTGCCAAATAAGGTAGCCTTCACAGGTTCCAGAGATAAAGATGTGGATAAATTTTGTGAAGCTATTTTTCAGCCTACCACCCCATTTATTATGTCTTCTTTAAAGTGTGTATGTTCAAATCTTTGGCGGATTTTTGTTTGTTTGTGTTGTTTTCATCAGGCTGTTCTCTTTTAATTGTTTTGAGATATTTCTTTTATATACTCTGGGTATAACTTCTTTACAAGAGACATCCTTTGCAAATACATACTAGCACTCCCTGTTGGGCTTGTCCTTGCATCATCTTAAAAGTGTTTTTTGAAGGGCAGAAATGCTTAATTTTTTGGAGAAATTTTATTTCAGTAGCTTTTGGGGTAAAGTGGTTTTTTGTTAAATGGCCGAAGTATAGAGTGGTGAATTTTGAGAAATGTGCATTTTACCTAATACATAGGTATTTTTATCCGTAGCCCCCTTTCCACCACCTCTCTTCCAAGTTCCTAAAGTTTATTATATCACTCTGGGTGCCGTTGCATACTCCTAGCTTAGCTCCCACTTGTAAGTGAGAACATAATTTTTAAGATTTCCTCTCCGGTGTTAACTGCACTTAGAATAATGGCCTCCAGCTTCATCCAAATTGCTGCAAAATACATTATATCCTTCCTTTTTATGGCTGAGTAGTAATCAATGGTGGATACAGATACCACATTTATCTTTATCCACTCATTAGTCAATGGGCACTTAGGTTGGTTCCATATCTTAGCAAATGTGAATTGTGCTGCCTTAAACATAGGTGTGAAAGAATCTTTTTCATATAATGACTTCTTTTCCTTTGGGTTGATACCCAGCGCTGGGATTGCTGTATTGAATGGTAGATCTATTTTTAGCTCTTTAAGGAATTTCTATTCTGTTTTTCATAGAGGCTGTACAAACTTACACTCCCACCAGCAGTGTATAGGCGTTCGTTTTCCCCCATGTGCATGCTAACATCTTTTTTTTTTTTTTTACTTTTTAGTAATGGCCATTCTTGCAGGCATAAGATAGTATCTTATTGTGATTGTAATTTGCATTTTCCTGATGATTAGTGATACCGAGCTTTTTTTTCATAAGCTTATTGGCCATTGGTATATCTTCTTTTGAGAACTGTCTATTCATGTCCTTTGCCTACTTTTTGAATTATTTGAAACAAATTTGAAAACAAATTATTTTGAATTTGTTTTTTGCTTATTTGTTTGAGTTCCTTGTGTGATTCTGGATACTAGTCCTTTGTCAGATGCATAGTTTGCTAATATTTTCTCCCATTCTGGTGGGTTTTCTGTTTACTCTGATTATTATTTCTTTTGCTGTACAGAAGCTTTTGGTTTAATTAGGTCCTATTTATTTTTATTTTTGTTGCATTTGCTTTTAAGGTCTTATTCTTGAATTCTTTGCCTAGGCAGATGCCTAGAAGAGTTTTTCCAATGTTGTCTTCTAGAATTTTTATTATTTTAGGTCTTATATTTAAGTATTTGATCCATCTTAGTTTATTTTAGTATAAGGAGACAGACAGGGATCCAGTTTCATTTTTCCATATGTAGCTTGCCAGTTTTCCCAGCACCGTTTATTAAATATGGTATTAATTCATCAATTTATGTTTTGTATGCTTGTCTAAGATCAATTGGCTGTATACATTTGGCTTTATATCTGGGTTCTCTATTCTGTTCCAGTGGTTTATATGCCCACTTATGTTTACCAGTACCATGCTGTTTTGGTAACGATAGCCTCACAGTATAATTTGAAGTTGGGTAATGTGATGCCTCCAGATTTGTTCTTTTTGCTTCTGATTGCTTTGGCTACTTGAGCTCTTTTTTGGCTCCATATGGATTTTAGGATAGTTTTCTCTAATTCTGTGAAAATGATATTGGTATTTTAAGAGGAGTTGCACTGAATCTGTAGATTGTTTTGGGCAATATGGTCATTGTCACAGTATTGATTCATCTAATCCATGAGTGTGGGATGTATTTCTATTTGTTTTTGTCCTCTATGATTTCTTTCAGCAGTGTTTTATAATTCTCCTTGTATAGATCTTTCAGCTCCTTGGTTAAGTATATTCCTAAGTATTTTTATTTTCTTTTGAAGCTGTTATAAAGGGATTGAGTTTTTTATTTGGTTCTCAAACTTGGTTGATATTGGTGTATAGCAGTATACCAATGTGTGTAATTGATTTTGTAACCTGAGAATGTACTGAATTTGTTTTTCAAATCTAGGGGTCTTTGAAGGAGCCTTTAGGATTTTCTAGGTATACGATCATATCATCTGCAAACAGCAATATTTTGACTTCCTCTTTTCCAATTTGGATGCCCTTTATTTCTTTCTATTGCCTAATTGCTTTGGCTAGGACTTCCAAAACTATGCTGAATAGGAATGGTGTAAGTGGGCCTCCTTGTTTTATTACTGTTCTCAGGGAAAATGCTTTAAACTTTTCCCTATTCAGTACGATGTTGGCTGTGGGCTTGCCATATATATGGCTTTTTTTAGTTTGAGGTAAGTTCTATGCCTAGTTTGTTGGGAGTTTTTATCCTAAAAGGATGCTGAATTTTGCTGAAAGCTTTTTCTGCATCTCTTGAAATGATTATATGGTTTTTAAATTTTAATTCTGTTTATGTGATGTATGTCATTTATTGACTTGCATATGTTAAATCATCTCATCATTCCTGTGGTGAAACCCACTTGATCGTGATGCGTTATCTTTTTGATGTGGTGTGGGATTCAGTTAGCTAGTATTTTCTTGAAAATTTCTGCATCTGTGTTCATCAAGGATATTTATCTGTAATCTTCTTTTCTTGTGTCCTCTCCTGATTTCGGTATCAGGGTAGTGCTGGCCTCATAGAATGATTTAGGGAGGATTCTGTCTTTCTCAATCTTTTGGAATGGTTTCTGTAGGATTAGTACCAATTCTTCTTTCAATGTATGGTAGAATTCAGCTGTGAATCCATCTGGTCTTGGGCATTTGTTGTTGTTGGAAATTTTTAAATTACTGATTCAATTTTGCTGCTTGTTTTTGGTCTGTTCACGGTTTCTATTTTTTCCTGATTTAATCTAGGAAGGTTGTACATTTCTAAGAATTTATCCATTGCCTCTAGGTTTTCTAGTTCGTGTGCATAAAGATGTTCATAGTAGTCTCACATGATCTTTTGTATTTCTGTGCTGTCAATTCTAATGTCTCCAGTTTCATTTCTAATTAAGCTTACTTGAATCTTCTCTCTTCTTTTCTTGGTTAATCTAGCTAATGGTCTGTCAATTTTGTTTATCTTTTCAAAGAACCAGCTTTATGTTGCATTGATCATTTGTATTGTTTATGTTTGTTTAAATTTTATTTAGTTCTGCTCTGATCTTTGTTATTTCTGTTCTTCGGCTAGCTTTGGGTTTAGTTTGTTCTTGTTTCTCTAGTTACCTGGGGTGTGAACTTAAGTGGTCAATTTGCTCTTTCAGACTTTTTGATGTAGATATTTTGTCCCATAAACTTTCCTCTTAGCACTGCTTTTGCTTTATCAGAGAAATTTTGATAATTTGTGTTAATATAGCACTAAATTCAAAGAATTTTTATATTTCCATCTTGATTTGTTAGAAATCATTTTGAATCAGATTATTTAATTTCCATATATTTGTATAGTTTTGAGGGTTCCTTTTGGAGTTGATTTCTAATTTTATTCCACTATGGTCTGAGAAGATACTTGATGTGATTTTGATGTTTTAAAATTTATTGAGACTTGTTTTGTGGCCTATCATGTGGCCTGTCTTAGAGATTGTTCCATGTGCCGATGAGAAGAATGTCCATTCTGTAGTTCTTGGGTAGAATGTTCTGTAAATATTTGTTAAGTCCATTTATTCTAGCATGTCATTTAAGTCCACTGTTTGTTGACTTTCTGTCTCAATAATCTTTCTAGTGCTGTCAGTGGTGTATTGAAGTCTTTCACTGTTATTGTGTTGCTATCTCATTTATGAGGTCTAATAATAGTTTTATGAATCTGTGAGCTGCAGTGTTCGGTGTGTAGAATGACATTTGTCTTTTTTCATTGTTGTTTTGAAGTTGTTTTGTCTAAGAATAGCTACCCCTGCTTGCTTTTGGTTTTCATTTGTGTGGAATAGTTTTTCCACCCCTTTACCTTGAGTTTATATGAACCCTTCTGTATTAGTTGAGTCTCAAAGACAGTAGATATTTGGTTTGTGATTTATTTTTAATCTGTTTGACCATTCTGCATCTTTTAAGCAGAGCACTTAGGCCATTTCCATTCCACATTAGTATTGTGATGTGAAGTACTGTTCTTTTTGTCATGTTAATTGTTACCTAGGTAGCTTCTACTTTTTCTTATGTTACTCTTTTATAGAACCTGTACGTTTTAAGCTTTCAAGAGGTTCTATTTTGGTGCATATCAACCTTTTGTTTCAAGGTTTAGAATTCCTTTTAGGATTTCTTGTAATGCTGGTTTGAGTGTGATGAATTTCATCAGCATTTGCTTGTCTGAAAATAGCTTTATATCTCCCTCATTTGTGAAACTTAGTTTTTCTTTAAATACAAAATTCTCAGCTGACAGTTATTCTGACAGTTATTCTGTTTAATGAGGCTGAAGATAGGAACCCAATCCTTTCTGCTTTGTAAGGTTTCTGTTGAGACATCTGCTGTTACTCTACTAGGTTTTCCTTTATAGGCTACCTGATGCTTTTGTCTTATTGCTTTTTATATTGGCTTTAGATAGCCTGATGACTATATGCTTCAGTGATTATCTTTTTGCAATGAATTTCTCAGTTCTTTGAGCTTCTTAGACTTGGATAGTCAAATCTCCAATGAGGCCTGGGAAGTTTTTCTCAATTATTCCCTCAAATAAGGTTTCTCTTCTCCCTCAGGAACACCGGTTATCCTTAGGTTTGGCTGTTTTACATAATCTCATATTTATTGGAGATTTTGTTCATTTCTTTTGGTTGTTTTATCTTTATTTTTGTCTGATTGGGTTAATTCAAATGCTTTGCCTTCACACTCTGAAATTCTTCTACTTGTTCTAGACTATTATGAAAACTTACTGCTTCATTTTGTAATTCCCTAAGTATGTCTTTTATTTTCAGAAGTTCTGATTGGGTTCTCTTTATGATATCTCTAGAAAATTTTTCATTCATATCCTGAACTGATTTTAAAATTTCTTTATGTTGTTTTTCACCTTTCTCTGGGATCTCCTTAAGTAGTCTAATAATCAACCTTCGGAATTCTTTATCTGGTATCTTTTTTTTTTTTTGAGATGGAGTCTCACTCTGCCACCCAGGCTAGAGTGCAGTAGCATGATCTAGCCTCACTGCAACCTCTGCCTCCCGAGTTCAAGAGATTTTCCTTCCTCAGCTTCCCAAGTAGCTGGGATTACTATGCCTGGCTAATTTTTGTATTTTTGGTGGTATTGCAAAGGTTTCATCTTGGTTTGGATCCATTGTTGGAGGGCTATTGTTAGATCCATTGTTGTGATCTTTTTAGGGTGTTATAGAACCCTGTTTTGTCATATTACCAGAGTTACTTTTCTGGTTCCCTCTCATGTGGGCAGACTATTTCTTCTAATTATTCTTGAATGTATGTTTTATTTGACTGTGCTGTTTTTATTTTTTCCACTTAAGGATGTGAATTCAATGCTTATAGTTAATTATAGGCTAATTTGACTCTTGGTGCACTCATGGGTGAAGACTGTGTATGAGTTCCTTGGTTTTAGAAAGTCTTTGTATAATGGCTTTCTCAAGTGCCACTTGTAGTAGCAATGTGCTCAGTGTGTGAGCAACTTCACTGTCTCCTATGATGTCGGAAGCGTGGAGGTCTCTTGAAGCTTATCTCATACCCCTGTGGTGTGCACTTATTTACTAATTTATTATTCCCCAGTATTTTATTTACTGGTTTGATGGTTCAGGCCTCCGGTAGCGGGGTTGATGTCCCTCAGTAGGAACCGGCTGTGGCTAAAGCAGGTGGGTAAATGCAATATTCAAGAGTGAGCAGAGGTCCCAGCCTTGACAGAGGTTGCTGGAGGAGCTTTCAGTGAGTCACCCTGGGGACTTATTGGGGGAAGAGTTGGAGCCACCTCAGCTCCCCTACCAGGTCAGGAGAAGAGCTGTCTTCCTCTCAGACACACTCCTGTCTCGGTGCTCTGGCTGTTCAGATCAGAGAGGCACCTCTTTTCATCTGTAAGAATGTTGACATTTTAAGTAGAGAGGAACTGGGACTGTCTCTCATGCAAGCCTGAATCCAGAAGATGCTGCTTCTGCAGGGATGCAGTCATCCTGACATGTTCCAGAAAGGCTGTTTATAGTTGCACTCATGCCAAGTTCCCATGGGAGCATCCCCAGCTGTGCCTGCAGTGATGTACGAGGGGAGAAAGATATCCCCTTCTTCAAGACCCTTCACACACACCAAGGCTGTCTGATTGTTGGGTTACAGCTGTAGTTTTCCAGCTGAGTCCAGCACTGCAACTGTGCCTCTCATGAAAGAAACTTCCTGCCAGCAGAAAGATCTGTTGCTTATGGCATGCCATCCAAATTCTTTTCTCCCGTGGAGTGTTGCCTTGATGTCATATACTCCCCTTTCCCCTAGTAGTGAGAGTCCCTGTGAGCCAGACTACTACTGTGAGTGTTGTTGCTCCTCTGGGTCTAGCTACCCAACGAAATTGCCATACTCCAGACTGGTGCTGGGGAATGTCTTCAAGGGATCCAGTGATGTGACTTGTCTTCAAGTCTCCCAGCATAGATAGCAGCACCAGCTCTAATAAAGGTGGCAGGAGAATGACATAGATTCTGTGAGATTCCTTGGTTACATATAGCCTTAGGGCATTGGCTTTCTTGAACCAATACCTTAGGGTATTTGTTATAGTGATAAAGAACTGGTCATGTGGACGGATTCAGGACCTACTGGTTAGCCAAAGTGATGCAAGCTGTGGTGATGTTGAGGTTGCACTGCATTCTTCTCCTTCTTGAGGACAGTGTTATTCTACCAGGAGATGCTGTAATGGACTATATTTATTAGCCTTCAACCAGAAGGTGGTGCTTGCAAAAGACTACTGGCTATGATAGTAGCGGTGGGTTTTTGCTTGCCTTGTGTTGTTTGGGATGGAGGGTATTCTGGTTTCTCAAGCAATGGGTGGGGCCATATAGCTCCCAGAAGTTTATGCCCTTCTGAGACATAAAGGCAGATAGTAGGGCAAAGCCAGGTGGGGGCTGGGTCAGGTGAGTTTGCACTCTGTGTCTCCACATGCAGGGCAAGTAGCAGCCCCTCTGGGTGTTGGAGGATGGAGGTGGTTCTCAGGTCAAATGTTCCAGAGGGAAATGTTGCTGCCTCTGCAGCACAGAAGGGTTTGTGCAGGGAGTGGGGAGTATCAGGTGTCAATAAGCCCCACACAGATCTCACACACTCTGTGAGGCAGATTCACTCCTGCAGTGTTCCACTGGCAGCCATGAGCTAATTTCCAGAAAACCTGCACTCAAAGCTTGTCACTGCCTCAGGTCATAAGCTTTTCCTGTGGAGAGAGCAACCTGGCTTTCAAGCCACAGCGCTCCAGTCCATCCACAAAGCTGGGCACCCAGCTCCTGCACTCATAGCTGCAATCCACTTTTCACTCACCTCCTGCTGCCCCTGGCCAAGGCACCAGAGATTATATCATGAAACCCAACTGGGGGGTTCTTTCAACCTACCGCCACTGCCTGAACTATTTGGCTGACCTCCACAGGGTTCCTGGTGAGAAACAATAAGGAATGACTTCCTTTGGTTCATGCTGGAGACTGGGAAGGCTTGCAAGGGTCTTCCCACAGCTGTTCCTACTTTTATATCCCATGACCCTTCCCAAGTCAGTTCCTGCACTAGGTAAGGATAAGGCCTTCCTCTGTGGTCTAGACTTTCAGGCTCCCTGATAAGGGTACGTATCCTAGAGACCATCTCTCCCTGCTTATTCTCTGGGGACTTGCAGCCCCCTACCTGACTCACGGTGTAGACTGTGGGGGTGTAGCCTGCAGCCTGCTGTTTCTTTCAAAGAGTCTGTGGATTCCTTCAGTTTTCCTGTTTAGTTCCCACATTGTTTCTTGAAAAAACGTTCACAGTGTGAATATCTACACATTATTTTGTTCTTTCAAGTGAGAGACGCATGCTAGCAATGCCTCTAATCTGCCATTTGGGAAAAAATAAGATGTTTAATTTCAATTAAGCCCAATTCATTAATTTTTTATATGGATCATGCTTTTGGTGTTCTAAGAAATCTTTGACAACCCAAGATCAGGAAGATTTTCTTCTAGAAATTTTAGTTTTAGGTTTTACATCTAGATTGATAATCCATTGTATGTTAACTTTCATATGTGCTACTAGGTATGGATCAAAGTTCATTTCCTTGCCTATGGATTTCCAGTTGCTTGAATACCACCTGAAAATCCTGATCTTTCAGCAGCGAATTGCCTTTGCATCTTTGTGAAAAAAAATTTATGTGTGGATCTATTTCTGGATGCTCTATTCTGTTCCATTGATATGTCTATCTTGTTGCCAATGCCACACTGTCTTAGATGACCATAGCTTTATAATGACTTTTGAAATCAGGTGTTCTAATTCCTCCAATTTTGTTCTTTTCAACATTGTTTTGCCTATTCTGTGTCGTTTATATTCTCAAGAGAATTTTATAATGTTTGCCAAATCCTTTCACAAAATAAAATAAAAACTAAAAACTAAAGGTAAATCCTGTTGAGAATTTTACATGGTTGTGTGGAATTATAGATCAATTTGAGAAAAACCGAGGTCTTAATAATATCTAACCTTCTGACATATTAACTAAGTATATCTCTCTAAGTATGCTTTTAGTTTTCAGAGTACTGACATTTATTCCTACATATTCTTTATCTACACCAAATACAGTACCATTAAAGAAAATAGGGTTGTGATACCAACAACAAAACTTTAAACCTTCCTCTATATTTCTCTGAAGTTGCATTCTATTTGGCCAAAATATATACTTTGCCTTTGGGGATGTCTTTTTATTATTTTAAAAGGATTTCTGGCAATATGTCTTTGTTCAATTAAAATAACCATTTTCTTATCCTTGATTTTTATAGCATTTTGCACAGTTCATTTCTTATGAGAATTTTTACACACTCATATATAATTCTCATTTCTTTTTACATCATGTAATTTGTGAAGTTAAAGATTTGGCAGTTAAATGGCTTAACAAGTTTTTCAGATTCACAGCTGGTCATCGAAAAAGCCAAGTGTAGAAGTATAATACCTATTTCTTTGAATTGTAGGACACTAGATTGTGTTCCAGTAAATTAATTTTGATTTTTTCCCCTATTTTTAGGGATGATGAATTAGGGCTTTGAACAATATAAGAATAAAGTACATTTCTTATCTACTTTGCAGTTCGATTAGCGTAAAGAAAAAATTTTCTTTTACTGATTCTTAGAGGTTATCAAACAAAAATCTTATGATAATTGCCATCCTACTTATCAAAGGGCAAAGCCCAGGGTTATGATCTTACAGACAAGTAGTCAGTTTTGAAGAGACCAATATAAATTTGTATAATCATTCCTCTAATTGTTTTATTGAGGAATGTTTATTTTTTCCAAAGAATTGAGATAAATGGTAGCTGGTACTACATATGAGCAAATGAGTTTAACCTAATTAAATACCATACATTTCAACAAACAATGTAATTCCTTCAGAGGTGCAGTTTTAGCAATTGAAGTTAAATATTTCAATATGCCTGAAGTTTCAAATATTATGCCATGATGCATTCAAAAATGATTAAATTCTTCTCACTAAAAATGCTTTCTATTTCATACATTTCAAGGTAAATATCATTTTAGGTTGCAGCATCTTATGATGGTTTCTAAGGTAATGTTGGTTTTATCTTTGATGCAGAAAGTAACTGTCACTGTGAATTGACTAAGCTTTTTGTTGTCAAAGGTTACTTCTATTTTTATATCACCCTGGTATGCTAGTAAATGTTTCTCACTTCACTATCATGCCAAGGCCTTTTTAATATTGCTAATACACGATGAAAATATTTATTCACTTTTGGTTTGGATGTTTGTGAGCATGAATGATTGTGGGGAATCAAACGTAGTTGTTAAAAAAGGGTTTTCACTGATGAATAACAAAATCCCTCAGAGCTATGAGCACATGTATTTTAAAAAGGTACATTTATTTGATTACCACGAGTCATTTGTAGTGTGTTCCAGTTGCTTCCCCATTAACTGACTTAAAAAAATAGTCATTAAACCAAGATTTCTCCAGCTTTCTAAACAAGACTGAGTTTTATTTAAATATAAATTCAAATTTATTAAGTATTCTTAAAATAATCATGTTTTTAGCATGTTGATTAACTTGGATTGTTTGTTGTGTTGCTTTTTGCTAGGTCAGAAATAAATATTTTAAATATATGGGAGAAAACCTACCCTGAAAACTCCTAAATGACCCATTAATAAAGAACTTACTTTTAATAATTAGACACTGAATTTGTTTAGATGTATACTTCAGAGTTTTCTAAAATATGAAATTCCCACAGTTTGACTTTCCTAACAATGATGGACTTGTTCTAACCAGCTTTATTTGAACTTCTTTCTAAGTTGCTTTCAGGGCAAATGACTTAAATCACTGTGTTGTTCAGATTGATAGCATATGATGATTTAACCCTGAGAACTCTAGTGCCGCGTATTTTGGCTTCATTCCAAGTCACCCCGAGATAGACATAGGGTACACTTTGTCTTTTCTGAAACCATGAAAACTGTAGTTTCAGGTTATGTTCTACCTGCTTCAAAATAATAATCTGCCTTATTGACTGCCTTCATGCATGAACCTATAAAGTGTTTCCCATGATTCCTTTAAAACTAAATTGGGAATGTGTCCTGTCAGTGGATATGCATTTCAGTGGATATTCATTTAAGTGTATGGGTTTGCATGCTGTTATTATATTTGTTTTAGAAGTGAATTTTCACAGGAAACTAGCAGTGTTTCCTTGTAAAATTTAGGTATAATTTCATGTAGATAATTATTCCTGCCTCTACGTTTTCAATAAGTGTGTAAAATTGAACACACAATTACTTATTTGTACTCCAAGTTACTAAATAGAGTTTCAAGCCAAGAGCTTCTAGCATAAAGCAGTCTCTTTTGTTAGCATTTGAATATGGAAGCCAGACTACGTGAAGAGTATACTTTAAGATTAACAATGTTTTGGAAGCACTTTTAAAAGAAATCTTATGACTACCTTTACAACTCTCAGGCTTAAATCAAAGGACTTGCCTTGCTGAAGAAGATCTGAGAGATAAGAATACATAAAGCCTCAGTGGTAAATCAGTTTGACATAAATAAGTTTTCAAAATATTTAAATTCAGTTTAACTGCATTTTTCAGTTTACAGAATGCCAGATGCTTTGTTTAACAAAACATTTCATGATATTTCTCTAAAGTTCAGTAGAGAGAAAACCAGAGAACAAGAAACATGACTTTTGAAATTTAGAAAATCAAATCAATTATGTATTAGCAATTTTAATGGAAATGAATATTTTTAATTTTCTATTTTGAATCTTTCATGTATTCTCAACAACTTTTATAATAACTATAATATTTGAGATTTTGGGGGTGTTATATTTGAAAACGCTCCTAAGGCCATTTTGGCATAGATAGATGTATCTCTCTCTCTCTTTCTCTCTCTAGATATGGGTAGATAATTACTTATCTCATATATAAAAGGGATGCCACATACCTCCTGGTTGATCATTCTGAAAATTAATTTAGAAAGCTTAATTTAAAATATGGGTTTTGATGATAGCCTATAGGCCCAGAAATGTTATTTATATGTATGTGTGTATGTTTAAACACATACAATATATATGCTTTATCTTAGAAAGTATCCTTTCAAAAATATAGAAACTTATAAAACTAAAGTTACTTTGAAAGTATATGTTTTTAAAAATAATATAACAAACCATCATTCAATTTATTATGTGTTAAATCCACATTTCAAATAAGACACAGTGAGTTTATATTGTTTTGTGATGTCTTCTCCAAAAGAGACAAAGGAGACTAAAATAGAGGATAAGGGTTTTGGGGGCATAATGGTTCTCAGTCCCCAAGTCTGGGTGAAATTTTGATGCTCTAGGGTTAGTATCTGAGCAGGAGGCTCTACTTTCTTCTGAGACTACCCACAAGATTGACTTGATTCTTCAAACCTTCATTTCTCTAGTTCTTGTGACCCTTGGCTTAACATCAATGGTCAAATTAAATTCTTTAGGCCAGGAGAAATAGAGATGACCCTTACAGGCATCCCCCCAAAAAACAATCTTAGTATTTTATCAACTGGGAAAGCAATATCACAGATGGTAAAAGAGAAAAAACTTTCTAAAAAAAAAAAAAAAAAAAGAAAAAATTTCAAGGGTCAAACATGATAAAGAAGCAAAAAAAAAAGGAAGAAGAAAGTCACAGAATTGGCTGATTTGAGGATCGTTAGCAAGAATTTTCTAAATCTACAATAATGATATTTCAGTAATAAGTACTTATAAAAATTTTGATTAGATGGTAAAATGTCAGTACGATAGAATAGCCAAAGCAATGCTGATAGCAAGGCATTAAAATATATTTAGGACCTCGGGCCACGTGTGGTGCCTCACACCTGTAATCCCAGCACTTTGGGAGGCTGAGAGAGGTGGATCACGTCAAGCTCAGGAGCTCGAGATCAGCCTGGGTAACATGGTGAAACCCTGTCTCTAATAAAATTACAAAAACCAGCTGGGCATGATGGCAAGTGCCTGTAGTCTCCGCTATTCTGGAGGCGGAGGCAGGAGGATGGCTGGAGCCCAGGAGACAGAGGTTGCTGGAAGCCAAGACTGTGCCACTGCACTCCAGCCTGGGTGACAGAGCCAGACCCTGTCTCAAAAGAAAAAAAAAAAAAAAAAAGAAAAGAAAATGATTCTTCATGGGTAGAACATAGAATATTTGTTAAACTATTTGTTAGAGGAGTTTTAAAGAAAAGGAAGATAAAAGAATAAATAAGGAAAAAAAAGGCTCATTTAATGAGCCCCTGCTAGACGCTGGAACAAAATATAAATTGAACAAATAGTAAAAATAAATGAATCTATTTTAAGACAAAGTATTTTGGAGATGTTTGTACTCATTTCTTACTAAGAATCAAGTCAGCAATTGGGGGAAGATAGATACATAACAAAAATGATTCACTTATTCAAATTTATTTTTGTTAGTTTACAGAATAAGAATGCAAATGTCTTGGATTTCATATCCAGCATTTAGCAGTATATTTTTAAGAGAGGTGGAAAAAGTGCTATTTCTGGGATAACTAAAATCTGCGAATGAAAACTCAAGATCAAGTAATCAGTTGTGTGAAGTGGTGGTTCACACCTGTAATCCTAGCAATTTGGAAGGCTGAGGCAGATGGATTGCCTGAGCTCAGCAGTTCAAGACCAGCCTGGGCAACAAAGTGAGACCCATGTCTGCAAAAATAGAGGAAATTATCCAGGTGTGATGGTGAACATCTATAGTCCCATCTACTTGGCAGGATGAGGTGGGAGGATCACTTAAGCCCAGCAGGTTGAGCCTGCAGTGAGCTATGATCACAGCACTGCACTCTAGCAAGACCTTGTCTCAAAAAAAAAAAAAAAAAAAGAAAGAAAAATTTCACTATATTGCAACAAATGTTTTTGTTGGCAAAAGCAATTTTGATATAGACAAGAGAGTCCTCTCCTACAGTCTTTCAGAGGTTTTTCTCTCTAAAGATTTATACTCTGGAGGCCTAAAACAAAAGCGAAAGTAGACTGAATTCTTTCTCTTTTCCTCTTTTCTCTTCACCCTTTCAGACTTATCACCAAATATTTATTTCTGGGCACTGGGCTAGGTGCCATGGAACGAGAGGTGGATAAGACAGTCCCTGCTATCAAGGGGTTAATCATCCGGTGGGAGAGAGAGAATAAATAAAAACAGTGAATAAAGTGTTGTGGCTTTTTCATAAAAATATGTACCTGTGGGGCAAAAGAAAGAAGCAGTTAATTATAGATTTAGTCTGCTTTGTCTCTTTTGGATGATAGTTTAGGTGATTATGAACTTATATTTGCAAAGTGGACAAAGTGAAAAGAGTGCTCCAGGTGGAAGCAACAACACAAACAAAAGCAAAGTCTTAAAATAACAAGTGTGTGCAGAATGATAGAAGTAATAAGTAATTTGAGTGAAGCTGTGATACAGGAATGCTGGGAAGGAAAGAGTGTGGTCCCTTTAAGTGGTATGGAAATGGAGAAAGGAAGTGCTGGGTAAAGGAGGGTGTGGTCCTTTGTTAGGGCTGTACCCTCAGGGACCTAGGTGAGGTCAGGTACTCCTGCTTTCGTGTTCAAATGTTGCTTTTTCCCAGACCATTCTGGCCGGCCAAGCCCCTTTCTCTTCCCTCCCCCTTCCCTTCCGCTCCCCCTTCCCTTCCCCTCTCCTTTCCCTTCCCCTCCCCCTTTCCCACCTCCTTTCCCTTCCCTTCCCCTCCCCTTCCTCTCCCCTTCCCCACCTCGTTTCCCTTCCCCTTCCCCTCCCCTTCCCTTCCCCTTCCCTCCCCCTTCCCCTTCCCCCCTTTCCCCCTTCCCTCCCCCTTCCCCTTCCCCCTCCTTCCCCTTTCCTCCCTTACCCCTTCCCACCCCCTCCCCCTTCCCATTCCCTTCCCCTTCCCTCCCCCTCCCCTTCCCACCTCCTTCCCCTTCCCCTTCCCTCCCCCTCCCTTTCCCACCTCCTTCCCCTTCCCCTTCCTCTCTCTCCTCTCTTTTCCCCTTCGTTCCCCTTCTCTCCTCTCCCCTCGCTCCCACTCCTCCCTTCTCCATCCCATCCCATCCCATGTCATCTCTATTTCTGACATCTTTGTTGTTGTTTGTCCTGGGAAAGCCTATGCTGGTAAACGGTATTTGGGCCAATTTGGGAAAAGGAAATTTTTTTCTTTGTGTATCTATTTATTCATTCAACAAATATTTATGTAGTACCTGCGGTATGTCCCTGGAGAAATGAAGAGAAAATGACCTGATTCATGGCCTTAACTTGACTCTTTTACAGTATAGTGGGGAGAAGATATAGGAACTACTACTATACAATGTAACAATTCCGTCATGAAGGTATACATGAGCTGCAGACTGGAATGCAGAAGATAGTAAATACTTGAGGTCAGACTTTTAAAAAATGAGTATTTTCTGTGGGGAAAAGAAATTAGATGGGATAAATACATTTTATATTCAAAATTTCAGACAAATTAGGGAACCTGGCATTTTGAAAGAAAAACATGGCTTATAACAACCTGAGGAAGATAGATGAGGGATGAAGCCATTTAAGGTAAGTGAGGGCCAGACTTGGAGAGGACTTCATGACAAAACTTTTAAGAGCTGTGACCTGATCAGAATCGCATGTGCAGAGTGAAGAAAAGGAACTAACATTAGTTAAGCATTTGTGCTAGCACTGTAATGACGATTTTTACCTTACTATTTTTCTTTTTTTTTAGTGGGAATCTCTCTGTTGCCCAAGCTGGAGTGCAGTGGTGCAATCATAGCTCACTGCAGCCTCGACTTCCTGGGCTCAGGCGATCCTGTCACCTCAGCCTCCCCAGTAGCTAGGGCTACAGGCACATGCCACCATGTTTGGCTGACTTATGTTTGTATGTATTTATCTGAATAGACAAGTTTCCCTGTGTTGCCCAGGCTGGTGTCAAATTCCTCGCCTCAAGTTTTACCCCCCTTGACCTCCCAAAGTGTTGAGATTACAAGCATGAGCCACCACACCAGGCATGTAATGACTCCTTTGGATATAATATCTCAGTATGATGCAGTGGGAATAACACAAGTTTGAGTCCAGACAAACTTGGGTTCAAATCTTAGATCTTCTTTATTAATTTTAAAAGTTGGGCCAATTCCTTAGGTTCTTTGAACTCATACCCTCTTCATAATGTTTACCACATAACCTGTAGGCTTGTTATAAAGAACAGATCCTAGCTGTAAAATGAATGACATAGTAGGTATAGCTATATTATTACTACTAGTAAACATTGTTAGAGCCAAAATTCAAAGCCATGCTTCCTTCCAAAAAATACCTTGACACAGACCTAGTCAATAGGAGGCTGCAGTCCTTTGGCCAGAGTGCTTTGTTTAGCAGTGAACACATAATTCATTCTGAGTACACCAAAGTTAACAGCTGTCTTTTTCTGATATACTTACAGCAGTGAGGATGTAAGTGTAAAAAATCACTTTTTACCACCATGAAGCATGAACCAGCCAAGAAGTAAAGCCAAAATAGAAGGAGGCAGAGTAAGGAAAATGAGAGTAAGTCCTAGTTCAGCTGCACCTAAGTCAGTACAAGCAATGAGCTTTTGTAAGGTAAATAAGCTACATACTAGTAACAATTACAATAACAATAGCTTTTCTTTACCTCAACTTGCATTGAGTCTTCAGTCACTTGTATCCAGTAGTATACTGACTAATTAAATTGTAATGAGCAACCTAGAAGCTCACTTTGGAATAGCTATAATACAGAGTTTGAAGAGTTTTCATCAATAAGGGAAAGAAATTAAGTATGAGGAAGTGAGGACAGCCCATGTAGACTGCTTGTTCTAGAAACTGATCTATTTTAAAAAAATTAAAACGGAGAAGGTTCAGTAGCTAGGGTGGAGGCAGAATGGAGGAAGTATTTATTCCTAAGATGGGAGAGGCTTGAGCGTGTTTATGCACAAAGGGAAAGATGTCAGTGGAAAGGAAAAGGTTGACAGTACTGAGAAGAGAGTGGATAATTAATGGCAGAAACCCAGGCAGACACAGAATATGATGACTATTTCTTTTGCCGTGAAATCTCTGGTAAGGTCTAGGGTCTACTCAGATGGTAAATTTGACTAAAAGTGTTCAATATTTTTATTTTATACATATGTAAATATTTTATATATATAAATATTTATAAAATAAATAGATGAATAAAAATATATATTTTATAAATATTTATTAAATATATAAGTAATAACATAAATATATATATAAATTTTTTATTCATATAAAATAAAAATGCTGAATTATATTTATATCTATGTATATTGGCTTTTCAGCTTGTCTAATATTTTTATGCCTCCTCTAATCTTGTCTACTGTCTTAAAATCAAGTGAAGTCCAATAACACCCCTCCATCCCCATCAAAAGCAAACAAACACAAAAATAAACAGAACTAAACTAAACTTCCCTATTCCAACTAGTAGAAATGTTCATGGCCAAGGAATACCCCAGGATAACTAAAGGCATCTCAGAACAGTCATTTTGCAGGCTTTCAGTTTCTGCTTTACTTTTTTTGCCTGCAATTTTGCACAATCAAATGCACAAAAACAATGGGAAAGGCAATTACGTCAAACGTACGAAAGAAATGGCAGAAATCCAGTGGGAAAGACATGCCCTCCACATTTGGCAGGAGCCGTTATGGGAGGCAGTGGCTTTGCAGAGTGATGAGTCACACTTGAACAGAGGCTCTGGAAGGAATTAGTTTGAGAGAAGGCTGGAGAGCTCCCTGAAATGTATGAGGGCCTCGGGCCATTAGCAATGTGTGTGTAATCACAGTGAGACAAAGGAAACCCTGAGATCCACAGACTTTCTTTCAGGAACGAGCAAAGTGTCCCTAGCTGCTCTTTCCTCCCTGGTGGGTGTAAAACCACAGCCCTTCTGTTTTAGTGAGAAAACGTTTCATGAGGATCACTTTTTAGAAAACTTTATCTGGGCCAAAGAATGTAATATGAGTGTAAAATACGTAAATAGATAAAGCAAACCATGACTCTGAAGAAGAGATTGATCTGCTCAAAGGTCAGTTGGGCCACAAAATTAATGAGCTTGAGAAAGACAGGACAAGAGATGGGAGAGAAGAAAACTGTGTGTTTAACTCTTAATCAATTAACAAAAACAAGTAAGTGTCTGACTGGCAGCAAATTAGCTAACATATGGATGAACTCTAAAATAACCAGGCATAGAACAAAACCAAATTTTAATAACAGACTTACCTATTCAATAGTATTGCAAACATCAAATGCCTTGTACTATAAATCCAAAGCTCCCGATTCTTTTTTTTTTTTTTTAAGTTTTTTTTTAATTATTTTTTTTAAGATGAGTTTTCACCGTGTTGGTCAGGCTGGTCTTGAACTCCTGACCTCAGGTGATCCACCCGCCTTGGCCTCCAAAGTGCTGGGATTACAGGTATGAGCCACCACACCTGGCTCAAAGCTCCCAATTCTTATGCTAGTAAACTGCTGAATATTTAGTATCTTTAGCAATGGTGGGCCATCTTTTTAAATAATGTTAAAAATAAATAAATATAAATATCTATATACATAAATAACAGCCATGCTACTGATCGTGTTAATGTACAGTTTCATGGTATTCATATAACTTTAAGAACAGTAGTAAAATTCCAATTTTATATCAGTGAATTACATTATAAGCTGGTGATATAAACACTTAATCTTAGCCAAAAGGCCACGAAGCAATAGGCTTGTAATATGGAATAACATGACTCTTTGTTACACTGTATGTTCAGATTTGGCCAGAAAATAAAAAAGAAGTGAAGTTTTTATAGGCCAAATTATCAAAATGTTACCTAAAACCCCACAAATTGGTTTTTAAGTGAAATGCTATGAAATAAAGAAAATTCTCTAGTAGACAATGCTGTTGAGTTTGTCAGTTGGTTTATAAAGTATCATGTGATAGAGTATTGTGTTTCTAAAGCATTAAATAATAGATCAAAAGCTTTGTCTATTGAAGGATAGATCAGTGCTGGGTCATCTAAAATGGATTAAAAAACAGTGTAGAGGCAGTTGTGCGATAATGTCAGAATACAAGTTCAGAGTGGGCCAAAACATCTGCTAATTTCTAGCTGTTATAATATAAAGCTTATTTTTTCATTTCAAAATACCAAAAAGTACTTGAGATGAGAGGAGGGAAATATCTGTCTTCACTTTGGGAACTTACAGTGAAGACAAGAAGCCCTTACAACACAATTGTGATAAGACGACTTGAACATTTCATTATTCTACTTTCATTTGCTTAGGAGAATAACCTTGACATTAAATTAATGTAGAATAAAATGGAAGTTTCTACAAAGTGTAAACATCTCTACCCTGTGATTAGAATGATGTCAGCAAAACTAGTGATCTGAGGCCAACGTGAACTATGAAAGGATGTCCTCTAACGGCAATTGAAAAGCGAGGGCTGGTTTGGCTTTGACCTTTACAAATTGCTAGAGAAGCGTGTTCTGTGTCTCTCCTGCCATTTGTAAGGCACGTATGTACATGAGAGCTGATTGTGTCCATTCTGCCTTTGCATGATAATTCTTGGCCTTTTGCCTGGTTTACTTTAGAGTCTGTATTACCTCATTATTTATGTTTTTCTCCAATGTCCTGCCCTGAAGAGCTTTTCCTGAATGTGATTTTTTTTTCTGTCTCTGTCTTCAGTGTTGGCCACGCACAAATCTGATAAAAAATGTCAAAGCATTACCATCAAGGATGTGATAATAATGACTTTTGCTTGAAGATGGCAGCCAATTAATGCAGTATATCTAAGGAGGCCTTTTGAAAGACTGAAATACAGTTTCCCCATTTTACAGATGAAAAAACTGAGGTATATTTTTCAATGGAAGAAATAACAATTTTAACAGTCAGATGCCAAAATATTAAGGCAAATTAGAAGAGCTGACAATAGCATCTGCTATTAACTTTGTAAATTAAATGGGATTATTTCCATTTGCTGCTTGGTGCCAGGGCTGGGATTTGACCCCAAGCCTGTCTCTCCTTCCAAAGTCTGTTCTTTATCATATCATACAATGCTGCCTCCCCACTGAAAAGATAAGTTTATTATGTTTTTAAGTAGTAGATTGCTTTTAAAGCATTTTTATTAACTATTATTTTATCCTCAAAGAATCTTTTCAGTTTAATAGGTATTATGAATTTTTTTTATAGAAAAAGCAACTGAGGCAAATGAAGACCTACTGACTTGCTTACAAAGGTTAATCACGTTTTGGGAAATAAAATTGAGCTCTTTTGTGTTGAAAGACTGTGCCATTTACATTAGTTCGGGTTGTCTGTTTCAAGTGTTTATTTTTGGATAAACCCAAAGCAGTTAAGGTCAATGATAGATGTATAGGGATTTCCACAAATAACCACATAATTTTACATGCCATTACTAAGGCTGTAGGTAAGAGGTACTATTATACACTGTAAAGAAAAATACATTTAAATGTTTCCTGAGAGCAGGAACCCTACATCCTCAACAACTAATATAGTGCCTTGGCAAATAGTAGGTATACAATAAATATGTTTCAAATGAATGAAGAATAGCATTCACAGAGAGAGCTTGTTAGTGAGGATAAAAACGAATAGACAGCATTGATTTGCAGTTGAAATTGCAAACTTCTTAGCTTGTCTGTGAGGCCCACTGATGAAAAAGAAAGAGGACACCTTCTCTCAAAAAGCTTCACTGGGAAAATATGGTCTGAGAAATAATTTTTAATTTGAATATGCACATAATCCAAATTCATCTATACGCTAAAAATTCCGTAAGTGGTGTATACACTATTCAGTGGATACACCAAAAATGGCCTTATGTCCCTAAGAATTTGTTAATTCTTTCAATCAATAATTAAACAAATTTTGTGGAGTGCCTACAATGTGTTAGTCATGGTTCTAAATAGTAGAAAAATGGCAGTAAACAAAATAGAGAAAAATGCTTTTATCATAAACCAAATATTGTAGTATAAGAAGTGAGAATGAACAAATAGTTAAATATATATTTGTCAAAACAATGAAGAAAACAAAGCAGGAAATTAGTACTAGTGTGTATGTATGTGTGTCTATATGTAAGTATGTGCAGTTTTAAATACAATAGTGTAGGAGGCCTCACACATAAGATGACATCTGACCGAGGATATGAGGGAGGAAAGAGAGATGTAAATATTTGGGGATGGGGAGATGATGGGAAGAGAATTTTTGAAAATGGACTGCTACATGCATAGTTCCTAAGGCTGGAGTGTGCTTATGTTGTTGGAGAAGGGAAAGAAGGGTGGTGCTGGGAGGGGGAGCATGGTACACAACAAAGTCGGGGTGGTCAGATGGGGATAATAGAGCGTCTCAAGCGTGATTGTAAGGGCTTGGAATTTTCTCGGCATGGGAAATCGTTGGTGGGCTTTGAGCAAAAGAATGACATGATTTAATTTGTGCTTCATAAGAATTTCTCCCACAACTGACTATTTTTTAAATGGAACAGGGCCAGGAGTAAAAGCCATTACAGTGATCCAGGTGAGAGATGATGGCAGCTTGCTAGATGTTAGCAATAAAGTGGTAAAAAGTGGTCATATTTTGGATATATAGTTGAAGGCAGAATTGCTGAGACTTGTCAAGGGACCGGATATGGGGCAGAAAAGAGATTACTCAAGGGTGACACAGAGGTTTTCAGCTTGAGCAACTGGTAGGTTTGAGTTGCCATTTACTGAGATGGGAGGGACTTGAGAAGGAGATTTAGGAGATCAGGAATTCAGTTTGGAGATGTAAAATAGGAAGCTGGGGATGTGCGGCTGGAGCTCAGAGGAAATGTCCGAGTCTGATATATAAATTGGTGACTCATCAGCTCATCAGCATATAGACGTTGTTTAAAAGTCTTGATACTGAATGAGCTCACCAGCAAAAGTCCACTTGTTAGATAAGAGAAATCCACAGATCAAGCCATTGTGAGAGTGAGGATAAACACTGAGAAACAGCATCCAGTTAAGTAGTAGAGAAAGCAGAATTTAATATTTAAAAGCCAAGTTATAAAAGTGGTTTAAGGATATTGATCAGTGGTGCCAAATGTTACTTAAAGATCAAGGAGGTGAGAACAGAGAACTCATCAAAATAATTAACAATGGGAGATCATTCCTGACCTCAACAAGAGCTGTTTCAGTGGAGAGATGAGACCTCATGTGGTTCGGCTCTTTGTACTCATGGAAATCTCATGTGGTGTTGTAATCCCCAATGTGGAATGTGGGGCCTAATGGGAGGTGATTGGATCACGGGGCCAGCTTCTTGTGGTTTAGCATCATCCCCCCTTGGCACTGTCCTCACAAGAATGAGTGAGTTCTCATGAGATCTGGTTGTTTAAAAGTGTGTAGCACCTCTCTCACCTCTCGCTCTTGCTCTTGTTCTCACCGTGTGAGGCATCTCACTCCTCCTTTGCCTTCTGCCATGATTGGAAGCTCCCTGAGGCCTCCCCAGAAGCAGACGCTGCTGTGCTTTTTGTGCAGCCTTCAGAACCATAAGCCAATTAAACCTCTTTTTTGAAAAAAATTAATTACCCAGTTTCAGGTTTTGCCTTTATAGCAATGCAAGAATGGACTAAAACAGGGCCAAAAATCTGACTTAGATTGGGTTAAATAGAAAATAAGAAGAGAAGAATTGAAGGCAAAAATAAATATACAATTTTATATTTTGATAAGAGAAGAGCCAGTGGGTTAGTGAAGATAACAGGATAATGGACAGGGAGTGTCCACGTGAGAACATCTACCAGCACACCTAGGGATAGTATGACCACAGCAGAAAAATCAGCCATCATGTTATACAGCTGTGTAGAAATCTATGTCCTTGTGGGGGAGACATTTCTCAGAGTAAAAAGATGAAGGAAAACTTAACTGACACATTTGAAGATATAGGGTATTTTCCTGGTGACTGACCCTTTAGTCCAGTGGGCCTAATGAATGGTTTTAGGAATTGGATAATATTAGGGGACACGGTCAGGTTAGATGTACAGAGCCATATGGGTTTGGGGTCCCAGAGACAGGTAATGACCTAGGAGTCAAGGGCTTCTCTGACTGATATAAACAAAACAGATAATCTGAAGCAAATCATATAGACAAGGCTGTGAGTAACGGAGATGTGGGAGGAGGAGATGGGAGTATTGCCAGGAATATGCAGAGTGCTGGACATTTGTTATGTGATACTAAGACTTGCCCACATTTTTCTTCTTTTTCTAGATGGTAGATTTATTTAACCTTCTACCTGACTCCAGTTTTTTTGTATTGTACTATATAATAGTCATTGAGTAAATATTTATTGAAAAAACATAATGGAGGAATAAACATATGATTCCAGAAGATGATAAAATGCTGAATAAAACTTCACTGCAATGGCGTAGAGTAACGTGTGGCAGACCAATACTCCCATTAAAAACAACTAGAAAAGCCAAGTGAGATAATAATCAGTTTGATGATGTCAAAGGTTTATGAGCAAATCAATACTGGAAGGACTAAGTCAGGAGATTTGGATTTGGAGTGCATGGATGGTGTGGCTGATTTTCTCGTCAAAACAATCGCTAGATTCTGGAGCTGCACAAGACTGAAGATAGCAAACAAACTGATGTCAAATATCTAATAGTTCTTGAAGTACCTGGTGATCCCCCCTATTTTAGGGGTAGTCACTGGAATGAATAAGGACCCTTTGGGAGGGAAATAAGGGAATCATCACAGAACGTACTTGTTGTAGGGTTCTCATACATTATGTTCCAGGGTTCTTCCTACTGTGGATCCCTGTGGCTCCAAATCTGAAAATTGTCTCAGACCTGATAACTGAGCAAGGACTGACTTCATTTGGGAAATCTCCCTCATCTTTCTACCCACACCCTCCCCATTCATGCTTTGTTGTTTTTACTGATTTTAAGCAGAAACTTTGCTGACTGCATATTTATTCTCAGAGGGATGGCTATTATTGGTCTATGTGGCTCCTTGTGAGTCAAGCTTCTTTTGCTTGGCCCCTACTTTGCTCATCTTTCAACTTTGCTGGTCATTATGGTAATTGTATAACCATAATGTTAATGGTAATTGCTTAACTTATTATTAAGCCCTGCCACTTGGTCTCTGTTATTTGGTTGGGAAAGCCCAAGCATCATTTTCATGGTTATAAATGAGCCCAGCTCTGTGACTGCCTTTCCTACTGACATTTCTCCTTTGCAGAACAAAACATCTTCTGAATATTTTAGTGATGCTGGTGCCCCTCTTGTCAATGCATGCCTGAGGGCTTTCATAAACATGTGGTCCTCTGGGCCTTCTTCTGGAATAATCTTTTGATGAGTCTTTCAGCCTTACCTAATATATGTATTGAGGTATACCCATTTCTTTCAGACCCTCTTTCCCTTCCTATACTATCTGTCAGAAAAATTTAAGCATTTTCACTTTGCTGAGAGTTTTTTACTCCTTATGAGCCCAGCAGTGAGTTTTTACCCCATCTCCAATGTCCTAACTAGAGCGTCTAGTCCTGCTATGACTTGAATGTTTTTACCCCTTCAAAATCATGTTGAAACTTAATGCCCAATGCAACAGTATTAAAAGGTGTCACTTGTGGGAGCCAATTGAGTAATGAGGCCTCTTTCCTTATGAGTATGATTAAAAGCCTCTCTATAAAATGACACGACAGAGGGAGTTTACCCCTTCTTGCACCTTCCAGCCCTTCTGCCATGTGAGGACATCTAGATGGTATCATGTTAGAGAAGTGGACTCTCCTCAGGCAGTGACCCTGTGAGCACCTTTATCTTGAACTTTCCAGCCTCCATAACTATGAGAAATAAGTTTCTGTTTTTCATAAATTACTCAGAGACTTCTGGCTCCAAACCAGTGGCATATATACATGCTGGCTTTACTCCCCAACGCCTTGTCCCCCAGAAGACCAAAACCAAATATACAGCACTGAGATTATCAACCTTAATATACCAAAACTCAAAAATGAGGATAACTCAATTCCCTGGACCACAGAGAATTAAAAAAAAAAAAACTGAGCAGATGGTAAGAGAATCAGATTTTACTATCTATGACACCCCTCCCATCATTCTGCCTGGCACCAGACATATGAAAACTTTTTCCTAACTCATGGCTTCTATGCTGGAATAGTGAGAATAAGGTGAAAAACCAGCTTTCCAATCATCTTGTGTTCTTTAGCAAAAGACTTGTCCATGCCTCAACCCAAGGGAAGCATTGCAAGTACCTGAAGTGACATATCCCTGAGGACGGCCAGAGACAAAAGGGGAAAGTGAGACTATCAGCCCCACCCTGGAAACTCTGCTCTGTAGCTCTGTTAAAGGAGGCACCAAATCATAGTGGCTGTTTGGCAGCATCATTCTGTAAGAAGTATGTTCTACAAGTCTCCTGGGCATGAACCACTAGCCAGGCTTTCCACATGGCTGGGCCTCCCTTTGGGACCTCCCAAGTTCTAGATAAGCAGCACTCTGATTGGTTACTAGAGCTGTGGGAAACCTGGGCTTTAGACACCATCTAGTGCCAAAAAGGAGGCAGTGACTTAGAGAAAAAATATAAGACACTCAACAGGTAAATAACAAAGACTCTCTAAGCAAACATAACATATATTAACCAAAACAAACCAGAGAAAACTGGAATAAATAATCCTTAAATGTAAAAACACAGAGTTATATCCACAAGAAATAATAGCAAAGAAAGAACGATGACCTCACCCAATAGACAAAGGAAGAAAATAGTGACTGATGCAAACAACACAGTAATAATGTGAGCTCTCTGACCAAGAATTCAAAAGAGCAGTTTTAAGGAAACTCAGTGATATAGTTTGGATATTTGCCCCCAACCAATTATTATATTATATTGTAATTTCGAGTACTGGAAGTGGGGACTGGTAGAAGGTATGTGGATCATGAGGGCAGATTCCTCACAGCTCAGTGCTATCTTCATGATAGTGAGATCTTACAAGATCTGGTCATATAAAGTGTGTGGCACTTCTTTCTCCCATTCTGTCTCACTTGCTCCTGCTTTCACCATGTGTTGCCTTCTCCCACTTTGCCTTCTGCCATTATTTAAAACTCCCTGAAGCTTCACCAGAAGCCAAGCAAATGTCATACCATGCTTCCTGTAAAGCCTGAAGAACCATGAGCCAGTTGAACCACTTTTCTTCATAAATTATGCAGTCTCAGGTGTTTCTTTATAGCAATGCAAGAATAATCTAATATACTCAGTGATCTCTAATATAACACAGAAAAGCAATTCAGAAATTTATTAGAAAAATTAACACAGAGATTAAATAACCTTTAAAAGTCAAACCAAAACCTTAGAACTGAGAAATACATTTGCTGGACTAAAAATTTATTAGAGGCTTTCAACAGCAGAATAGACCAAGAAAACAAAAGATTCAGTGAGCTCAAAGACAAGCTATTGAAATTATACAGTCAGAGAAGTAAAAAAGAAAAAAGAATGAAAATGAAAGAAGATTTTCTACAGAATATATAAACTTACCTCAAAAAACCAAATCTGAGAGTTATTGATGTTCAAGTGGGAATTGAGTAGGAGCAAGGGGTAGAAAGTTTATATAAAGAAAGAATAATAGAAAACATTCCTAAGTTTGAGAAAGAGATAAATATCCAGGCACAGAAAGATTAGATAACACCAAACACGTTCAACCCAAATAAGGCTACCCACCAAAAGATAATAATCAATCTCTCAAAGGTCAAAGACAAGAAGGATTCAAAATGCAGCAACAGAAAAAAAAAAAGGGGAAACAACTTATGAAGAAACTCCAGTTCATCTCACAAAAGACTTCTCAATGGGAATCACACACACTTGGAAGTAGGGGGACAATATTTTCAAAGTTCTGAAATTAAAAAAAAGAAATCTGTCATTCAGTAATACTTTATCCAGCAAGCTATTCTTTATATATGAAGAGGAGATAAAGTCTTTCCCAGATAAACAAAAGCTAAGAGAATTCGCCATTACCAGACCCTCTTACAAAGAAATGCTTAAGGGAGTTCTTCAATCAAAGTTTTATTTCCAAGAAATACACTAATGTGCACAAAGAAATTACTTGAAGACATAAAATCCACATGAAAAATTAAATACCAAGAGATACCCAGGACTTCAATGATGTAATTGTGGTGTGCAGTCCCCTTACAATTCTAATATGAAGCCTATAAAATGAGTCAATAAAAAATAATAGTAGCTACAGCAATCTGTGAAGATACAGGCAATATACAAATATGTAAATTGAGACAAAAGTCAAAAGGTGAGGTGTCTGAGTTAAAGTGCAGAGAAGTTTTTAAAGATTTTTTGTTTGCTTTTATTATTTTTTGTGATCTATGATAAGTTATCTAATATAAGTTGTTATATCTATAAGATATTTTCATAAGCTTCATAGTAACCACAATGCAAAAACCTATAACAGATACACTAAAAATTAAAAACAATGAATTAAAACATACTACTAGGGAAAATTACACAGCTATGAAGAATAACAGCAAGAAAGGAAGGAAGAGAGGAGATAAAAACAACCAGAAAACCAGCAACAAAATGTCTGTAGTAAGTCTTTACTTACTAGTAATAACACAGAATATAAATGGGCTCAATTTTTCGATTAAAAGACATAGAGTGGTTGAATGGATACAGAAGCAAGACTCAAATATGCTGCCTACAAGAAACCCATCTCATCTATAATGACACACATAGACTAAAGTTAAGAGATGGAAAGAGATATGTCAAGCAAGTGGAAATCAAAAAGAACAAGAATTGCTATACTTATATCAGATAAAATAGACTACAAGTCAAAAGACTACAAGTCAAAGAGAAACAAAGGTCACTATATTATGATAAATGGGTCAATACAGCAACTCTAAATAGCTATGCACCCAACACCAGAGCACCGAAGAATTCAAGCAAGTATTAATGGATCTAAAGAGAGAGATATACTGGAATGCTATAGTAGGGTACTTTCATACCATATGCTCAGTAATGGACAGATTATATAGATAGAAAATCAATAAGGAGACATTGAAATTAATCTAGACACTAAACTACAAAGGCCTAACTGATATTTACAAAACATTTCACTCAATTGCTGCAGAATACACATTCTTTTCATCAACATGCACAGCCTTCTCCAGGATAGACCAATTTTAGGCCACAAAACAAATCTCAACAAATTTTAAAAAATGGAAATGTAGTATATTTTCTGACCATACTGAAATAAAACTAGAAATCAATAAGAGAAACCTTGAAAACTACACAATCACATGCAAGTTAAACAACATCCTTCTGAATTACCACTGGGTTAATGCAGAGATTACAAAGGGGAAATTTAAAAATTTCTTGGAACAAAGGAAATTGGAAATACAACACTCTAAAATCTATGGGAGACAGCAAAACAGTACTAAGAGGGAAGTTTATAACAATAAATGCCTACATGAAAAAAGTTGAAAACCTTCAAATAAACAACTAAACAATCCACTTCAAGAAACTAGAAAAGCAAGAACAAACCAAACCCAAAATTAGTACGGGAAAAGAAATAACAAACATTTATTTAATCAATATTTGGGTACAGAAATCAATAAAATTGAGAAAAAAATATAGAAAATCAAACGTAGAACAAAAAGTTCTGTTTTTTAAAGAGAAACAAAATCGACAAATCTTTACCTAGACTAAGACAAAAAAGAAAGGAGAACCAAATAGATAAAATCAGATATAAAAAGGGGACATAACAAATGAGACAACAGCAACACAAAGAATTATTAGAGAATATTATGAACAACTATATGCCAACAAACTGGAAAACCTAGAGGACGTAGATAAATTCCTGGACACCTACAACCTACCAAAATTAAACCACAAAGAAATAGAGAACTTCAACAAACGAACAATAAGTAATAAAATCAAAGCTGTAATAAAACGTCTCCCATCAGTGAAAAGTCCAGGACCTGCTGGCTTCACTGCTGTCTACCAAACATTGAAGAAGAATTAATGCCAATGCTACTCAAACTCTTCAAGAAAATTAAAGAAGAGGGAATGCTTTCAGTCTTATTCTGAGGCAAACATTAACTTTCTAAGGTAAAAGTAAACCTTTAGAAAAAATAAAACCTAGTGTTCAATAGATGAGTAGAGTGACTATGGAAAACATTAATCAATACATTTCAAAATAGCTAGGAGAGAATAATTGGAATATTCTAACACAAAGATAAATATTTAAGGTGATGGATATCCCAATTACCCTGATTTGACTACAGATGAATGCATCAAATTTTATATCCCTCAAAATATATACATCAAATATATATCAATAAAAATAAATAAAGAGAATTACTCAGTGTCAGGTATTTTGTTATATCAATGGAAACAGACAAGTCTTGTGCCCCAGAAAAGTGCACTTATAAGTAAATAAATCATTGCCTATCTAGTCTTACATTATAGTTCCCTTGACCAAGCAACATCAGAATTCAATGCCAGGATTACTCACAGGGCTCACCATTACATTCTTGGTGCAATTTTTTAGTTTGATAATGTTTTCCTCCCTTATAAGGCCAAGCATATACCATACTAGGTTATGCTGGGATTTAACCATAATCATCAGCCTTACAGCCATGCAAGTGGGGACAGATTCTGAGAGACACATCAGATACTTTATTGAGGAGAGATTCTTGCAGTATCTTCTAGTGTAGTAGAAGTACCAGCTCTTGCTAGGGTAGGACGAGCTAGGTCTGCAAGCCCAAAGGCTGACAGAGAGTTGCAGAATTTATATTTCAGTGTCCAGTATCCAGATGTCTCCATCTCATGTTTCAGACTCTCAGGTTTACTCATCAGGGCTGGGTTCTTCACATAACAAGCTACTTTGGTTGTAATTTCAAACATCTCTGGAATCCAACTCCAACAACTAAGTTTTCAGCTTGCTCTTCAACTGTGGCTGCCCTCTCAACACAGGTGATAAAAGGATCATTGCAAACTATCAGAGCTTTACAGGGAAGCTATATGGCTCTCACACAGCTGCCAAATGCTTGTTAGCAGCCTTCACGCTTTCTGGTGGGTGTCAATATAACCTAGCAATAACTAGCCAACTCTTCTGAGTTTTTAGGCATTTACTTCCCTGCCTCTTCCATGCTTCAAATATCTACATCATTACACCTGTCATGGCATTTCCTTCCATTAAAGCATTTTCCCAGTCACCACTGGGAGGCCAAGATCGGAGGATTGCTAGAGATCAGGAGTTCAAGACCAGCCTGGGAAACCTCCCTAGGTTTAATATAAAATACAAAATATTTTATATTTTAAAATATAAAAAAGATATATTAGCCATGAATAGCATTTGCCTTTAGCCATAGATGCTTGGGAGGCTGAGGAGGGAGCTTCAGTTGAGCCCAGGAGGTCAAGGCTGCAGTGAGCTGTGATTGTGCCACCACACTCTAGCCTGGGTGGCAGAGTCACCCTGCTTCTAAAAATTAAAATTAAAAAAATGTTTAATTTTAATTTTTAAAAATCTGCTGATTTCAGGTTTAGAAAAAAGAAAGTTTTCCCAAAATAAAGTATGCAATAAACTCTTAAAATCCAACAATAAGAAAGAAACAACCCAATTTTTTTAAATGAGCAAAAGTTCTGAATTTTTGTCTCACCAAATAAGATATTCAGATGGAAAATAACCATAAGAAAAGATGCTCAACATCATATACCATTCGGGAATTTGAAAACAACAATGAGGTACCCTACCCGCCTTTTCAAATGGCCAAAATGGAAGACACTGACTATACCAAGTGCTGATAGGGATGTAGAACAGCAAGAATATTCATTCATTGCTGCAAAATGGATCAGCTGTTTCTTAAAAAACTTACCATACAATTCAGCAATTGAACCCCTTGTTATTTCCTCAAATAAGTTGAAAATTTATGTCCACACAAAAACTTGTTTATGAATATAGCAGCTTCATTTATCATTGCCAAAACATGAAAATAATCAAAATATCCTTTAGTAGTTGAATGATTAAATAAACTGTGGCATATTCAGAAAATGGAAAGCTATCGAGTGCTGAAAATAAATGAGCTATCAAACCATGAAAAGACGTGGAAAAAACCTTAAATGCATATTACTAAGTGAAGGAAGCCAATCTGAAAGAGGTTACATATTATATAATTCTAACTATATGACAGTCTGAAAAAGGCAAACCTGTAGAGTCAATGTAAAGAACAGTGGTTGCCAGAGGTTGTTGGGGAGGGAAAAATGGCAAAGCACCAACAATTTTTAAGTTATTAAAACTATTCTGTGTGATACTGTAAAGGTAAATGCATGCTATTAGACATTTGTCAAAACCCATAAACTATACATCAAGAATGAGCCCTAATGAAAATTATGGACTTTGAGTATTAATGATACATCAGTGTAGGTTCATCAATTGTAAAAACATGTAACACTACATTGTGGGTTGCTGATAGTGGAGAAGGCTTGTGTGTGGCGGGGTTGGTGGGGCACGGGGTGTATATGGAAACTCTATGTTGTGCACAATTTTACTGTGAAACTGAACTATTCTTAAAGTCTATTGAAGAAAAAGGAAATTTTCTAGTGGACTTCAGATAAAGATGTTGATCTTTAATTAAAAGGCATAAGTAAGGATTTAAAAAATGTCTTAAGTCTTGGTATTACCTAAATTTCTCCTTTATTAATAGTCATGTAAGGACTTTTTGTTTTGATTTTTGTTCATGGTACTGATGAAATAGATCAATTTTAGAATTGCCTGGTTTCTCATAAGATCTTCATTATCATTTTGTCTGTGTATTTATGGCAAGTATTCTTCCATTTAGGAATCAGATCTATTAACTTCTACTGAGAAAAATCCATGCATTTTACATGGTGGCAGTTGTGTTAGCTTGAATAGTCTGAACTACAGTGCCAAGAAATCCCTCTCAGGTATGTTTAGGGTTAGTTACTAGGGACTCAAGAAATTTGGAGAACTAAAGGGAACAGCAGCCATTTTTAGCATATGTGTAGCTTGTTCCAGTTATTCACTTAAACACTGATCTAGGTTCTTTATGAAGGAATTTTATGGATGAGATTAAAGATCGTAATTGGTTGACTTTATTAAAAAGTGAGATTATCTTTGTGTAGGCCTGATTTAATCTGTCGGAAAGTCTTTAAGTATGCTGAGGCCTTCTCTCAGTAGAGCATTTCATTAGTAGACAACAAGCCTCAGCTCCTGCTTCTGGGCTTCCAGCCTGCTCATGATCTTCCCTTCCTGCCTGCCCAGCAGGCTTTGGGATCCTACAATTATGTCAACAAATAGAATTGCATATGTGCATATAAATGCGCATATATATATATATATATAGAAGATAAGATATATATATATATATATATATATATATGTATATATCTGCCTCTCTGATTGAATGCTGACTGATACTTTTCTTTCACTGAATATCTAATATTTCATCCAAGTCTGAACTTTGGTTAAATTCAGGATGGAAAAGCAGGGAGGGAAAAATAGTTAAAAAATAGGATGGAGGGAGAAAAGAGGGAAGGGTGGAGTTTTCATTATTATACTTTTATGTTCAGATGCTTAAATACCATTTTTCTTTTTAAAGAGAGTGCTTATTTTGTTTTACAAATGACTGTTGTGTTCAACAACCTTTGAAATCTTGTCTAAAATTGCATATTACATATGTTAGTAGTAGATATCAGTGTTGAATCAATAGCCCTAGGAATATATGAAATGTCAACATTTCTCAGAGTGAACCTTTGGTTTTGTATCCAGTTTTGTATTATAGGCCAGAAATTTTGCTGCTAATAGGTTTATGCATAATAATTCACCACAGTTTAGTATAATTAGTACCTCCCTGCTGTGCATTCTGTTATAACCTACTCAATAGCATCCAAGCAAAATAGAATTTCTCTTTTTATTGGTGCGTACTAGAATACCAATGTATTGGTCCATTTTCATGCTGCTGATAAAGACATACCCATGACTTGGAAGAAAAAGAAGTTTAATTGGACTTACAGTTCTACATGGCTGGGGAGGCCTAGAATCATGGCGAGAGGTGAAAGGCACTTCTTACGAAGTGGTGGCAAGAGAAAATGAGGAAGATACAAAAGCAGAAACCCCTGATAAAACCATCAGATCTCATGAGACTTATTCACGACTATGAAACAGCATGGGAGAAACTTCCCCCATGGTTCAAATTCTATCCCACTGGGTCCCTCCCACAACACATGAAAATTATGGGAGTATAATTCAAGATGAGATTTGGGTGGGGACACAGCCAACCCATATCATTTTATCCCTGGCCCCTCCAAATTTTATGTCCTCACATTTTAAAACCAATCATGCCTGCAAACAGTTCCCCAAAGTCTTAACTCATTTCAGCATTAACCCAAAATTCCATAGTCCAAAGTCTTATCTGCAGCAAGGCAAGTCCCTTCTGCCTATGAGCCTATAAAATCAAAAGTAAGCTAACTACTTCCTAGATACAATGGGGGTACAAGTATTGGGTAAATACAGCCTTTCAAATGGGAGAAATTGGCCAAAACAAAGGTGTTACAAGGCCCATGTAAGTCCAAAATCCAACCAGGCAGTCAAAATTTAAAGCTCCAGAAATGATCTCCTTTGACTCCAGGTCTCACAACCAGGTCACATTGATGCAAGAGGTAGGTTCCAATGGTCTTAGGCAGCTCTGCCTCTGTGGCTTTGCAGGGTACAGCCTCCCTCCCAGTTGCTTTCAAGGGCTGGTATTGAGTGTCTGCAGCTTTTCAAGGCCTATGGTCCAAGCTGTAGGTGGATCTACCATTCTGGAATCTGAAGATCGGTGACCCTCTTCTCACAACTCCACTAGGCAGTGCCTCAGTAGGGTCTCTATATAGGGGCTCCAACCCCATATTTCCCTTTCACACTGCCCTGGCAGAGGTACTCCATGAGGGTCCAGTTTCTGCAGCAAACTTCTGCCTAGGCATCCAGGCATTTCCATACATCTTCTGAAATCTAAGCAGAGGTTCCCAAACACCAACTCTTGACTTATGTTCACTTGCAAACTCAACACCATGTGGAAGCTGCCAAGGCTTAGGGCTTTCACCTTCAGGCACCATGGCTCAAGCTGTACATTGGCCCCTTTCAGCCATGGCTGGAGCAGCGGGATGCAGGACACCAAGTCTCTAGGCTGCACACAGCACAGGGACCCTGGGCCAAGACCACAAAATCCTTTTCTCCTCAGCCTCCAGGCCTCTGATGGGAAAGCCTGCTGTGAAGACCTCTGACATGCCCTGAAGACATTTTCCCCATTGTCTTGGGGCTTAAATTTTGTCTTGTGGATTAAAATTACTTATGCAAATTTATGCAGCAGGCTTAAATTTCTCCTCAGCAAATCAGGCTGCAAATTTCCCAAACTTTTATGCTCTGCTTCCTTTTAAAACTGAATACCTTTAACAGCACCCAAGTCACATCTTGAATGCTTTGCTGCTTAGAAGTTTCTTTCACCAGATACACTAAATCATCTCTTTCAGTTCAAAGTTTCACAAATCTCTAGGACAGGGGCAAAATACTGCCAGTCTCTTTGTTAAAACAACAAGAGTCACCTTTGTTCCAGTTCCCAACAAGTTCCTTATCTCCATCTGAGACCACCTCAGCCTGGACATTATGGTCCATATCAGTATCAGGCTTTTGGTCAAAGACATTCAAGAAGTCTCTAGGAAGTTCCAGACTTTCCCACATTTTTCTTTCTTCTCCTGAGCCTCCCAAACTGTTCCAATCTCTTCCTGTCACCCAGTTCCAAAGCTGCTTTCACATTTTCAAGTGTCTCTTCAGCAACATCCCCCTCTTCTGGTACCAATTTACTGTATTAGTTCATTTTCAAACTGCTGATAAAGACATACCTGAGACTAGGAAGAAAAGAGGCTTAATTGGGCTTACAGTTCCATAAGGCTTGTTGAAGCATGGCTTGAGATGAAAGGCATTTTTTACATGTCAGTGGCAAAAGAAAATGAGAAAGATGCAAAAGCAGAAACCCCCAATAAAACCATTAGATCTTGTGATACTTATGCATTGTCATGAGAACAGTATGGGGAAACTGGCCTCATGATTCAAATTATCTCCCACTGGGTCCCTCCCACAACAGATGAGAATTATGGGAGTATAACTAAAGGTGAGATTTGGGTGGGAACACAGCCAAACCATATCAACCAATTCTCCAATCAAAATAATAAACAAAATGTATGTTTTTATTAAAAATAGTAAAGTAGTAAAGTTTTATATTGAACTATCTCAAAAAGCATATACTATAAAAACAATTTAACTTTTGGCTTTTATAGGTTTATAATTTTAAGCTATATTAAATGCATGCAGAAAATGTGTTAAACATCACAAATTTGGAAGAAAAATAGTTCATTTTGCAATCTGCAATAATTATAGAATTCCTTTGCTTAGCTAGGCGTGGTGGTGCATACCTATAGTCACAACTACTTGGGAGGCTGAGGTGGAAGGATTGCGTGAGCCTGAGAGTTAAAGGCTTCAGTTAGCCGAGATCACACTACTACCCTTCAGCCTAGGCAATAGAGTGAGACTCTGCCTCAAAAAAATAATAATAATAATCCATCTGCTTATTAACTTTCTAATTAAGAATGAGGGAGAGGGAGATAGTGGTTTCTTTTTTACACAGGTTAAGCATTTCTGATCAGAAATCTAAAATCCAATGCCCCCAAATCTGAAATTGTCTGAATGCTGACATGATGCCACAAGTGTAAAGTTCCATGCCTGACCTTCTGTGACAGGTCACAGTCTAAGCACAGGCATACAATGCAGTTTATTCAGTGTTCCCAAGAGAAGGAAGACCCTCACAGCCCCTTCAATGATGATATATCTTTTTTTGCACAGGCCCAGATTTCCCCATCTAAGCATGCTCTCAAACGGAAATGAAATGGCATGTGTGCAGGCCATATTGGCCAATGGCAAGTTTCCCACTGTGTTACTCTGTTCTTGAATCACTATAAAGAAATACCTAAGACTGGGTAATTTATAAAGAGGAGGTTTAATTGGCCCATATTCTGCAAGCTGTACAAGAGTGGCACCAGCATCTGTTCAGGAACAGACATATCACATGGTGAGAGAGGGAGCAAGAGAGAGAGGGGAGCGGATGGTTCCAGACTCTTTTAAACAACCAGATGTTATGTGAACTAACTGAGCAAGAACTCACTCATCACCAAGCAGATAGTGCTAAACTATTCATGAGGGATCTGTCCCCGTGATCCAGTCAATTTCTACCACCAGAACCCCACCTCCAATATTGGGAATCACATTTCAACTTGATATTTGGGGAGGTGAAAAATATTCAAATTATATCACCATGATGACCCACATGGGGTAAAAACCCATGTGACTTTCTCCCTGTGGATTTTTGCCATTTTGTTTGCATATTCTCTGTTCCGTGGTGTAAAGATATCATTGAAAATATCAAAAAGGCCCACAGATACCCCATGGGTAACACTGATAAGAAAAAGAGGAACCGTTCATGTTTATCTGTAGCACAGAAAACCAAGCTGCTGGAGAATGAACAGTAGTGTAAGCATGAAACATTTCACAGAAGAGTGTGGTGGTGTAAAGACTACCATATATGACCTGAAGATAAACTGTTCAAGTTCTACCTCAAAGTGATAAACAGCCATTAAAGAAAAACACTACATACAGCTAAAAATAAGGATCTCAATCATATATTGAAAGGGTGGATCCATCAGCGCCACAGTGAACACATGCCACTTAATAATATGCTGATCATGAAATGAGCAAAGATCTATCATGATTAACTGATAAAGGGAACTATGACTGTTCAATAGGCTGGCTATAGAAGTATTTTTTAAAAAAGACATGGCATTAAATTTTTAAAGATTTGTGGTGACAAAGCATCTACTAATCTTGAAATAGAGGATAAATTTATTAACAAAATTTGCCAAGATCATTGCTGATGAAATTTTGACTTCAAAACAAGTCTATAATGATGAGGAAATATCACTGTTTTGGTGTTATTGACCCAGGAAGACATTGATTACAACTGATGAGACAACCTGCAGTAACGAAGTATGCCAATAACAGAATAACTGTGCTGGGATGTGCCAATGCAGCAGGCATTGCATAAGTGTAACTTGCCATGATAGATAAAAGTTTGCATACTCAGTTTTCCAGGAGTTTATTATTATGCTAACAAAAAGGCATGGATCACCAGGGATACCTTTTCGATTGGTTTCACAAACATGTTTTACCAGTGGCTCATACTTACTGCAAGGAAGCTAGATTGGATGGTGACTGCAAAATTTTGTTCTTTCTTGATAACTGTTAATCTTCCAGTGAAAATTCTATCAAGAATAATGTTACTGCCACATGCTTCCCCCAAATGGTACTTCATTAATTCAGCTATGTGACTAGGGTATCCTTAGATCAATGAAAAGGAAATATAGCAACACTTTCTTGACCAGCATACTAGCAGCAGTAAACAGAGGCACAGGTGTGGAAAGTTTTTCAAAGAAGTAAGGATACCATATATGTTGTCGCCAACACCTGGAACACAGGTTCTAAAGATACAGTTGTGCATGCCCGGGACAACCTTTGGCCTACAACTGTGTTCAGTGATGAAGACAAACTAGTGAATTTGAAGGTTTCTGTATATCAAACGAGAAAAAAATGATGTAGGACCTACTTACATGTGCAAAAAACTTACCTTCAGAGTGTTAGTAAGCTTCAGTTCTGCTCTGATCTTAGTTATTTCTTGTCTTCTGCTAGCTTTTGAGTCTTTTTGATCTTGCTCCTCTAGTTCTTTAAATTTTGATGATAGCGTCTCGATTTTAGATCTTTCCTTGCTTCTCATATGGGCATTTTTTGCTATATATTTTCCTCTAGAGACTGCTTTAAATGTGTCCCAGAGATTCTGGTATGTTGTGTCTTCATTCTCGTTGGTTTCAAAGAACATCTTTATTTCTGCTTTTATTTCATTGTTTATCCAGTCAACAGTCAAGAGCTAGTTGTTCGGTTTCCATAAAGCTGTGTGGTTCTGAGTTAGTTTCTGGATTCTAGATTCTAACTTGATTGCACTGCGGTCTGAGAGACTGTATGTTATGATATCCATTATTTTGCATTTGATGAGGAGTGATTTACTTCCAATTATGTGGTCAATTTTAGAGTAGGTGCAATGTGGTGCTGAGAAGAATGTGTATTCTGCGGATTTGGGGTGGAGAGTTCTGTAAATATCTGTTAGGTTTGCTTGGTCCAGGTCTGTGTTCAAGTCCTGGGTATCCTTGTTAATTTTCCGTCTTGTTGATCTGTCTAATATTGACAGTGGAATATTAAAGTCTTCCACTATTATTGTGTGGGAGTCTGAGTCTTTTTTAAGTTTAACAACTGGCTTTATGTATCCGGGTGCTTCTGTATTGGGTGTGTATATATTTAGGATCGTTAGCTCTTCTTGTTGCACTGATCCTTTTACCATTATGTAATGTCCTTCTTTGTCTCTTTTGATCTTTTTTGGTTTAAAGTCTATTTTATCAGAGACTAGGATTGCATCTCCAGCTTTTTTTTTTTCTCCATTTGCTTGATAAATCTTCCTCTTTCCCTTTATTTTGAGCCTATGTGTATCCTCGCATGTGAGATGGGTTTACTGGATATAGCACACAGATGGGTTTTGATGTTTTATCCAACTTGCCAGTCTGTGTCTTTTGATTGGGGCATTTAGCCCATTTACATTTAGGGTTAATATTGTTATGTGTGAATTTGATACTGCCATTTTGATGCTAGCTGGTTATTTTGTCTGTTAGTTGATGCAGTTTCTTCATTGTGTTGATGCTCTTTACCATTTGATATGTTTTCGAAGTGGCTGGTACTGGTTGTTCCTTTCTATGTTTAGTGCTTCTTTCAGAAGCTCTTGTAAAGCAGGCCTGGTGGTGATGAAATCTCTGAGCAATTCCTTGTTCGTAAAGTATTTTATTTCTCCTTCACTTATGAAGCTTAATTTGGCTGGATATGAAGTTCTAGGTTGAAAGTTCTTTTCTTTAAAGATGTTGAATATTGGCCCCCAGTCTCTTCTGGCTTGCAGGGTTTCTGCAGAGGGATCTGCTGTGAGTCTATGGGTTTCCCTTTGTGGATAACCTGACCTTTCTCTCTGGCTGCCCTTAGCATTTTCTCCTTCATTTCAACCCTAGTGAATCTGACCATTCTGTTCCTTGCGGTTGCTCTTCTTGAGGAATATCTTTGTGGTGTTCTCTGTATTTCCTGGACTTGAATATTGGCCTGCCTTTCTAGGTTTGGGAAGTTTTCCTGGATAATATCCTTAAGAATGTTTTCCAGCTTGGATTCATTCTCTCTGTCACTTTCAGGTACACCTATCAAATGTAGATTAGGTCTTTTCACATAATCCTGTATTTCTTGGAGGCTTTGTTCATTTCTTTTCAGTCTTTTCTCTGTAATCGTTCCTTCTCATTTTATTTCATTGAGTTTATCTTCACCCTCTTTCAACCTCTGATATCGTTTCTTCTGCTTAGCCAATTTTGCTACTGAAACTTGTGTATGCTTTGCAGCGTTCTCGTGTTTTGTTTTTTAGCTCCATCAACTCATTTATATTCCTCTCTAAGTTGTTTATGCTCATTAGCATTTCGTCAGACCTTTTTTCAAAGTTCTTAGTTTCTTTGCATTGGGTTAGAATATGTTCTTTTAGCTCAGAGAAGTTTCTTATTACCCACCTTCTGAAGCCTGTTTCTGTCAATTCATCAGACTCATTCTCCATCCAGCCTTGTTCCCTTGCTGGTGAGGAGTTGTAATCCCTTGGAATAGGAGAGGCATTCTGTTTTTGGGTGTTTTCATCCTTTTTGTGCTGGTTTCTTGCCATCTTTGTGGATTAATTTACCTGTGGTCTTTGTAGTTGGTGACTTTCAGATGGGGTCTCTGAGTGGACATCCTGTTTGTTGATGATGAAGTTATTTCTTTCTGTTTCTTAGTTTTCCTTCTAACAGTCAGGCCCCTCTGCTGTAGGAGTGCTGGGGGTCCATGTCAGACCCTGCTTGCCTGGGGCTCACCTACAGCAGCTGCAGAACAGTAAGTGTTGCTGCCAGTTTCTTCTTTTCTCTTTGTCCCAGAAGAATGCCTGCCAGAAGTCAGTCTGAGCTCTCCTTTATGAGATGACTCTTTGGATATATGAGGTCAGGGAGCTGCTTGAGGAGATAGTCTGTCCTTTATAGGAGCTTAAGTGCTGATCTGTGAGCTCCGTTGTTCTGTTAAGAGCTGCTAGGCAGGTATGTTTAAGTCTGCTGTAACAGAACTCATAACTGCCTTTTTTTCCCCAGGTATTCTGTCCTGAGAAAGTAAGGCTTTATTTGTAAGTTTCTATCATGATTCTGCCTTTTTTCAAGGACAACCTGCCCAGTGAGGAGGCAGCCTAGTCACAGTCTGCCAGCAGAGGCATTGCTGAGCTGCTGTGGTCTCCGTCCAGCTGCCGTGTGAACTTCCCTGCAGTCCTGTTTATAGGGGTATGATTAGAACTGCCTCGGCAATGGGGGCCACCTCTGTAATGGTGGACTGCCTCGGCAATGGCGGACTGCCTCAGTCATGGCAGATGCCCCTTCCCCACAGAGCTGGACCATCCCAGGTTCAGCTGTGCTTGCTGTGAAACTCTCAATCCAGAGCATTTCAGATTGCTGGTCTTTGTAAGGGTGGGACCAGCCGAACCTGATCACCTGGCTCCCTGCCTCAGTCCCCTCTTTTTTCAGTTGAATGGGTGACTCTGCCTCCCAGGCATTCCAGTCACCAGTTGAAATGGCACCCAGACTTGTGTAAGTTCTTGTGTGGACACCTGCTACACCAGCTGAAACAGCAGCACAGGAGACTCGTGGTGCTTTTTCACCCAGGAATCTCCTGGTCTGGCTCCCTGCCTCAGTCCCCTCTTTTTCAGTTGAATGGGTGACTCTGTGTCCCAGGCGTTCCAGTTGCCAGTTAAAAAGGCACCTGGATTTGTGTGAGTTTTTATGCGGAGACCTGCTGTGCTGCCTGAAACAGCTGCGCTGGAGATTTCTGGTGCTTTTCCACCCAGGAATCTCCTAACCTGGCTCCCTATTTCAGTCCTCTTTTTATCGGTTGAGTGGGCGACTCTGTCTCCCAGTCACTCCAGTTGCCAGCTGAAATGGCGTCCAGGCCCATGTGAGTTTTTGTGTGGAGACCCACTGTGCCAGGTGAAACAGCCTCACTGGAGACCTGTGGCACTCCTCCACTTGGGAATCTCCTGGTCTGTGGGCAATAAAAATCCATCTGGAAATGCAGTGACCACTCACCCTCCACACTCTTACTGAGAGCTACGATCCAGAGCTGCTCCTACTCAGCTGTCTTGGATACCTCTCTGGATAACAAGGTTTTTAACCTCAATAATAAATCTCCAGTTGATCATTTATTGACTGATAGTAAAGTAGCTGAAATGGTCCTGAATCAAAGTGATTATGACAATAGAGACAATGAAGATGGCATTGTTAACACAGGAGAAAAGGTGCCTATAGACAACATGGTGAAAATGTGAGATCAGTTTATTGAAGGACAAGAGCAGTATGCATTCATACAGAACAGGAAATGATGTTTTTTTTTTTTTTTAAATAAAATCAAAGGGAGGCTCCTGAGACAAAAAAATCCTGGATAATAAGGCAGATAACTGTGGAGGAATCATTTAAAAATCCATCCAGCAGAATGTCTCTTCAACCCTAAAGGACCTGGTTTCTGGTCCTCAGCTGCTTCTGACATTTCTTCTTACCTAAAAAAAATAAAAATAAAATGCAACATAAAGTAACCTTTTGATCAAAACACAGCATTGTAGGTAGAGACTGAAAGCCTGCCATTGTTTATTGTTGCTGTTGTGTAATAGCTGAAACAGGTGTTCTGGTGACGCTGCCCTGCTTCTTACTCTGAACACATTATTTTTTCACTTTATTAATGATATGCCCTATTTTTTACTGTTACTTATGGTGAATAAGTGTAAGAGAATGATTGCTTATCAGTAGCTTATACATTTAGTCAAGGATGATGGTGATTGCCAAGGAACCACAGATTATCTATATGAGTGGCTGAGATAGGGACACTGTCTTTTTCTGATGGTTCAATGTATACAAACTTTGTTTCATGTATAAAATTATTAAAAATATTTTATAAAATTACCTTCAGGTTATGTGTATAGAGTACATATGAAATATAAAAATAAATTTGTGTTTAGATTTGAGTTCTGTCCCCAAGATATCTCATTATGTATATGCAAATATTCCCAAAGCCAAAATTTAAAACATTTCTCATCCTAGGCATTTCAGATAAGAAATAACCTGTATTTCTGAGAGGTTGTCAGCTGTATTTTGCTGCGTGTCTTTTAAAAATCAAGCATACATGATGTGATCTAGTACTCTCACTAAGAGAATATTAGAATTTAAGACAATTTAAGACTCAATTCATCCCTTTCTCTTTAGAAAGCACAAAAAAATTCTAATCAAATATCTTCAAGATAAGGAATCTCAAAACTGTAACTTCCCTTTTTATTTCTCAAGAGAATATAAAAGAAACAAAAGTGACGTCTAAGAAGACTACACAGCAAATCCAAGTTAAAGATAGCTTCACTAACAGTTCTTCTTTCTACTCCTAGTTTTATTCTTTTATTTAAAAATGGTCTCTGGCTTATCAAAGTGGTTAGGATAAATTTCTTGTCATGTGATTATTTAGAAATTATAAAGCAAGAAAGAAAAAAGCACAGTTAATTGAACAGAATAAATATATGGAAATGTTTTAAAACTTTATTCTTAACTGTCATGAAAATCTGTTTGAAAAATCTGTTTAAATGATGTGGGTAGAAAAATTAATCAAAATATTTCTAATAAATTTGACTTAGCGCACACACACACACACACACACACACACACACACTGATGTGGTTTGGCTGTGTCCGCACCCAAATCGCATCTTGAGCTGTAGTTCCCATAATCCCCATATGTTGTGGGAGGGATCCAGTGGGAGGTAATTGAATCATGGGGTTGGTTACCTCCATGCTGTTTTCATTATAGTGAGTTCTCATGAGATCTGATTTTTTTTTTTTAAGGGATTTTCCCTCCAACTTCGCTCTGTACTTCTCACTGCCACCAAGTGAAGAAGGAGGTGCTTGCTTCCCCTTCTGCCATGATTGTAAAATTCCTGAGGCCTCCCCAGCTCTGAAGGACTGTGAGTCAATTAAATCTTTTTCCTTTATAAATTATCCAGTCTTGGGTATGTCCTTATGGCAGTGTGAAAGTGAACTAATACAGTAAATTGGTACTGAAAGTGAAGTGCTGCTATAAAGGTACTGGAAATTGTGGAAGCAACTATGGAACTAGGTAACAGGCAAAGTTTGGAACAGTTTGGAGGGCTTAGAAGAGATATGAACACGTGGGAAAGTCTGGAACTTTCCAGAGACTTGGAGGACTCAGAACACAGGAAGATGAAGGAATGTTTGGAACTTCCTAGAGACTTTTTGAATGGCTTTGACTAAAATGCTGATAGTGATATGGACAATAAAGTCCAGGCTGAGGTGATCTCAGATGGAGATTAGAAACTTGTTGGGAGCTAGAGTAAAGGGCACTCTTGCTATGCATTCTGGAATTAACTTGGGTGCTATTAAATGTATTCAGTTTTGTATATTCACAAATACATGGTTTGGAATTGGAATTTATGTTTAAAAGGGAAGCAGCGCACAAAATTTTGGAAAATTTGCAGCTGAGAGTGCCATAGAAAAGATAGTCCATTTTCTAAATGAGGAATGCTTTTCCCAGTGCTTGTTTTTGTCAGGTTTGTCAAAGATGAGATGGTTGCAGCTGTGTAGTGTTATTTCTGAGGCCTCCGTTCTGTTCCATTGGTGTATATCTCTGTTTTGGTACCAGTACTACACTGTTTTGATTACTGTAGCCTTGTAGAATAGTTTGAAGTCAAGTAGCATGATGCCTCCAGCTTTGTTTTGTTTTTACTTAGGATTGTCTTGGTTATGAAGGCTCTTTTTTGGTTCCATATGAACTTTAAGGTGGTTTTTCCAATTCTGTGAAGAAAGTCAATGGTAGCTTGATGGGGATAGCATTGAATCTATAAATTACTTTGGGCAGTATGGCCATTTTCATGATATTCATTCTTTCTAACCATGAGCATGGAATGTTTTTCCATCTGTTTGTGTCCTCTCTTATTTCCTTGAGCAGTATTTGTAGTTCTCCTTGAAGAGATCCTTCACATCCCTGATTAGTTGTGTTCCTAGGTATTTTATTCTCTTTGTAGCAATTGTGAATGAGAGTTCATTGATGATTTGACTTTGTGTATTACTGGTGTATAGGAGTGCTTGGGATTAAAGATATAAACGTAATACCTAACACCAACAAAACCCTAGAAGAAAACCTTGGCAGTACCATCCAGGACATAGGCATAGGCAAGGACTTCACGACAAAAACACCAAAAGCAGTGGCATCAAAAGCCAAAATAGACAAATGAAATCTAATTAAAGAGCTTCTACACAGCAAAAGAAACTATTATTAGAGTGAACTGTAAACAAACAAAATGGGAAAAAGAATTTGTAATCAACCCATCTGACAAAGGGCTAATATCCAGAATATACAAAGAACTTAAACAAATTTACAAAAGAAAAAAACCAAACAAGCCCCTCAAAAAGTGGGCAAAGTATATGAACAGACACTTCTCAAAAGAAGACATTTATGCAGCCAATGAACACATGAAAGGAAGCTCATCATCACTGGTCATTAGAGAAATGCAAATCAAAACCACATTGAGATACCATCTCACACCAGTTAGAATGGTGATCATTAAAAAATCAGGAGACAACAGATGCTGAATAGGATGTGGAGAAACAGGAATGCTTTTACACTGTTAGTGGGTGTGTAAATTAGTTCAACCATTGTGGAAGACAGTGTGGTGATTCCTCAAAGATCTAGAACTAGAAATACCATTTGACCTAGCAATCCCGTTACTGGGTATACAGCCAAAGGATTATAAATCATTCTATTATAAAGACACATGCACACATATGTTTATTGTGGCACTATTCACAATAGCAATGATTTGAACCAACCCAAATGCCCATCAATGATAGACTGTATAAAGAAAATGTGGCACATATGCATATGTATATGTGGCACATATACATATACATACTATGCAGCCATGAAAAGGGTGAATTCATGTCCTTTGCAGGGACATGAATGAACCTGGGAACCATCATTCTCAGCATGCTGACACAAGGACAGAAAAACCAAACAACATGTGTTCTCACTCATAAGTGGGTGTTGAACAATGAGAACACATGGACACAGGGAGGGGAACATCACACACCAGGGTCTGTTGGGATGTGGGAGTCTATGGGTTGGATAGCAGGGGGTAGGGTGATAGGGGACTGATAGCATTAGGAGAAATACCTAATGTAGATGACACAGTGATGGATGCAGCAAACCACCACGGCACGTATATACCTATGTAACAAACCTGCACATTCTGTACATGTACCCCAGAACTTAAAGTATAATAAGAATTTTTTTAAAAAAGATAATCTATTTTCTAAGCAGAAATTTAAGCCAGCTGCAGAAACATGCATAAATAACGAGAAGCCAAATGTTAATCACCAAGACAATGGAGAAAATGTCTCCAGGGCATGTCAGAGGTCTTAATGGCAGCCCCTCTATCACAAGCCAGGAGATCTAGGAGAAAAAAAATGATTTTGTGGGCCTTGCTGCTTTATGCAGTCTTGGGACTTGATGCCCTTCATTCCAGCTGTGGCTAAAAGAAACAAATGTACAGCTAAGGCCATAGCATCAGGGGATGCAAACCGCAAGCCTTTGTAGCTTCCACATAGTGTTGAACCTGCGGGTGCAAAGAAGTCAAGAACTGAAGTTTGGGAACCTTGGCCTAGGTTTTAGAGGATGTATGGAAATGCTTGGATTTCCAGGCAGAAGTGTGGTATGGGGGTGGTGCCTTCATAAAGAAACTCTGCTAGGACAATGTGGAAGGGAAACGTGGGGTGCGAACCTCCACATAGAGTCCCCACTGGGCACTGCCTAGTGGAGCTGTGGGAATAGGGCCACCATCCTCCAGATCTCAGAACTGTAGATCCACTGACAGCTTGTACTGTGGACATGGAAAAGTCACAGAAACTCAATGCCAGCCCATGAAGGCAGCCAGGAGGGGAGCTATGCATTGCAAAGCCACAGGGGCAGAGCCACCCAAGGCTGTGGGATTCCACCTCTTGCATCAGCACCACCAGGATGTGAGACATGTAGTCCAAGGAAATCCTTTTGGAACTTTAAGGTTAAATGACTGCCCTACTGGATTTCAGATTTACGTGGAGCCTGCAGCCCCTTTGTTTTGGCCAATTTCTCCCATTTGGGATGGGTGCCTGTACCCCCATTGTATCTAGGAAGTAACTAACTTGCTTTTGGATTTACAGGCTCCTAGGCAGAAGGGACTTGCCTTGTCTCAGATAAGACTTTGGACTTGGACTTTTGAGTTAATTCTAGAATGAGTTAAAACTTTGGGGGACAGTTGAGAATGTGAGGACATGAGATTTGGAAGGGTCCAGGGATGAAATGACATGGTTTGGCTGTGTTCTTATCCAAATTTCATCTTGAACTGTAGTTCTCATAATCCTTGTGTGTTGTGAGAGGGACCCAGTGGGAGATAATTGAATCATGAGGGTGGTTACCTCCATACTGTTCTTATGATAGTCAGTGAGTTCTCATGAGATCTGATGGGCTAATAAGGGGCTCTTCCTTCCCTTCACTCTCCACTTCTCCTCACTGCTGTCATGTGAAGGACATGTTTGCTTCCCTTTTTTTCATTATTGTAATTTTCCTGAGCCTTCCTAAGCCCTGCGGAACGGTGAGTCTATTAAATGTCTTTCCATCATAAATTACTAAATCTCAGGTATGTCCTTATAGCAGCATGAGAATGGACTAGCATGCACACACACACACACGCACACACAGGAGCACAAGTTGTTTGACTTATGTTCTTAGAAATAAGTTTAAAAATAAAGTTTTGCTGACAGATAATAATTTCAGTTTCTGAAAGACTAGATTTAGGTTGGAAACCCAAAATTCATGACATTTGAATTGCTTCTAAACCATTATTCTAAGTTAAAATTGTACAATGTTGTTTTTAAGATGATTTGGTATTTTTGTTGATACATTTTTTAAAATCACATAAACCAAAATATAATTAAAATTTTAGGCCGGGCGCGGTGGCTCAAGCCTGTAATCCCAGCACTTTGGGAGGCCGAGGCGGGTGGATCACGAGGTCAAGAGATCGAGACCATCCTGGTCAACATGGTGAAACCCCGTCTCTATTAAAAATACAAAAAATTAGCTGGGCATGGTGGTGCGTGCCTGTAATCCCAGCTACTCAGGAGGTTGAGGCAGGAGAATTGCCTGAACCCAGGAGGTGGAGGTTGCGGTGAGCCGAGATCGCGCCATTGCACTCCAGCCTGGGTAACATGCGTGAAACTCCGTCTCAAAAAAAAAAAAAAATTTTTAAATAGTTAAAAATTATCCAAAGTAATTAACTACATAGCTATAAATTACAATATAAAATTAAGGTGTCTGATTTAGAGTAAAGTCAAGTAACAAACCAACTTCATTGATTAGAGGTTTTAAAAGCAATAACTTTAGGTATCCAAAGTGATCTTCATAGCATTAGTTGCTTATAACAGTGATTATAATAGTAACATCTGGATTCTACATACAATTAATTTTATAAAATGGGTAGTACTACAAATTATTTTAGTCCTCTTTAGAACATCAAAACAATAGCAATGTTTGAAAACTTTTAGGAGAAAAAAAATCTTTTCTTTTTCACGTAAGCAGAGAATTATATGTCTACAGAGTCTCTGAGTCTCATTATTGTTTGAATCTTTCCATGATGTCAAAGTATGGTTTGCCAAGGTTAAAAGGTGACTTTCATATACAAATAAGCACATGCTCAAAATCTATTTAATACCTTAATGAACCAGGAGGGTGAAGTCTCCTTTTGTAATCCTAAATAAACCCTGAAGATTATTCTTGCTTAAAAAAGAATAAGTTTGTCAGAGTATTTTATCCAGTTACAGAGATATAACCAAAGATATTACATAGCTTTTGAATAGTCTACTTCACAATCTGTTTGTTTTAAATAACTCTTATTTGTTCTTCTATTCTAAAACTAGGGGAGAAAAGACATTTATTTCCATCAGGTTACATAGGTACTACTTATTCATGTGTATGAATTCTACTGTTAAGGTCCCAGAATCTGCTAAGTGTCAGATCAGCAAGGAATTGATATTTTATGCCACCTATGAGGCTGTGATCTTGTAATCCAAAGAAGGTAGCAGACCAGTTTTCTGGGAGAGCTTTTTTTTTTTTTTTTTTTTTTTT
>NW_022437024.1:8492309-8601986 GCF_009761245.1 Sapajus apella
TTACCCAGGTTGGAGTGCAATGGCGCGATCTCGGCTCACGGCAACCTCCGCCTCCTAGGTTCAGGGTTCAGGCAATTCTCCTGCCTCAGCCTCCTGAGTAGCTGGGATTACAGGCACGCACCACCATGCCCAGCTAATGTTTTGTATTTTTAGTAGAGACGGGGTTTCACCATGTTGACCAGGAAGGTCTCGATCTCTTGACCTCGTGATCCACCCACCTCGGCCTCCCAAAGTGCTGGGTTTACAGGCTTGAGCCACCGCGCCTGGCCTGGGAGAGCTTTTTAGACTTTGATCAACATCTGCATTACAGCACTTGTTCCTTAATGATGGGCTTATAGTTCTGATTAAATTGGATTTATTCTTAAATATGAGAAGGTTGTCTTGTATATGATCTTGGGTGTGCAATTGATTTGTGCAATGAAATTCCAATTAAAAAAGATTTCTATTGAACCTTGAAAATAACTACCTTGTCATTAAAATTAAAAGGATTTAGTAAAACCATTTTTTCTGAAGTACTTAAGAAAATACTGTTTAAAATGTGTTTCATCTCAGTCTGCAAAAGCATAATCTAAGAAGTTGAGGCTTAAAGATAGGTTAATGATAGGCTGCTTCATATAATCATCCTGCACATTAATAATATTGCAGAAAAAACAACACACATGGACACAAAATGGATTTTCTTCATCAGTTCACTTAGTACTATGCAATTAATTACTGTCCCTCTTGATATTGGGTCAGTATTGTGTTTTCATAAATTTGGTGCCTTCCGGAATTTAAAAAAATGCAAACTGGTGACTCAATTGTCAGGTATTATCTTTATAGTCATCTAAGTGATACCACATTAAGTTCCAAAGCCTGTACTTTTGAGTCCATTCCTCAGGTACAAATAATTTTAAAATATATGACACATGACTTTCTGGGAGACTCTGAGACTGTTTTACTTTCTTGAAGAACGAATTTCTGGCCTACAGCAGAGCCTTCTGATAAGCATGAAAGAATAGCATAAGCTACCTGTTGATGAAATAACTGAAAGTCTGGGTTTAATTTATTAAGTAACCATCAATATCGGAACGGAGAAGAGGAATATTTTCCATTAAGGTGCATACATAACTGTGTCATGAAAATTTCATCAGTTTCCCCTTATGTTTGAATAAGGATAAAATAAGCTTTTATTTTTATTTTTATTTTATTATTATTTATTTTTTCAGAGACAGGGTTTTACTGTGTTAGGCTGGTCTTGAACTCCTGACCTCAGGTGATCCACCCGCCTCGGCCTTCTAAAGTGCTGGGATTATAGGCGTGAGCCACCATGTCCAGCTAAGCTTTTATTTTTTAATAGAGAGATGCTCTTTCCTCCTCACTTCTTCTCCTTAGCATGTCTTCTTAAAGTATTACTGTCTTGATAAAAGGCCCAGTCTTTTAACTTTACGATGCAAGGTTTTGGCCTTCTGATCCTTGGAACTATAAACCCTTGCCTTCAGAATTAGTTCAGTGGCTCTCTCATGGTATACATGACATAATCACAGGTATAGCAGTTAAGTCTTAAGAAGATATGAGAAGTTTTAATTGTTTGTTTTTCAACTTTACTATATAATATGTGTAAAATTCTGTCCAGACTTTGTAGACACTTTTGGACTACCTTTACACACATGTAAATCTGAAATGCTGATTCACTGGTAACTTGTTTTTCCTCTCTTTTCAATATTGGCATCAAAGTTCTTTGGTTGGCTCCCTAAGAGTTTTTAGGCCTTTAGATGTTGCTCTATAAAGAATAAGATGTTACCATATTTAGAAGTTAACAAATGAGTCTGCCAGAGTTCCAGGGTTGCTGGTAGAAAACACAAGACTTCTGGGTCAGAAATAAAGGACTGTTTCTTACTCACAACAAAGCAAGCAACATGATCTAAGCCAGCAGTATTAATGAAACAAGTTTTTTTCTTCTTAAAATGCAAGAATATTTAAAAATATTAGAAGTTTTTAAATGTGCTTGCATTTTAAGAAGAAAATTCTTTTTTTCTGAAAATATTAGAATTATGTATATTTTTATTACTTTCTATATCAGCACAGACCTCATTTATTTTAGACACTTTATATTTAATATATTAATGCCCTCTAGAGTGAGAAAATATTTCATATCTAATGAAAGGTCAAAGATTTTATCAATCATAGACAGACACATGAGACTTTGTGACCTCAGTCCACACATTAGATACAGGTCAAAATTCAACAATAAATATGCACACATGCATGGTGTGTGCACACACAGGCACACACACACACACACATATCACTGGTCCAAATTCCAAAGTACTTTTGTTCTTTCTAATGAGCATGAAATATTTTCTTAACTGATTTCAACTCACAAATAGATAAGTACATATCAACAATTAATTAGCAGTTTCCTCTGATATCTATACTCAATTCCCTGATGTTACCAAAGGCTTGTATAACTCCAAACTTTACAAATTGAATGACTTTGTAAGACATGGAATTGTAAGATGCTTCCTATTTATGAAGTAAAAATTCAATATTGAAATCTACATTGAATACAGTCTTCAGTCTAACAAACACCAGTAGTTTGTTCATAAAAAAATTAAGTAGAGACTATTAGGGGTGGAGTAAGATGGCAGAATGGAAGTTCCTACCTATCATCTCCACTGCGAGGACACCAATTTGACAACTATCTACACACAAAAAACACCTTCATAAAAATGAAACATCAGAGGAGCACTCCCAGTGCCTGATTTTAACTTCATATTACTGAAAAAGGCAATGAAGAGGTAGGAAAAACAGTCTTGCCTTGTTGATGCCGCTCCTCTCTCATCCCCTAGCAGTGGCAGCATGGTGCAATGTGGGTGGCAGTTTTGGTATATAGAGCATTTCGGTGCACCAAGGAGAAGGGAAATGGCAGCACACATGTTGGATTTATGTAGTACAGAGGTTCTCAATCTTTGCTGCATGTAGAATCACCTGGAGAGCTTTATACAAACATATGCATGCTTGGGACACACCATATCACATAAATCAGAGTTGCTGAGATAGGTCTCAAGTATCAGTATTTCCCAAAACTTCTTCACATAATTAAATGTATAGCCAATGTTTGGAAATATTGACACAGTGAGCATTTCAGCTTCTAGACATCAGAATATTTGTTTCTGATATTTCTCCCAAAGTCTTCATATACTTTAAATCTAAAACAAATTGCTACTTTGTCATTTAAATATATATATATATTCACAAAATTTCTATGTCACTATTTTTTAAAGAAATAAACATGTTCTGCTAATATTTGGAAAATCATAGCTAAAATATATCTTGGCAGAATATAAGGGCATGTTCCACATGCTGGTCTGAGTGTATAGTAAACTGGACTCCCATATTGGCTTACACCAATGGCTTTAATGTGTGATGGTGGGTACTAGTGTGTTAGGTTAGGGTAGGAAGAGGATACATGCTAACGTTATTTCAAAGCTGAGAGTAGTTTTTCATGTAAAAGGATGATACATCCTTTCTTAGGAAAAAAAATTGTTGTTAATTGACCTGTGGGTTGTACAAACATACAGTAGACATCTTATTCTGGAATGAGAAAGTTTAAGACAATAAAATGTTATTCTTTCGAGAACAAAAATGCAAAGGGTTATTTTTGCTCTGGGAAGAGTTGCCAGAAATCCTTCTCTCACACACACTTTTTGGTGGATATCTGCGAGTGGTGTTCTGAATTCTCTGGTGGGAAGATATAGAGAGAAAGGTATGGTGGTCCTTGAAATATGATAGCTCTGTGGAAGCACAGTTGAGAATTATCTGAGGGTACCTGTTAAGTAGCCCAGTCTAAAATCTCTCATATTCTCAATCCCATTTCAAGTGTTTTATTTGTGTGAGAGTATGTATATATGCTTCTCATCAATGAAAATTTGGGTTTTCCTATGCAAACCTTTAGTAAAATCTTGTGGAATCATGTGGACTGGTCATAGCTCTGCTTTGCAGAGTTAGGGAATATTCTGGGCCCATGCTTGGAAAGTAGTTTTAAAGTGGGCAGAAGCAAAACCTTAGGAAAAAGTTTCCAGAAAGCAAGAGAAGATGCAGAGTAGGATGGAGATGTGATGTGGCACAAGGAGCAAGGCATTGGTAGAGGGAACTAGAAATAATTCTGGAACTGGCCAACATTCCTCAGCGGTTCTAGGAATACATAGGGAGAAGAACATGTTCCAAGACCAGACATTCAGTTACTGAAGATCGATGACATTTGTGGTTAAGTGAAGAGTGACTCCTGATAGCTGAAGAAGAGACAACTGGATTGTAATAGGAAAAAAACTACGTCAGCTTTATAGAAAGAACTATTTATGCCATTAGTCAACAAACACCATTAATTGTATTCATTGCATATGTTGATAAATATTATATGCTTATTAAATATAAATATAAATTAAACTGTGCCAGCTATCAAAAATTTTCTTTAATGAGGCATGACATTAAAATAACAAATAAATAAATAGTGAGGCACTTTGCCAGGCACTATATAGATGAAGCTATTAATTATTATCTGCAATGGTAAGTCTTTAATGAGACAATTAACAACTTGTATTTTTAAAAATACAAAATGGGTTGTCCTATGCAAGGTGTGCACTTTTATGTTTTAGTTTTATAAAGTGTTTGCTTAGTTGTTATTTTCATGTATAATATTTGAATTCTATTTCTGGGTGCAATTAAATAAAGGAGATTTATTTTGAAGCTGATCTGTGGAGAATCCCTTTTAGCAGGTTGAGAGCATAGTAAGAGGAGGTTAAATAGCCAAGACAGCCAAGGCAGCCGAGGGTCACCAAAGAACAGAACAAATAGGAAGGAAATTCAGAATATAGAAGCCATCTGGCCTGAGGTAATTTAGCAAATTCTCAAAAGGAAATCTAGCTTTTGCTAACTTTAGTTACAACACATAACAGAAATGTTTTAAGCTCTTTTAATAAAATGAGTGATTCAAGATTATGTGGGAGGATACCCTGTAATGCTGTCTTCAAACACATTGGGAATTTCCCATATTAAAATATCCTTAGGTAAAACTAAAAGTGAGCAATTGCATGCTCAACCCTATAGCATATTCAGTCAGTATGCACATTATGAGCACATTTTATCTAGATGATATTGGGAAAAATGAAATTATAACCAAAGTACTTATTGCGTAGTTGAAGTTTTGTTATTGATGATAACCCTATATTATATATGTTCATTTATATTCCCTTTGTTTTTGGTCTTTACCTTTGTTGTTCTCCCAAGGCCCCTCTTTTCTTGTATTTATCCTTATATGGTCCAATTTTGGAACTGACATTCTCATTAATATTTCTGCTAAAATGTGAGTAGTTACCAAAGAAATTATAAAATTCAAACATTCAGTTATAGATTTTAGTCCAATCTTTTAATTTTATTTGAAGACGTAATGCATTTGGGTTTACAACTTGAAGACCTCAACCTTCTTGGGTTCCCTAAAAAAAAATTACATTTTTTTCAACAAATATTCACTGACTACCTCTGTGTACCAGACTCTATCTTACATACTGGAGATAAAGCAGTGGGCAATAAAGGAGAAAACAAGACATACTGCCCCTCTGACACTTATAGCTAATAAATGTTGTATCTATATCTTTATATAAACATATTGTATTAAAAATCAAAATTTTTAGTATAATACACAAGAATAAACACACACATACACTTATATAACAGAAAAGGGGTATTGGTGGTCCATAAATTGGGAGTAAAAAAAAAATGGTATGTATTAAAAAGGATTCCTGAGAAGTTGACGGTTGAACAAAGACTTTATGAATTTGTTTAATGTCACAGAATTCTGTTGTATGGGAGTGCTAGAACGGAGTTGAACAATAGTTTCTTTTAATGCATAAATTGATAGAATCCTAAAAATAGCACACAGCTAGTTGATATAATGACATACAATCTTTCAGAGAATGAAAGCCTTCCCAGCAATGGAAAGGTTAGAAATTAGTTGTTTGATCCAAACCATCCATGTACTTGCTTTAAAGTAAATAAATACAATTGTGGTTACTCATTGAGAATTCCAGATAAAATAACAAGCTCTAAAAATAGATATTTATGAGATAAAGGGAAAGATGACCAAATAGAAACCTCCACTGATTGTCACCTGCTGCAGGAAAATCAAAGTTATTAACTATCTGTACAAAAGAAAGCACCTTCATAAGAACTAAAAATCAGGTGAGCAATCACAGCACATGGTTTTAAATTTATATCACTGAAAGAGGCACTGAAGAGGGTGGAAGAGACAGTCTTGAATCACCAACACCACCCCTTCCCCTTTCCCCAGCAGCAGGCATATGGTGTGGAGAGAGAATCTATGTGTTTGGAGCAGGGAAAGAAAGTACAATGGTGGTAGTTTTCATTGAACTTGGTGCTGCCCTGTCATAGTGGAGAGCAAAACTAGGATTAAGTCAACCAATACCCACTCATGAAGGGATGTTTTAGATCAGCCCTAAGCAGAGAGAAATCCCACAACCCAGCATCAGAACTTGAGTTTTGACAAGCCTAGCCAGTGTGCTATAAAGTGCTCTGGGGCACCAAATAAACTTGTTAGGCAGTCTAGACCACAAGAACTGCAACTACTAGGCAAATCCTAGTGCTGTGCTGGGTTTGGAGATGATGGACTTGGGCAGCATTCTACCTAGTGAGACATGAGCTAGGTGGCTAAGGGAGCACTTGTACTACCTTAGGCACAAACTCAGGCGGCACGGCTAACAGCAACAGTGACCCCCTTCCTTCTGCTTAAGGAGAGCAGAAGGAAGAGTGAAGAGGACTTTGTCTTGCATCTTGATTACCAGCTCAGCCACACTAGGATAAGGCACTGTACAGAATTGTGAGGTTCTCATTCCAGAACCTAACTCTTGGACATTTCTAGACACACCCTAGGTTAGAAGGGAACCCTCTGCCTTGAAGGGAAAGACCCAGTCCTGGCAGAATTCATCACCTGCTGACTATCAAGCCCTTAGGCCCTGAATAGTCAGTATTGATACCAATGTAGTATACAATAGGCCTTGGATAAGACTCTGAGACATACTCTCTTCAGGTGAGACCCAGCACGTTTCTAGATATGGTGGTTATGGTGAGACTCCTTTGGCTTGAGAAAAGCGGAGGGAAAAGTAAAGGAGACTTTGTCTTACATCTTAGGTACCACCTTGGCTACAGGGAAGTAAAGAATTAAGCAGGCTCTTGGGGTCCCCAGTTATAGGCCTTGCTTCTTAAATGATATTTCTGGACTTGCCCTGGGGTAAAGGGGAGCTTAGTGCCCTGAAGGGAGAGTACCAGGCCTGGTAGCATTCATCATAAGCTGACAGAGGAGCCCCTGGGGTTTATATGAACATCTCTGGTAGCCTGGCAGTAGTCACCATGAGCCTACAGTGGTGGTGGCCACAGGGAGAGACTCCTCTGTCTGTGAAAAGAGAAGGGAAGGGTAAGAAAGATTTTGTCTCATGATATGAGTACCAGCTTAGCTGCAGTAGAAAAAGCACCAGGTAGATTTCTAAGGAGCTTTAATCCAATTCCTGGTTCCCAGATGGTATCTTTGGACCCACCCAAGGCCAGGGGGAACTCACTACCCTAAAGGGAAGGACACAAGGCTGGCTGGCTTCTCCAAATGCTGTTTGTAGAACTCTAGAGCCTTGAGTAAGCCTATTCAGGAGCCAGGTAGTGGTTACAGTGGGCCTTGGGGGAGACCCACTGCTATGCTGGCTTCAGGTTTGATCCAATGCTGTCGTAATGGTGGAGGCCATAGAAGTGCTTGTGTCCCCCTGCCCAAGTCCAGGAGGCTCAGCACAGAGAGGGAGACTTCATTCATTTGGGAGAAAGTAAGAGAAAAGGACAAGAGTCTCTCTCTGCTAACTCGAAGAATTCTCCTGGATTTTATCCAAAAACACCAAGGTGGTACCTCTATGAGTGTACAAGAACCAAAGCATTACTGGGCTTGGGGTGCCCCCTAATGCAGAAACAGCTTAGATCATAACACCCAACTCCCTTTTAATACTTGGAAAGCCTTCCCAAGAAGGAAGGGTACAAACAAGCCCAGACTATAAAGACTACAATAAATACCTAACTCTTCAATGCACAGATGAAAACCCACAAGAATCAAGATCATCCAGAAAAACATGACCTCATCAATCTAAATATGGCAGCAGAGATCAATGCCAGACAGAAACAGAAATATGACCTAACAGATGACAGATACTTCAAAAGTGCTATTTAAGGAAACCCAAAGACATTCAAGATAGCACAGAGAAAAATTCAGAAATTTATCAGATAAATTTAACAAAGCAATTGAAATAATTGAAAAGAATTGAGTAGAAATTCTAGAATTGAAAAATGCAATTGATATACTAAATAATGCATCAGAATCTCTTACCAGCAGAACTGATCAAAAAGAAGACAGGATTAGTGAGCTTGAAGACAATTTGAATACACATAGTCAAAGGAAAAAATTAGAAAAAGAAATTTAGAAAATGAAAAATGCCTAGAAGATTTAGAAAATCACCTCAAAGAGGAAAATCCAAGAGTTATTGGCTTTAAAGAAAATGCAAAGAGAGAGAGAAAGAGAGAGAGTATTCAAAGGGATAATAACAGAACTTTCCAAACCCAAAGAAAGATACCAATATTTAAGTACAAGAAGGTTGTAGAACACCAAGCAAATTTAACTTAAGACTAATTCAAGACCTTTGATAATCAAACTCCTAAAAATAAACTATAGAGAAAGGATCCTAAAAGAAGCAAGATAAAAGAAACAGATAACATGCAATGGAGCTCTAATACATTTGGCAGCAGACTTTTCTATGGAAACCTTACAGGCAAGGAGAGTTTGGCACGTAAGGTTTCACTTACATGCCAAAGTGAAGGAAAAACACTTTTACCCTAGAATAGTATACACAACAAAAAAGGAAAAACACTTTTACCCTAAAATAGTATACCCAGCAAAAAAAATATTCCTCAAACATGAAGAAGAAATACTTTCCCAGACAAACAAAAGCTGAGATATTTTATCAACACCAGACCTGTCCTACAAAAAAAATGTAAAAGAGAGTACCTCAATTAGAAAGAAAAGGATGATGATGAGCAATGAGAAATTATCTGAAGGTAAAAACTCACAGTAATAAGTACTTAGAAAAACACAGAATATTATAATAATGTAATTGTTGATTATAAACTCTTGTCTTAGATAGAAAGAGAAACAGGTTAACCAATCAAAAATAATAACTACAACAACTTTTCAAGACATAGACAAGTACCAGAAAACATAAAGGGAAACAATAAGTTAAAAAGCAATGGGATAAAGTTAAAGTGTAGCATTTTTTATTAGCTGTCTTTTTTTAATGCAAACGATGTTAAGCTGCTGTCAGTTTAAAATAAGGGATTATAACATAATATTTGCAAGTCTCACAATCACTGCCAATGAAAAAGTAAACAACAGATACATAAAAAGTAAGAAATTAAAACATACCACCAGAGAAAATCACCTTCACTAAAAGGAAGTCAAGAAGGAAGGGAAGAAAGAAGGAAGATAAAACTACAAAACAACCAGAAAACAAATAACAAAATGGCAGGAGTGTGTACCTATTTATCAATAATAATATTAAATTATACTCAACACTGGGCTAAACTGTTTAATCAAAAGACACAGAATGGCTGAATGGATATCAAAACAAAACCGAATGATCTGTTGCCTACAAGAAATACACTTTACTTATAAAGATACACATAAATCTGAAAATAAAGGAAAGGAAAAAGGTAGTTTATACAAATGGAACCCCAAAAGAGCAAGTGTAGCTATATTTATATCAGGTAAAAAAATTTCAAGATAAAAACTGCAAGAAGAGACAAAGAAGGTTATTATATGATGAAAAATAGATCAATTAAGCAAGAAGATATAACAACTGTAAATATATATGCACCCAATGCTGGAACACCCAGATATAATGCAAATATTATTTGAGCTGAAAAGAGAAATCCCAATACAATAACAGCTATAAACTTCAACACCCCACTTTCAGCATTGGACAAATCCTCCAAGCAGAAAATCAACAAAGACACATCAGACTAAATCTGCATTGTAGACCAAATGGACCTAATAAATATTTACAGAACATTTCATCCAGTAGCTGCAGAATACACCTTCAACTCCTCAGCACATGGTTTATTATCAAGGGTAGACCATATGTTAGGTTAAAAAGCAAGTCTTAAAACATTTGAAAAACAATTGAAATAATATCAATTATCTTCTCTACCCAGTGGAATGAAACTAGAAATCAATAACAAGATAAATTTCAGAAATTTTACAAATGCATGGAAATTAATATGTTTCTGAATGACCAGTGGGTCAGTAAAGAAATTAAGAAGGGAATTAAAAAATTTCTTGAAACAAATGATAATGGAAACACAGCATAACGAAACCTATGGGAAACAGTGAAAGTAGTACTAAGAGGGAAGTTTATAGCTACAAGTGCCTACATCAAAAAAGAAGAAAAACTTCAAATAAACAACCTAGCAATATATCTTAAGGAAGCAGGAAAGCAAGAACAAACCAAACCCAAAATAGGTAAAAAATAATAATAATAATAATAATAAATATCAGAGCAGAAATAAATGAAATTGAAATGAAGACAACCACATAAAATTAACAAAGTAAAAACTTGTGGGTTTTTTTAAAAAATATAAACAAAATCAACAAACCTTTAGCCAGACTAAGAATAAAAAGAGAAGACCCAAAGAGATGAAATCAGAATTTGAAAAGGAGACATCACTACAGATACTGCTGAAATTCACAGGGTCACTAGTGTTTACTACGAGCAACTATTATGCCAATAAATTGAAAACTCTAGAAGAAATGGATAAATTCCTAGAAACATACAAACTACCAAGATTGAACCATGAAGAAATCCAAAACCTGAACAGACCAATAGCAAGTAGTGAGATCAGAGCTGTAACAAAAATTCTTCCAGCAGAGAAAAGCCCAAAACCCATGCCTTCACTGCTAAATTCTACCAGTTAAAGAAAAACTAATACCAGTCCTACTCAAACTAAAAGATAGAAGAACAGATAATACTTCCAAATTAATTCAATGAGGCCAGCATTACTATGATACTAAAAACAGACAAGGACACATCAAAAAAGAAAACTACAGGCTGATGTTCCTCATCGATGTTGATGCTTAAATCCTCAACATAATATGAGCAATCTGAAATCACCAACAACATTAAAAAATTATTTGTCATGACCAAGTGGGATTTATTCTAGGGATTCAAGCATGGTTCAACATATGCAAGCTCATTCACTGTTGTACATCATATTAACAGAATGCAGGACAAAAATTGCATGATTATTTAAATTGATGCAGAAAAGATATTTGATAAAATTTAACATTTCTTCATGATAAAAATTATCAAAAACTGAGTATAGAAGAAACATACCTAAACATAATAAAAGCCATACAGGACAGAACCACAGCTAGGATCAAGCTGAAGGGGGAAAAACTAAAAGACTTTCCTCTAAGATCTGGAACATGACAAGGATACCCACTTTACCACTGTTATCTAATAGTACTGGAATGAATTTTCTGTCCCATTCTTCTAGCCTGTATTATATGCTCTTTCATACCTTAAAATCATTTCCATATTAATTCATATTAATGCATTCATAAATTATTTCCTTGTTCTTTTTTATTTTTGGAAATTGCAAAATATTCCATTGTATGGATATACTATAATTTCTTTGATTTATTAATGGAAATTTAGGGTGTTTTCTTTATTTTCCTATTATAAATAATGTCACACTAATCATGTACGTATGTAATTTTATATGTGTAGCAGTATATGTCTAGGACAAATTTCTGGGAATAGAATTGTGCCAAAGGATATACACATTTGAATTTTGCTACCAACTAGCCTCCATAGTAGGGGTTGTATAACTTACTCTCTCACTATAAATTCATGAAAGCTATTCTCTCTACAGCCTTGCCAATACAGTGTATCTTGAATTTTAGCTTATTAGATAACTACAAATTACATAATATTATAATTTTATAACATATTAGTATTATAATTGTGTAATATTATATAATTTGCAGTAAGAGCTCTAAGGAGTTGTTGGTTAAGCTTAGTAGAAGTATGACTTCAGTTTGACCATAAAAGCAGTTGGGACTTGAATAAACATAAACGAGGAGACAGGGCATTTATGGAGCATAATATACAGAGCAGATGGTCAGTGGAAGGAAGGGTGGAAGGAAGAAAACCATCTAAATTAAACTATGCCATAGTGACAAAGAAGACAAAATAATAAAAGCTTATTCAGGAAGGTCAGCAGGATACTCAGGGAAGACTATACCTGCCGGTGTTCTGGCCCTTGGATAGTTTTCTATCCTCAACTATAACTTTTTAAAGTTCTGAGACATAGTGACCCATGAATTAAGGTGTGTTGAGTTTTACCCTGAACAACCCTAAATTTTGCCCCACTTCTGATTATTCTATTGATGACACCCTGTAATTATGATGCTCATTCTGCCAGTGTGTTTGATACCTTCAATTTTGATTCTACTTTATCTCTTTTTTTTTCAGCTTGCTAATAAATATCATGAGGAGGGGACTATTTGTGGCCAGCTTGGTGGCTGGCTACTGCAAACATCAATGACTGTTACATTTCCCAACACACAGTAGTTAGTCATGTAGCCCAATGCTAGTATTATTCTTATTCCATTCTTGGCCAATTTTCAGTTGTGTCTTTGTTTTACCTTTTCCAATTACCTAAAATATTATCCTTTCTCTTCTGACCTTACCCAAAGCTTACTTAATATTCAAGGACTAATAGTCAGTATATACACACAGATAAATACTCTTTTCTCCCATACTTATGTGCATGTGCCTTGTATAATTTTGTAGTATTCTATGCATTCTCATCCTATAAACTGTTTTCCTTCTACAACTACATAATACGTTTCTCATAATAAGAGATCATTTCTTATTTTTCACTTCCTGTTCGACACATGCTAGTTAGTCAAATGATTTATTGATTCTTATACTCAATATTTATTGAGCACTGACTGGGTTCATTAGTTACAGGGCAAATATATTTGCATAATGAATAAAATCCTTTACAACTCAGTCCTTGGTTGTCTTTTCAGCTCCCTGATCTTCAACTTTTTATCTACCTTTAAGCTCTAGCCTTGATAAATTTCTTACCCAGTTTCTGACATATCACAGGTTATTACTACCATACTTTTCCATTAGCTGTTCCCTGTTTCCATGCTGCCTTCCCCCACCATTTATTAGGCCAGCATCAGTTCCCCTTTAGTCCTTTGCTTATGCCTCTTACAGCAGATAGGCCAGCTGCTCTAGCGTTCCACTAGATTGGGAGGTCTCAGAAACCTGTCTTATTTATACTTGCTTACTCAGAGCATAGCAATCTTAGAGTGCAAGGAGGATGTTATATGAATTCAGGAGTTACTATTAAAATAGAGAAGCAAAATTGAGAAGAAAAATCCTATATATTTTTTAAATCTGGGGATAAGAAGCTTTCAAGAAAAATTTATGATGAATAGGAGTGAGAATTCAAAAAGTGTGAAGAAAAATGAGAATGGATGAAGACCTTTGAATTTGACACATAAGATGCCATTAAAGTACATGCAGAATAATAAAGTATTGCTACTGAAGAACTGAATATAGCTCATTTATTTAAAATTTTTGTCAATAAAAAGAGAGAAATAAGTAAAGAATTAAGTAAATATGTCAACATTAGCAAAGGGAAAAATATTCCCAAGATAAAGATGATTAATTTGTTGATTTTAACATCTCACAAGCTTTCATTAGTAGCTACTTTACATGTATACTTTTTCCACACCTTTGAAGCAAGTAAGAAAAAATAATATATTGGAATAAATTATATAAGAAAAATAATACTTAAACATTGTCATTTCCTGCTATGACAGCTGTTTCTCAATATAGCATAACACATCCCAGTCTGAGTCACTATCATTCCACAGAGATATGTTTATGAAGTGCTTCCTAATAAAGTATTTCTTGTGTGTTTTAATTGTTCTCATTACATTTAGCTCACTCATTCTTCAAAACATATCTTAAATTTCACAAACCCCATGAAGTCTTAATAAATACCTCTAGTGGGAATCCTTACAAATACCTAACATTACCATACTATTTATTTGAATTTCTTAGAGCTTAAATAATGGAGTCACTAATATCATTGTTTTTATATTAATAGACATTCTTTTTAAAGTAGTTTTAAGCTTACAAAAAAATTAAACAGAAAGTACAGAGGTTCCCAAACATTTCCTCCTTCTTTACTCTCATTTTCATATATTATTAACATCTTATATTGGTGTAGTATGTTCATTACAATTAATGAACTAATATTTTCTTTAAATTTTTTTATTATAGTTTAAGTTTTGGGATACATGTGCAAAATGTACAGATTTGTTACATAGGTACTCTCTCCATCACTTTCAGGTACACCAATCAAACATAGGTTTGGTCTTTTTACACAGTGCTATATTTCTTGGAGGCTTTGTTCGTTCCTTTTCATTCTTTTTTCCCTAATCTTCTCTTCATGCTTTATTTCATTAAGTTGATCTTCAATCTCTGATACCTTTTCTTCTCTTTGATCAATTTGGCTATTGATACTTGTGTATACTTTAGAAAGTTCTCATGCTATGTTTTTCAGCTCCATTATGTCATTTATGTTCTCTAAACTGGTTATTCTAGTTAACTATTCCTGTAATCCTTTTTTCAAGGTTCTTAGCTTCTTTGTATTAGGTTAGCACATGCTCCTTTGGTTTAGAGCAGTTTGTTATTACCACCTTCTGAAGGCTACTTCTGTCAATTAGTCAAACTCATTCTTCATCCAGTTTTGTTCCCTTGCTGGTGAGGAGTTGTGATCCTTTGGAAGAAAAGATACATTCTTATTTTTGGAATTTTCAGCCTTTTTGTGCTAATTTTTCCTCATCTTTGTGGATTTATCTACCTTTGGTCTTTGATGTGATGACCTTCAGATTTGGTTTATGTGTGGATGCCCTTTTTGTTGATGTTGATGCTATTCCTTTCTGTTTGTTAGTTTTCCTTCTAATAGGCCTCTCTGCTGCAGGTCTGTTGGAGTTTGCTGGAGGTCCATTCTAGACCCCATTTACCTGCGTATCATCAGCAGAGGCTGTAGAACAGCAAAGATTGTTGTCTATTTCTTCCTCTGGAAGCTTCGTCCTAGAGGGTCGCCCACCAGATGCCAGCAGGAGCTCTCCTGTATGAGGTGTCTGTCGACCCCTGCTGGCAGGTTTCTCCCAGTCCGAGGCTTAGGGGTCAGGACCCACTTGAGAAGGCAGTCTGTCTTTTAGCAGAGCTCATGCTCTGTGCTGGGAGAATCACTGCTGTCTTCAGAGCCAGCAGGAATTTTTAAGTCAGCTGAAGCTGCCCCACAGCTGCCCCTTCCCCAGGTGCTCTGCCCCATGGAGATGACTGGGGCTGTTGCCTTTCTTTCAGAGATGTCCTCCCAGAGAGGAGGAATCTAGGGACGTAGTGTGGCTGCAGGGGCTTTGCTGAGCTATGATGGGCTTCACCCAGTTTAAACTTCCTGGCAGCTTTGTTTACACTGTGAGGGAAAAACTGTCTACTCAAGTCTCAGTAATGGCAGCAGCAAGAGTTTCAAGCCAGTGGGTGTTAGCTTGCTGAACTTGTTGGGGTGGGATCCACTTAGCTAGGCCACTTGACTCCCTGGCTTCAGCCCCCTTTCCAGGAGAGTGAATTGTTCTGTTTCACTGGTGTTCCAGTGGGGTGTGGGAAAAAAAAAAAAAAAAAACTCCTGCAGCTAGCTAAATGTCTGCCCAAACAGCCACCCAGTTTTGTACCTAAAACCTAGGGCCCTGGTGGCGTAGGCATCTGAGTGAATCTTCTGTTCTGTGGGTTGTGAAGGCTGTGGGAAAAGCATAGTATCTGGGCCAAAATGCATTGTTCCACATGACAGCTTCTGTTGGCTAGGGGATGGAGTTCCCTGACCCCTTGGGCTTCCTGCATGAGGCAACACCCCACCCTGCTTCGGCTCACCCTCCATGGGCCGCACCCACCGTCTAACCAGTCCCAGTGAGATGAGCCATGTACCTTAGTTGGAAATGCAGAGATCACCCACCTTCTGCATTGATGTCGCTGGGAACTGCAGACTGAAACTGGTCCTATTTGGCTGTCTTGCCAGCCACCCACCAATGAACCAATATTAATACATCATAATTAACTAAAGTTCATAGTTTACAATAGCATTCGCTCTTTGTGTTGTACAGTTTTATAGGTTTGGCCCATGCATAATGTCATGTCTACACCATTACGTGTCATACAGAATGGTTTCACTTCTCCCTCAAAATTCTCCTGTGTTTATCTCTTCATCCCTCTCTTCTTCCTAACCCGAGATCTTTTCTACTATCTGTATAGTTTTACCTTTTTCGGAATGTTATTGTCTTGGTCCCATTTCTGCTGCTATAACAGAATACCATGGACTAGGTAACTTAGAAATAAAAGGGATTTATTGGATCTCAGTTCTAGAGTCTGAGGAGTTCAAAGGCATGATGCCAGCATCTGCTTGTCCATCTGGTGAGGGACAACTTTTTGCATCATTCTATGGTGGAAAGTGAAAAAGCAAGTTAATGCACAAGACAGAAAATGGGGGCTGAACTCATCCTCTTATCAGGAACCCCTTCCTAAGTAACCCACCCGCACAGTAACAGCATTCATCCATTTATGAGAAAAGAGCCCTCATGACCTAATCAACTCTTAAACGTACTACCTCTCAACATTGTTATGATGGGAGTAAGTTTCCAACACATAAACTTTGGGAGGTACATTCAAACCATAGCAGTTATATGGTTGGCATCATACAGTATGTAGCCTTTACAGTCAGACTTCTTTGGCCAAGAAATATGAATTTAACTTTTCTCCATGTCTTTTTGGGACTAGGTAGCTAGTTTCTTTTCATCACTGAATAATATTCACTTGTGTATATGTATCACAATTTCTTTATCCATTCACCTATTGGAAAACATCTTGGTTGCTTTAAAGTTTTGGCAATGATGAATAAAATTGCTATAAATATCTAATGTGCAGGTTATTGTTTGGATACAAGTTTTCAACTCATTTGCCTAAATACCTAAGCATGCAATTGATGGATCCTATGGTAAAACTATGTTTAGTTTCAGAAGAAACTGCCAAAGTGTCTTCCGAAGTGGCTGTACCATTTTACGTTCTCATCAGCAATGAATGTAAGGTCCTGTTTCTCAACATCCTCACTAGCATTTATATCAATATTATCCACATTAGCCATTTTAATAAATGTGTAATTGTTTCTCACTGTTTTAATTTATAATTTTCTAATGACATGATATTGAGCATATTTTCATATACTTGTTTGCCATAAGTATATTTTCTTTGGTTAAGATATCTGTTCAGATCTTTTTCCCTCTTTTTAATTGGGTGGTACTTTTTATTGTTGTTTAAAAGGACTTTTGAAAATATAGGAATATAAGAACTTTATCAAATACGGGTTTTACAAATATTTTCTCCCATATATGGCTTGTCTTTTTATTCTCTTAAACTTATATCATATTTATATTATAATTGAGTATAAGGTCCTGTAGGGTGGAATTTTGTATTAGAAATATTCTTTGTTAAATTTAATTAACTTGGCAAGCCTAATAATATTCACATCAGACTTCCATTTCTGCTGCAGTCACGATTTCATCAGTAAAGTGTAGAACAGTTAAGAGCCCAGTTTTCAACGTTTGCCAATGGCTCAGCTATTCAAGAGCATATTTTAATATATAAGAGATTATTTTTCCAAGTGCGTGTAAGTAAATAAGGGCTAATCATTTTACGTTTGTAAATGACCAAAATTTAACCTGCATCTAAAACTCCCACGTAATATAGTATACAAGATTAATATAATTCCTTCAGAGAAACCAAAAGAATTCTTAACTTTTAGTTTATCTTTTTTTGCGGTTTTGATGGCTTCTGTCAAAGTTACTGAAAATACCTTAACATTAATGTGACCTTTTCCAACAACCAAATTACTGAGTAAGTTTTTGTGGAACACAGCAAGTGATGGTTGTTGGGGTAAAATTCCAGAAAGCAAAGGTGAAGAAAAACATGATAAAGTTCCAACAGAAAAGACTGAAAAATTTTTCCCAAAATATCAGTCTTCTGGGATTTACTAACCAAATGAGAGTCCATCCAGTCCAGAAACTTGAAATCACCTTCCTGAACAACTTGGGTCCTTATCTTAAAAGTTATGAATTTAGTTATTAGTTTGTTAATCTCCTTTCCAATTAGTATAGCATAAGCCAACTGGCAAATTATGTTTTCTCTACCTTGAAAATGTACAAAAATAATTTGTATTGTATGTAAGACTATGTACTTTCTGTTTTACTTTTAAAATATTTTTATTTTTTCCGCAACCAGTGGTGGAATAGATAAGGCAGTCATTATTTCTAGTAACTTATCTTACCTATTAGATATCTCTGCCTGAAGGTTCCATGAATCTCCGATTCAACATGATCATTTTTCTCCTAACCCCAGAATCTGTTATATTTTTGTATTCCCTTAGTCAATTAATGACATTAATATATATCCTGTTTTCTATGCTAGAATCTTCAAAGTTATACTCGCCTTCTAACCATCTTCTGATCTCTCTTTTCCTACCTCCAAGGCCAATCTCTATATTGCCTTTTAGTGTATAAGTCTGATATGAATCTTTAGCCTCAAAGTTTTGGCTATTTCCCAATTACCTATGTAAAGAAATGTAAACTCTTTTTAATGAAATATAAAACCTTTCTTAAGCAAGCTTTGATAAATCTTTTCAACATCTTCTTTCTCTCTAAACCAAAATACAGTCTACATTGACTACATTAAACTCTCACAATTCCCAAACACGATTCTTTCTTTGATTAATACTATTTTTCTGTCCCTTTCTTTCCACCTCAAATGTTTCCTTTTCTGCAAAAGTTTTTTTAAAATTTCTGTGACATAATTTATCTTTTCCTCTATATCCCTACATCATTTGATTTCATTGTATTGTAATTACATTTGTTGTTTTCCATCTACACTTTGTTTCTTGAGAATTGGAACCAAGCCGTTGAATGTTGTGTTTCCGTCAACTTTGCACAGTACCTAGAACAGGGTTTGCAGTTAACAAATGATGAACAAATGAAAGACTGATTGAACAAATTAATGAATGATTTGCCAACACTTTTTTTCCAGTATTAAAAAAAAAATTCTGCCTAGAGAATCTCTAGGATGAGTTATTTCTTATAAATACTCTATATTTATTAGTTTATTTACAAAATGCATATTATTAAGTACAAGGTTCTATGTTTTTTCAAAAGTAGCAAAGACATATAATACCTGAACCCCACCTTCAGTGAGGACTGTGGACTCTGGTAGGCAGATCCAGAAATAACAGACTCAAGTAGAAAGTAGTGGGTACTGTAGCAGAGGTTTGTGATTCTGGGAGTTGAAGGAGAACAAAATTACTTTCAGCTTCATTAAAAAAAAAAGCCATTTGCTTTACTTATTACACTATCAGTACAATTTAGACAATAGAGAGGGTAAGAAAACACGTTTTGTAAAGCACGCAGCAGAAGCAAAGGCTGGAGATAAGAATAGTTAGATGAGTTGGGCATGACTAGATTGTGAAGGACCTTAAATGTCAGGCTAAGAGGTCTGACATTTGGTCCAGAAATCACAAGGACCTTTTAAGGTTTCTGGACAAAGATGTGACATTAACTGTCCTGTAGGACATTTAATCTGGGATCAGCAGATAAGATGGATTAGAGAAGAAGTAAACTAGCTGTGGAGAGAACAAAATAGCAAAGTGTGAAGCACTTTTATTTGCAGTATTTTTGCTTGTTAGATGTAATAGATACCTGTTGCTTTTGCTGGTAACCTCCATATTTTTATCATCAGAACATTAGTGTTCTGTTCTCCAGAACAGAAATTCTAGAGTTTTTAAAAAATTAGCCAGAAAGCAGACGAACCTCCATATTTTGATTATCAGAACATTGATGTTCTGTTCTCCAGTACAGAAATTCTGTGTTTTGTTTTAAATTAGCCAGAAAGCAGATGATGTTTTGTTGAGTACTGCCATGATGTGGCAGTACTCAGCTGTTGGGACCTTCCCACTGCAGCCTGCATATGGAGGCAATCCAAAGCATATGGAGCCATTAGATCTGAGTGATATTTTACAAGTCCTAAATCAAGCTTTGCCTCTGTATCTTTGGAGTCATGTTGGTTGAAGTCAGTTTGGGCTAGGTTTTCTGCAATTGAAAGAATTTTTGTACACTCATTTGTGTCACTAACAATCCATATCATTGCATGGGATCAAGTTTTGTGGATGAGGCATTTGAGAAGTTTCTTTTCATTTTTCCATCTTAAGAAAGGACTTAACCATAGTTCAAGGTTTAGCTCAAGGCAACAGTGTTATTTAATTCAGTCTATTTCATGAATGATAGTGACTAATAGGTAATTAATGATTAATGAAAGTAAAGAGTTGTCTTGAGTTAAATAACATCATATACAAAAACATTTGTAAGCTATGAAACATAATACAAAAGTTAACTGTTAATACTCAATACCATTTTTGTATTGATCTAGTATTTATCGCCTCACCCATTGCCTGTTGGAATTTGAAAACTCTTTCTGTACACATTTAGTTCCTTCATTGTCATTACTCTGACTTTCCTTGTTTGTCCTTCTATTGCTTAAAGTAAAAAAACAATCAGGTAAAACCCATTTTTTTTTTTTTTTGGTTAATAAAAATGAATTCATTTTTTTCTTAAAGCCCTTAAGGAAACATCAACCTAACAATGGAGGTGTTTATTGCTGGCTGTTTTACTCATGATTTATCCTCCTCAAACCTTGGGTTTCTCTTTGATTGGCAGTTTTAACATAATCTCCACCTTTATCTAACATTGCCCTATATTTCAAAAGTGATTTCATGAACTAATAAAACAACTTCTAAGCCAACTAAGAAAATTCAATTTAAATTTTAATTTATACTTCACAAAAACACGGTTGCTGAGTGATACCAACAGTGAAAGTAGAGGTACATAGCAGAAAAGAAATAGGCTCAAAACAAGGATACAGCCGTTTATAAGACCTTATATAAATATTCCTTTTGGATTAGTCAAAGCTCAGAGCCTTCATTCTTTGAAGTTTAAAGTTGGCCAGATTTTTTAAATATATTTTTCAACTTGGGAAATGTATTTTTATTACACAGTTGAAATATTTTCTTTAAGCACGACTTGTCACATCTATTATTTAAGCTTTAAAATTAGCACTTCCTTTCTCTGAAGGAATATTCCATTTCCTCATTTCTTGTCATCTCATTTATTTAAATAAAATTCTTTTTCCTCTGAGTGCCCTGAAACCTTTCAGAATGCCTTTTTTTTTTTAACCACTTGGAATAATCTTTTATAATATTTACCTGTGTCCTGGTTCTATCTCCTTTACTTAATTTCTAAGGACTTTAAGAGGAACTATTAATTTCTTCTTGTATATTACTGTACACTTTATTCCCTTCACTGCTTAAAATACGTATTCTCAATGCATGTGGAATAAAGTGAAAGTGAATGTTGATTTAGTTTATAATAGAATCCTCTAGCAGTTATTTATTTTCTTATAGCCTATTTTTGTTTCTCCTCATCTCCACCAACCCCATTAAAACACAAGCTCCAGTGACTGGGCACGGTGGCTCACGCCTGTAATCCCAACACTTTGGGAGGCTGAAGCTGGTGGATCACCTGAGGTCTGGAGTTCGAGACCCACCTGACCAATATGGTGAAACCCCGCTGCTACTAAAAATACAGAATTAGCTGGGGGTGGTGGTGTGCACCTGTAATCCCAGCTATTCGGGAGGCTGAGACAGAATTGCTTGAAGCTGGGAGGGAGAGGTTGTAGTGAGCCAAGACCGCACCACTGCCTTCCAGCCTGTGAGACAGAGTGAGAATTTGTTTCAAAAAAAAAAAAAAAAAAGAATATAAGCTCCTCGAAGGCAGGGGTCTTTGTCTATTTGTTATTTGTTATTTGTTTCACTGGAACACAGTTCACTCAATAAACATTTACTGAAGAATGCATGATTGAATGAATAAACAATAGTGATTATAAACATTTGTCATTTTAAAAGCTGAAAGTCACCATACCCTTTAATATACAAAAACTATAGTGTAATCTATATTTCTTAAATTTACAACCCCAAAGCTATTAGCCAGAATACAATTCTTTAGTAAAACTAGTAAGATGACATAGCAACAGGAAAGCAAAGGAAAAGCTTTAAAGTAACTTTATGCATCTGAGTTTACTCACTAAATGCTTTTCTTGATATTTCCTATCTAGCTTCACCTGGTCCTGTTCCCTTATTCCTTCTTTAACTTCCTCCTTACATCTTAAGTGTGCGATTTTTCTTCTACCTTTTTTTTCCAGACAGAGTCTTGCTTAGTCACCCAGGCTGGAGTGCAATGGCACAATCTCGGCTCACTACAACCTCCGCCTCCCACGTTCAAGTGATCCCCCTGCCTCAACCTTCAGAGTAGGTGAGATTACAGGCTTGTGCCACCACACCTGGCTAATTTTTGTATTTTTTTTTTTTTTTTAGTAGAGGCAGGGTTTCATCATATTGGCCGGGCTGATCTTGAACTCCTGACCTCAGGTGATTCCCCCGCCTCAGCCTCTCAAAGTACTGGGATTACAGGCCTGAGCCACAGCGCCTGGCTGCCATCCTTTCTAATGTTTTTTTTTTCCAAGTCTGCTAAATCAGAGAGTGTAGATTGGCCATCTCCTCACCGGCTTTTCTACACTTAGAGCAGTTGCCTGAACAAGAGGCACTGTGAAATATTACACGAGGAAAAAGGGTAAAGAATAACAAAAGCCAGTAAACGGTGGGATAGGAGCTGGATTTTGTTGTGAGCTGGAAAAAAATGCACAGTTGACAAAAAGAAAAATTTCTCTTTCATTATAGCACACCAGCGCAAGGTCTCAATCATGAGAATGAAGCGTTTCACTTTTGAAGGTGCTTTCTAAATTGGCAAAACAAAATTAGTCCCCATAAATATATTTATATGTTGACAATTTCAGAAAGAATTAAAATATATGGGCAGTCAAACTTACACTTGTTCGCCATTTGAACAAGGGTAACAATAAGAGACATAATCCTTAAAATTGAATTTCAGCTAAATTAATTTCATAAGTTATGTATTGGAAACCATTTCATTGGAGTTATTTAAATCAACAGACATTTCTATAACTTCTAAAATTCAACAGACATACGATTTGCTGAAGGATCATGGCAAAATGTAGATTCTAATACAGTCGGTTGTGTTTCAGGCCTGAGATTTTATATTTCTAATCAACTCCTAATAAGCTTCCAAGTGATTCCAATGATGCTGCTGATTTGCATTTATACTTTGAGTTACAAGGCTTTAGAAATGTTAGTTTTTAAAACATTTTTAAAAGTGATTTATGTTACAATCTCTAATTATTTTATTTTGGTCTTTTTTTTTTAAAGAAATACTTTCAATTATTTATAATGCTTCTTAACTAAAACACATGATGCATCTGATTGAATTTTAAACATTTATTCTTTTGGGATTTTTTTTTTCCCTTACTAAATTAAAATGAAAAAAAAATAGATAAATAGTATAATATCCTAGAGTTGGATGAAAAGATAAGCAGGTTTTATCTTTTTGTTTCATAGCCCTCCACTTAAAGACCAGGAGGTTTACATGAGTCAGCTGAGAGTAGACTTCTTCTCTTTCTCTCCTGTCTCCTAGTTTGGGGCACTTTCAGCAACCCATGTTGCATACGATAGGCTCAGTCATATGTTTTCCTAAAGGTAGAGTGTTATAAATCTCCTTTTGTTTTTCTTCAGTCACATTTTCACCAACATATTCTACTTCCCCTAAGGTAAAAAGTAGAACCCAGGTTCAGTTTTTAGTTTCCTTTGACTAGCTAATGAGCTAAAAAATGTCCATGTTCAGCAACGTTGATTAGAAATGTTTTTCTACTAGGTGTTCAGTTTTCAGAAACATTTTAAACCATAACCATACTGCTAATGAATTCTTAGAAACACCATTGGAGACCTTTGTCTCTAAGGTGCCATCTTCATTGTAACTGAATGAAAGATGGAATTTAGAGAGATTAACTCGGTGTAGCATTCAACATTGCTTTAAAGTAATGATGCTAAAAACATATACTTTTGAAAAAAATATGTTATTGTATAAAAAAAATTGGCTGGACACAGTGGCTCATGCCTGTAATCTCCGCACTTTGGGAGGCCGAGGTGGGTGGATCACGAGGTCAGGGGTTTGAAACCAGCCTGACCAACGTGGTGAAATCCTGTCTTTACCAAAAATACAAAAAGTAGCTGGACATGGTGGCGTGCACCTGTAATCCCAGCTACTTCAGGAGGCTGAGGCAGGAGAATCGCTTGAACCCGGCAGGCAGAGGTTGCAGTGAGCCGAGATTGTGCCACTGCACTCCAGCCTGTGCAACAGAGTAAGACTCCATTTCAAAAAGAAAAAATAAATTCATGAGTTCTGATGAGTTCTGGTGGCTTGGAAATTATAAAAATATTATTCAAAATGAGTTGTAGTCCTAATTTTGTGAAGTAATATCTTCTCTAGCTTTGGTCCTCTATATCACCATTTGTCTTTTGAGGCCTAAAATGTAAGCCAGTTAGCAAAGTGTTTCAACTTATATATGTTGAAAAATGCAAGCACATTTTACTGAAGTTTACATTGAAGACATAGGAAACTATTTCATCATTAGATGTATGGTGATTTTTTTTTTTATCTTGGGAGAAAAGTATTGTAACTTATTGACATAGTTGCAAAGAGTTATCTAAGCATTTGCTAACAAATGAGTGTTTTATTTGTGTTTTTTAATCTACCTAATCTAGATGAGTCTGGCTTTCTTGTAAATAGTCGTTACTCTGCGGTCAAAGGGTATCTTCTACACTCTGATCATATGACTGACTCCCCTGTCTAGAGTTTTTCAATGGCTCTCATAGTTCTAGTCCAGAGTTCTAAATTTTTAATTTCTTAGCACAATATAGGCTTTAATGTTGTTACAACTCCTGCCTCTCTCCAGGCTTATCTCCCGCTATTCTAAGTCTGTCTGTAGTCATCTAACTATCCAGTGTTTAGTGGAGATGTTCTCTAACCCAGTTTTTACTTTTTCCACTTACCCTCTCCAACCGTAGTACGTCAAACTTCCAAACTCACGGAATAGTAGATCCCATTACAAAATTGGAGTTTATTTACTTCTTTAATACTTTTGATTATTTAAAATATCTCCATTTCAGAATTTCAAGGTCACTTATTTTAAATGTCTTTTACTTCCCGCCCCTAAGGCCCATTGTTTTCGTGGTTTAGGGGGCTTGATTTACTCTTTAACTCCTCTTCTCACTCCCTCACCTTAGCATGAAAAGTGGAAGCCTACCTCTAGGACACTTCCTTTTTCTCCTGTTTCCTGGCTCTAGCTCCTTCCCTCAAGGGCTAGGGTAGGGAGGACCAAGGCTTTTGTAATTCACTGTTGGTAGTTGCTGCTTTTCTGGGTAGCAATGACAGGCCATTAAGGCCTCTCTGTTGTTAAAATCCAAATGCTTGAGCCTTCCACAGGCCCACCCCTGGGCCTCTAACTTCACAGTTCCCAGAAGTGACAGCTGACACCACCTTGGCCGCCTCTTGCTACTTGGGTCCCCTCACCCATCATTATGTCCTGTTTGTCTGACATTGGACAGATGCCTCAAGTTTCCATTTGTCCACAAACAGCTCACCCATTCTTATCATGCCAAATGTTTGGCTCAGAGGCTTTGCCATGCTATCCATTACCCTTCCCCCAAGCCCAGCATATTTCTGCAGGTCTCTTGTTCTTGTGTTCAAGGAAGCATGTGAGGGAAAATCAAGTTCACTATCTGTACATATGTCCAAGCAAGTGGAAAGATACTAGTCTCTCTTTCTTGTCAGGCAAGCCTAATATCTACAGATGATCCTCTTGGAGCCCCTTTCCAATGGACATTTCTTCTCTTAGAGATGGGGACAAGCCTTCCTTTCTTCTCCACAGGGAAAAGGAAGGAAAAACCTCTTCAAGTGAACACTACTCTCCCAACTTGTCTCGCTGCTCTGATTTTCTTCTTTTCAACTCCATACCTCACTGCCCTCAAAGGCCCTCTTGGCTGATTCCAGCGCCCAGAGAAAGCTCCATCCAATATCACATAACTTGGTTCAGTGAGCCTATATGTCCTAAAAAGGGTCAGTCTGATTCAAGACTACCTTCTTTCACTCTGCCTCCATCTTCCCTTTTATAGTTGTCTTAGAAAGTTTACCCCCATGCTTCACCTTCTCAGTGACTATGTCTCAATTCCAGTACAATTCATTGCTTCTTTCAATGCATTAATGACATAGTGAATATTTCTATAAACATTGATCTAACAATGGAAATTTTTTACTTAGTTGCCTTCTTTCCGAAAGACTACAAGCTCCTTAAGAGCAGGAACTATTTCTTAATGAACTTTGTATCTCTAGCATTTAATACAGAGATTATTGTGCAGATTGTGAGAAATGCATGTGTGTTTAATAAAACAAGTGGATAATACAGTATTATATTTAATTATCCTGGCCGGGCATGTTGGCTCGTGCCTGTAATCCCAGCACTTTGGGAGTCTAAGGCAGGTGGATCACCTGAGGTCCAAAGTTCAAGACCAACCTGGCCAACATGGCGAAACCCCATCTCTACTAAAAAAATACAAAAATTAGCTGGCTACTTAGGAGGCTGAGACAGGTAGAATTGCTTGAACCCGGGAGGCAGAGGTTGCAGTGAGCCGAGATCTCACCACTGCACTCCAGCCTGGGCTACAGAGCAAGACGCCGTCTTAACAATAAATAAATAAATAAGTAAATAAGTCAGTAAATAAAATTATCCTGCTAATAGCTTGAATTGCAGTTAAATAATTGGATACAAATAAAATAAATTTCATGATTTTTTAAAATCACAGAAAAGTGGAATTAATGATGTGCCACCTGTATGTTGCTGAGCAAGAAGTATACCAAAAGCTATCAACTTTAAATTTTTATGTCCTTATGGCTACTTTTTAAAAACTATTTGTAGTTGATCATTACGTGTATTCATAAAATAAGGCAAGTAGTGTGGTAAATCACAACTAGCATAGTTTTTGAAATCCAAAGCCCTAGAATCAAATAAAGTCGGCCACTTGTTATCTGGATAACCAGTCCCATCCCTTTCTGAGTAGAGATTAATAATAATAATCTCACCTGGAAGTGGGCATTTCAAGGATTAACTAATATAATACATGCAATGTCTTCAAAAATCTCTACAGGCATAACTATGTACACCTACTATGTCCCCACAAAAAATACAACTAAAAATTTAAAAAATCTCTAAAGGGCAATAGAAAATACAGGCATTATTTATCATTTGTGATATTTCAACATCTCTATAAATCTAGAAAATTTTAGCATTATCTTGTAATATTGGATATTATTGAGCACATTTCTTAATGCATATAGCAGTAAATAACCTGTAGAAAATTTACTGTTTTTTATTAATGTCAGTAGGAAGAAACAGCTAATCCTTGTTCTTAAAATTATACTATTTTTTTCCCAATCAAAATGATTAATGATTTTCTTTGTTTTCATCAGTTGTACTCACAAGGCCCATAGTACTTGGAGTTTTGGTTCAAGAACTTACCTAATGTGAAGATGAACAAATGAGTTCTTGTTTTTTATTTTTGTTCTCCTAGTGTTGAGAGTAGTAGACACCATGTCTCTGTTAAAGCAAGTGAGCCATGAAGTTGCCTGATGAATTAAAAAACACACTAATTCTATAAGTAACTTCTAAATCAGTGAGAAACTGCAACTTCTAGATGAAAATTCAATACAGGTCTGTTTTGAAGGTGTTCTCTACAAGTAAAATTGCAAAATTGGGTTTGAAATCACTAAATCTGAGAACTATTTATGACTTTTACTCTTCTGATGTTCCTTTCATCTGGGAAAGTGAAATGGGATATAAGTCTTTCGAAAGGTGTTTTCTTGTAATGCTGAAACTTAAATTTTTCTTTCAACCAGGTTGACAATGAAAATTGTTTTAAGTGAAAATAAATGCGTAGAATGAATAGGATTTAAATGTTTTTCTATCCTAGAGTGGGCCATTTGGCTTTTTCCAACGCTGTATATTGTGTACCTGAAAATGTTCCTATAGAGATTTTTAAACTTGAAACAAAGTAATATCCTTTAGGTCAGTTTGATGAGCAATATGTTCATATCCATGTGTGTATATTAAATAAAAATTTTAAAGATTCAAATTATTATTTTACACTTCCTGTGGACAGTCTTTCAAGATTATTTGGACTAAGATTATTAAGATTATCAGATTAAGTATGAGAAAGTGCATTGAGGGAATACAGAGAGAATTAGACAAAACTCTAGGAAATGTATCATGCTAGAAGAACTTCTTTAAATAGGAAAAACTTCATGGTACAGTGGAAAGTTGACAACTGAGTTAGAATTAGCCCAGCTATAATGCCAAGATAAGGCATAATTCTTTTAAATATACCTAATATTAATTTGGAAGGGAATTAGCAATCCAATATCCCATCTATTAATTTACCTTTACCTTTATTTTAATTGAAATTGTATTTAAGGACAGGCCATGTTTGTGTGTGTGTGTGTGTGTGTATATATATATATATATATATATATATATATGTATGTGTGTGTATGTCTATATGTTTGTGTGTATGTATATAGATAAGAAATATACAGAAAGCATATACCTGGAATTTACTAAAATAATACGATTCAAAGACGGTTTGTTTAAAAGATTATTTGTAGACTATTGATTAAGTAAAATATTCTAAGATGAAACTTTTCATTAGGCTATTAGGCAGTGGTCAAACAGGGAGAAAGATGTATTTTGGTGAGATATTTAGATGTCTTTATAATTATTATTGACAATTTTGAAAAAAAAAATCACCATACTACCAGGCCCAGTGGCTTTTGCCTGTAATCCCAGCATTTTGGGAGGCTGAGGCAAGCAGATCACGAGGTCAAGAGATTAAGACCATCCTAGCCAACATGGTAAAACCCCATTTCTACTGATACAAAAATTATCTGGGCATGGAGATGCATTCCTGTAGTCCCAGCTACTCAGGAAGCTGAGGCAGGAGAATCGCTTGAACCCAGGAGGCAGAGGTTGCAGTGAACTGAGATCTCACCACCGTACTCCAGCCTGGCAACCGAGTGAGACTCGTCAAAGAAGAAAAAAAAAATCACCATACTTACTGTCTTGTCACATAACTGAGAAACTTCTGGTGAGAATTAGTGGCCATGAAGTTATCGGCAGCAGAAGCTGCTTAAAGAGGTCAGGCTCATTTCCTTTGCCTAGATCTCAATGAGCATGGGATGAAAAGAGTGTAACAGGTTATACTGTTCTTAGAATTGGGAAGTGATGGTTGAGTACAAGTTTTAAAAAATAACTAATCCTCTCCTTTTGACAATCTGCATATAATCAACATCTGTTCTTCCATCCTTCCTTTATTTTATTTTATTTTATTTTAACTTTTGAAGTTGAAGAGAAAAAGAAGCCAGAACGTTTGAGCAATGCAAGCTACTTCCTCCTCCCTGGGTCAGCATCTGTCTCCTTTCCACTCGACCCTCTTCACTTCGAGCCTTACCTTATTTAGGACCACTAGATCCCTACTACTGGTCTAAATTCCCTCTATTATCCCCAAACACCCATTCCCCTCTATCTTGTAGTTTGCTCAATGGTGATCCCCACATATTAGAAACCTCACTGCCATCCTCGACACCATCTTACCCTTCTATGATATTTAAATTAGTGCATACTTGTCCTCCTAAGCAACTTCTGTTCTCCACTGACATCAGTCTTGGAATATGTCCCAACACTTCTGTTTGCTCTCTTAAGAAGATCAAAGGATGAGTCATCTTAGAGAAGTGAGACATAGTACATAAAATTTTCTTGGACAGTGGGGAAAAAAGGGGGATAGTCACATACCACCCAACGAAACTTACTTTTTAATGACTCTTGTGACGTGTGTCTTTATCTTTCTCAAAATCAGGCACCACACACTTCCACTTGCCCCCTTTCTTCCCTTACCATCCCCTATGAGAAGAAAAAACCCATGAAATTGTTGCTACTTAGCATAAGTCTAGCAATAAATGAAGTGTGGAGGAGACAAGACCCAACTGTAGCCCGAAACAATGTGCAGACCCTGAGAAAAATATCACCCTGCAGACCTGGAAGCTAGAAATAAATGTTTGCAGCTACAGGACACTAAGATCCTGGGTTATTTTGGCAGCACCTGACTCATGCAATACCCTATAAACTTAAAACATTGGTCTGAATATGAATATGCATTAGATTAAGTAAAGCAAGTAAAATTAGAACAAAGGGAAAGCAGACAGAAAAAGAAAGACATGACTTCTCAATGTTTTAGGCATTTTACATATTTTATCTCCTTTTATTCTTACCAACACAATGATATACTTAAGCTTATCCCCAATTTATATGTGAAAAAGCTAAATATACACAATCTTAACAGTAGCTATCTCTGGAAAACATGTTAAGATTGTGTGTGGCGGAGTGCTGCTGGACTGTCACTTCCTATTTGTTTATGTGCTTTTTTATCATTGGAATATATTGATTTAAAAATATGTAACTCTAAACTTTAATAATTGGAAATAAGGAAACTGAGGCTATGTATAGTTGAGTAAGAAGCAAAACAGGGTCTTAATGCTACACACTAATCCACATTAACTTGTGCACATGAACTATTGATCACTTTCCTGTCCAATGATTCATCACTTTCCTCTCCAATGATTCATCACTTTCCTCTCCCTAACATCAGCTGGCCTATTTCCACCTATCCTTATCTCCATCCCTTCTTCTCCTCATAGTTCTTAGTCTAGGTGAAGAACAAGAATGCTCATACTTCACATATAGTTTGTTAGAACTCTGGCCAATGCGCTTTGAAATGCAAAATGCTCCAGCATCTGAGCTGCAGATGACCCTGCAAGAAGGTGCTGTCTGTACACCGGTAGTTTCCAAAGTTGAAATAACATGAATTAGAGAGCTTTCTTCCCGTGGTTCATTTGCTATTAAGGACTTTGACCCTGTTTTTGTCAGCAGTTCTGCCATGGCATTTAAATTGCACATCTTGCTTGTTGATGTCTAAGAATAGAATTCGGGTGTTAGCAAAACTGAGAATGTTTTCTCATTCCATTTCCCAAGAATATGTAGGGTGTGAAGATGATGAGCAGAATGTATTTTCCCATCATATCTTCCACTGGTAAACAAATCTGGAGAGTAAAACCATTCTTTCAGGCTTTCATCTTCTAACTTCAGAAAGAATTTCTGACATCCCTCCCATTAAAAAGAGCAAATATAGGCTTATCATAATATGTTAATTAAATCAGAAGGATCTACAGAAGGAAAAAAACATCTCTGAAATATGTCACATTGTCCAACATGAAATACTTGATTCTTTCTTCCAACAACAGAAGAACTAGATCTTAAAACAATGTATATCAGGTGATTATATCCCACAAACTTTAAGTGACCAAAGTTACAGTGGCACTGATGAAGGCATAACTTATTTGCTCTTGACACGTAAGTCCACAGAATATGAGAAAGCAAACTTACTAAAGTCTGTGATACTCCAAGTAGCATAAGAAGTGAAAACTAGGACTTTTGAAACTTAAACAAGAAATATATCCCAGAGAAAGGACTCTTGGCTGTCCAAAAAGCTTTTAGCAACCTTACAGGCTTTCGTGATTAATTATTTTAATATGGTGGTTATTGCAATCTTGGCTTGAAAGGTGCGATACAAGAACACTTCCAAATATTTATACTGAGTAAGCCAAAGTTTTTAGTAAAGAAAGTTCATGACTTTCCCCTAGGGAGTATGAGTACATAGTCAAATGTATTTGAAACATCTTTTTGTGCATATAGTCATTTAACAACAATCTTAACAAAGCACCAGATGACGAGAGAATCGAATTCATATTTTATTTGGGAATTTAAGACAAAAATATATTGCCTCTTTGCTTTCACAACATATAATCAATATTTGTGATAAAAAATAAAAAAATCTTAAGAAGTAAAATAGCACAATTGAATCTTCTCTTACTGTACTTTTTTCATTTTCTGACAGAGTCATGTGGAGAGGGGTGTTCTCCCTAGGTAGATCTAGTGTGTTGCTAAGTACTGCTAAACTGTAGAGGGACTGAGACTGAGCAAGAATTATTATAAATCCCATTTGGTGCGACTTGTGTTAATAGCCAAGTATGACATGTTGATAATACGGTCAAATGACTGACTGAGCGTTTACCTCACATGCCAGGTGCCTTGTTCATCTAAGGTCACAGTGATATTGACAAGGTGTTAAATACGAGTGTTACATCAACAAAAGCAAAACTATGTAGTTTGACAAAAATCACAAACATTGCTTTTAATGTAATAATTTTGAAGTGTAATATGGAATTTGGGTCACATTTCTCTCAGCAATATCACAAGCCAAGAAGCACAAATGTATAGAGTTTAAAAGATATTTTAAAAAACCCAAATTTTCCAGTGACAGAAATTAAGAAAACGTCTTTGATTAGAGAGTGAAACAAGATCTTTTCTTCCTCTCTGAGTATGCTGATTGCTAGATCAGAGAAAAAAAATAAAATTGAAAATACATAATTTTGCCATGAACTGTCTGTTTAAGCCTTGTATTTTACAAGTATACAATACAAAAATTTGTGTTATGTTTTTATTTCTTTATTTACAGTGGCCAAATGAATAACACCAAAACACTTGTGCATGTGTGTAGAGCTAATGTAGGTAACTAATTTAATAATTTAAACTGCCATAATTTCAATGATAAGAACACATCAGCTCTTCTTTTACTTTTTAAACATTCAAATGGTTGAAATGCCTACTGCTAAGGAAAATGTGTATGTTTAAATAATAAAATTTAATTAAATATTTAATAAAATTTAATGAAATAGCCATCATCTTATAATATCTATTAATTTTACTGTCTTTTGAAAGAAGATAAAGTTGGAGGAAAGAATATGTGCAAGTTTATATGCAAAGTCTTCAACTAGTTGAGGGCATTTCACATTGTGTTGGGGTCAGGCTGCTTGTGCACATTTGATGTGAAATATATCCAGGACCTGTACACTTAGGCACAGTAAGGAGACAGATGCTGGCAGATTTCAAGAGAAGAAAGATCCTAAGGTTTCATTTTGAAGATGGGGCAGTCACCTTCTCAATGTGAAATTTTCCATGAATGGGATTATTCGAGCAGCTAGACAGTCACTCAGCACAGCTGTTGCAGAAACACATACAGTTTTCCACTAATGGGTTTTTGGGGGGGTGAAAGATGATGAATTGTCAAGGAACAGAAAGTTGGAGGCCCCAGAGAGACTCCAAAACTTAGGGAAAATACATCCCTATAAAATTAAAGTCCCATTTCGGAGAAATACATTCAGTATTCATCCCTATAATACTTTCCGTGGAAGTGATCCACAGGATTAATGATGTAGAAATGTCTCATCAATTACGGCATCCTTAAGGGCTTAGTTAAGAGTGGAAATCTTAAAACATCAGTGTAGACTGGAACAATAAGTTGTTATTTATCTGCAACATATCAAAATTAACATGCTTATGGCACTACTGAAAGTTTTGATGATCAATAAAGAGGACTGAATAAGAAAACAGAATTAAGGCAGATTTATCAAGGCTTATTTAATGCTATATAAGGAAAGAGAGACTATATCAAAGCATTTCTATATTTCATTTTTATTTAAGGGTAAATCAGTATCTTATTTCTGTTTAAGCTCAAGCATAGGAATGCAGATTGTACAAACTGACTTCTAAGTAGGCAGATTTTAAAAAGTCATTCCCTCTGGGAAGATGAACTAAAAGAAGTCGACCCACTTGGGGGCTGCAGTTCTCCTCTAGTAGGGTGGAGCTTGGTGAGCAGAACACAAGCAGGATTGAGGCTCTACTTGTCCCTCATTCCAGTACCTTTGGGCATTATACAAATCACACATAAATGAAGAAATGGCCTGTGTTAAGTGAATTAATAAGCAAATGAATGAATAAGTAAAAACTTGGGGCATTCTAATTGTTTTGTAGTTGTAGGAAGATGTAATATTAGGAACAAAGGATTAGCCTGAAAAAAAAAATACCTCCTAGAAGATTATAGGGGTTATTTTTCCCTGATTCAGTGAACATCAGAAAACTTTCTGATTAATTCTTGATTTCTATCTATCCTTATTCTGGGAGTCCTGTAAACCAATGATAAATATCTTGATTGGTGTAGAGTTGCATTCTGTAAAATATTAAATGAATGGCTTTTTCTTTCTTTATTGTGGGTTCAGAGGGCAATGTTTTATCTTTTCCTTTTTTTTTCTAGATATAACTTTATTCCACCTTTCAACTTCAGAGTTCCAACTGTAGAGGACAGAGCATTATGTGGAGGGAGAGTTAAGACTTGCTAGGAAAAGTGATGACATGTCCTCTGGTTCATTTCTGGGTTTCTTCCCAGGCTGATTCATAACCTCCAAAATAAGGTTAAGTAATACAATAGGCTTGGACTTGGCACCATAAACTGTTTGGAAAGTGTGCCTAGATCTTCCCTTGAATATTGTATTGTCTTATGAATCATAATATTCCATAAAATTCATTACATAAATGTGGAAAATAATTAAATCAATTATTTGAGAATTTGGGTAATGTCAATCAATCTCCCATAGATTAAATAAGTGTAAGCGTTGAGAATAGTGATAGAATGCGTAAAACTAGACGGTTCAAAAAGCCTTCTAACAAGTGATCACTGCATATACATGCTGCGTAACTACAGTGCTGCATAACAACAGCATTGTTAACTACAAGCAACGTTTACTTTATTTGGTAGTCTTGCCAATAAAAAAAAATGTAGGAAGAATTTTGGAAAAGGCATCTAAGTGAACAACACAAATGACACAGAGACCATGTACTAAAGTTAAGGCACATTAACCAAAATCATAAGATATTAGGTTCCTAATGTCTCAATGTCCAACAGTGGAAGGACCTAGTAAAAATTAGGAAGTATAATTGTGGAAAGTTTAACAGCTAAAAATGAAGTAAGATATAGAATAGTTTGTTGTTGTTGAAGTCAGGTATAATAACCTAAAAGGCATCAGGGCCATGACGTCTTTAATACATAAGCAACATGCCTAGAATATCTCAGTGGCCCCTGGAGGCATTCCTGCCTTAATAGAGAATTCCACCCTTTTGATGATAATGATGATGAATGAAAATGTTTCATTTTGTTCACGTTTTTCAAAAAAGCAGAAAGTTTGTAATTTCTGAAAAATGTTTAAAATATAAAGTTAATAAATATTTCCTATTGTCAGAGCAACGTTTTCTTACTAGAATAAGAGTAAGTGTGTGGCTCAGTAGTTAGTTGCAAAAATCATTATAGCTTGGCATCCCCAGGATACAGTGATGAAAGAAATGATAAATAATAAAGCCATTATGTGATGAATACTCATCCAAATAAAAATGCCTCTGATAATACCCTTTTAGAGGACAGAAATGATATTAAGCTATTTTGAACATCTAGTCCAGTTACAGCTAGATGGGGTGAAGGCCCATTCTGGTAGGCTATGTGTGTGCCATACCAGATGTTAAACATACTGAATATCATCTCTCCAGTAAAGGCTGACTCCTCCCATTCAACATCCCTCATGCAGCAGGCCCTCATTTCTGTACTGGCAATACCTCCATGCTAGTCTTAGCTCAAACTTCTCAATGCTTGGCCAAAGTTAACAAAGACACAAGTAACACCCTGTGTGTCATCTTGTAGTAAACAAAGAGGCTTTCCATTCTACCATATTATAGCTGTGGAAACTTGGGTGGCTAATGAGCTTCACTTTCTCTGAGCTTCCTCACTTTTTAAACAGTTTTACTGAGACATCATTCAAGTAATTCACATATGTATTAGGATTCTACAGAGGGAACCAACAGGATGTGTGTGTGTGTGTGTGTGTGTGTGTGTGTGTATATGATATATATATATATTATCTCTCTCTATATAAGATCTATATCTCATATATGATATATATATTTATATCTTATATATCTTATATATATGAGATCTATACCTTATAGATCTATATCTTATAGATCTCATATATATATGATATAAATATATCATATATATCTTATATATGTGAGATATAGATCTTATATATATAAAGATCTTTTTCTTATATCTTTGTATAAGATCTTTATATATATAAGATCTATATAATATATATATAAGATCTTATACATATATAAGATCTTATATATATATATAAGGATCATATATATGATCCTTATATATATATATAAAAGATCTTAAGATATATAAAGATCTTACATATATAAAGATATAGATCTCATATATATAAAGAGAGATTTATTTTAGGGAATTGCTCATGTGATTGTGGAGGGCTGGCAAGTCCAAAATCTCCAGGGTAGGCTGGCAGGCTAGGGATACAGGGAATTATATAGTTCACTTCTAGTTCACCTCCAAAGGCAGTCTGCTGGCAGAATTTCTTCTTGCTTGGAAAGGTCAGTCTGTTTTTATTAAGGTCTTCAACTAATTGGATGAGGCTTGCCCACATTATGGGAGGACTATTATGTTTGATTTACTCAAAGCCTACTGATTTAAATGTTAATCTAATTTGAAAATACCTTTGCATCTAAAATGATTTTCACCAAATATCTGGGTACCATGGCCTAGCCAAGTTGACACATAAAATTAACCATCGTATTGTGCAATTCACTCATTTAAAATGTATAATTCAATGACTTTTAGTATATTCACTATATTCACAGATATGTGCAGCTACCATTACAGCTAATCACAGAACATTTTTATCACTTTCAAAAGGAAACCTTGTACCCTTTATATATCATCTGCCTGTCTCCTCATTTGCTCCAACCACAAGCAAACATTAATGTATTTTTTGTCCATTCTGGACATTTCATATCTTTTATTAGTGATTTCTTTCACTTTACATACTATTTTCAAAGTTCATCTGTGTTGTAGCATGTATCAACACTTCACTTTTTTAGGGCTTAATAATATTTCATTTTTTATCTGTTCATCTATTGATGGACAATTGGGTTACTTCCATTTTTTTTGGCTCATATAAACAGTGCTGCTATAAACATTCATGTGCAAGTTTGTGTGTGTGTGTAGACATATGTTTTCATTTCTCTTGAGAATATACCTAGGTGTAGAATTGCTGAGTCATTTGTAAACTCTAGTTCAATCATTCAAGGAACTTTCAGACTATTTTTCAAAACATTTTACAACATTTTGCATTCCCACCAGCAGTGTAAAGGGGTTCAATTTCTTCATCTCCTCACTGACATTTATTATCTCAATTTTTGATTCTAGCCATTACAGTGGTTGTAAAGTAGTATCTGGTCTCTGTCACTTTATAACTACAATTTTGATTTACATATTCCTGATGACCAATGATAGCAAAAGCTAGCATCTTTTCATGTGCTTATTGATCACTGGTTTATCTTCCTTAGAGAAATGTCTATTTAGATTCTTTGCTCATATTTTAGTTTGTTATTTGTCTTTTTGTTATTGAGTTATAAAAGTCCTTTATATATTCTGAATACAAACCCCCTGCCAAATTCATAATTTGCCAAATATTTCCTGTCATTCTGTGGGTTTCCTTTTCACTTTCTTGATAGTGTCCTTTGAAGCACAAATGTTTTAAATTTTGATAAAGTCAAAATTATCTATGTTTTTCCTTTGTTGCTTATTATTTCATATCTAAGAATCCTTTGCCAAATCCAAGATCATGAAGATTTACTCGTAAGTTTTCCTCTAAGAGTTTTATAGCTTTAAGTCTTCATCTAGGTTTGTAACAGATTTTAAGTTAATTCTTACAGATGATATTAGGTAAGGACCCAACTTCATTCTTTTCCATGTGGCTATTCAGTTGTTCCCAGCACCATTTGTTGAAAAGACAATTCTTTTCCCATTCAATGGTCTTGAAACCCTCGTCAAAAGTCCGTTGGCTAATGACACATGATTTTATTTCTGGATTCTCAATTATATTCCATTAAACTATGCATCTATCCTTGTATCAGTATCACGTGGTCTAGATTTCTGTTGCTTTATAGTAATTTTGTAATGTCTAAGTATAAGGTTTCCAACTTTTCTCCTCTTTTTTCAGAATTGTTTTAGCTATTCTGTGTCCCCTGCAATTCCATATGAACTTTAGAATTAGCTTGTCAGTTTCATTTTGATAAGAATTGCATTGGATCTGTAGATTATTTCTAGAAATATTGCCATCTTAACAATGTCAACCCTTCTAATTCATAATCATGGGTTGTTTCCACTTATTCTGAGCTTCTTAAATTTTTCAGCAAAGTTTTATTATTTTCAGAGTATATGATTTGCATTTGTTGTATTTAATTTAGTCTATGTATGTATTTATTTTTGAGATGGCATCTTGTTCTGTCACCTAGGCTGGAGTGCAGTGGCACAATCTCAGTTTACTGTAACCTCCATCTCCTGGGTTCAAGCAATTCTCCTGCCTCGGCCTCTTAAGTAGCTGGGATTACAGGCACTCACCACCACACCTGGCTAATTTTTGTATTTTTGTAGAGACAGGATTTCATTCACCATGTTGGTCAGGCTGGTCTCGAACTCCTGACCTCAGGCAATCTGCCCGCCTCAGCCTTCCAAAGTGCTGGGATTACAGGCATGAGCCACCATGCCCAGCCTAGTATTTATTCTTTATGATGTTCCTGTAAATGGAGTTTTCTTAATTTCATTTTCAGATTATTGCAAATGAAGTCAATTCCTTTGGGAAGAGACTAGTGGCTATCTGTTCTATGGCCTACCTCTTGCCAGGCAAAACTTCTGACCCAGGACTCTAGAGCTGGAGGTGGGGACAATGGCACAATTCTCCCTGGCTGACACTCTCTAACTAGCTGAGTACCAGATGGAGGAGGTGGGTAGGCAGTAGTCTTCCTTCTCAGCTTGCTTCTCCTATCACGGAACCACAACCTTATGAACTAGAGCAAAGTGATAGTGTCCCAGTGTTCCCATTGGCACTGCACTCAAGGTTAGGACCATTACATGAGTGGGAGCTGGACGTTAGAAGACAACACTCACCAGGAACTTAACCTCAGCAACAGGTAGCTGGGGGCAAGAAGGGAAAGACTGACGATCCCACTCCTTCCTGGAGGAAGGCCCTGTGGTCTTGGCTGCACCAGGTTGAAGTATATATTTTGGCTTGCTAAGTTGGGAGGAAGGAGAGGGGGAGTGGTTTTGGTTCAAATACAACTGACTTCTACTTTTCTTACAGAATTTTATAGATTTTCTTAGATAAATGTTTATTCATTTGCTGTATTCTTTTAGGACAATTTACAGAGATTTTAAATGGCTGTGTTTGTCTAATTTTCACTAATATCACAGGGGACCAGGCCTGCTAAGCTCTTCAAGCTGTCATACTTCTGTATGATAATACTTTAAAATTTTCTCATTTTAAAAGTAGGGAATATATTTCCTATTTCAAGAGATTATTATGAGAATGAACTTAGTTAGAATATGCAGTGTGCTTGTAACAAATGCCTGTCACAGAGTAAGATATTAATTATTGTTTCCCATTAAAGATTATGACTATTGTTGTCTTATTGGTTATCATTGTGATTATCATCCACAGCGTAGTAGTAGGTTAAAAGGACAGGCCCTCAAACAAGGATGCTCATGATATTATTTGTTTTGTTAAAATTTACTGTGTATATTTTTTATAAAATGGAATGAGGACCCAAGAACCAGCCTTCCTCTACAACCTTGCACCTGATAAAAACTAGCAACAATGACCTGAAAATATTTCTTTGGTTTTTCTCACCAATTCATTCCCCTTTTCCCCAAAGGCAAGTGAAAATTATCTTTAATCCAACTCATTTTGGCTGACAGAACATTTTGAATTTTGCAAACTTGTGGTCCTTGGCCCTTATAAATCTATTAGTGATAATAGCAAATATTTTGGAGCATTTACTATGTTCCAGGCACAATTCTTTGTGTATTAATTCATTTACTTATCATAATATCCTATGAAGTAGGTAAGCCTGCAAGGCCTACATTTTTAACCTCACTGCTACCCCATTTATATAAGATTGTATGCCTATGCCTATATTTACATATATGCATAGTGAGATTTTCCCAACATGTGAATGGAAGTTTCCTTTGGGTAGTGGCATTTTCATAATTTTTACTTTCTCCTTTCTATATTTTAAATTTTTTGAATTTTATTTTTTTGCAAAGAGTATGTATCATAACTAGGAAGAGTAAAATAAAAATTCTAGTGCAAATTTGCAGGCAAGAGCAAAGCTCAGTTAAGCCCTTTGTGATAAGCGATGCCTAGTGACAAGGGTAATTAACTTGGACCTTTGTATTACACTATTTTGAACCTTGCTCTGACTTCAATAGCATATTTTATTATGTAAAAATTAGAAATCGATCAAAATATGTTCTATTAATGTTGTTAATTGTATTTTGTACCAAATATATTGGGAGAATTCTGTGCTGTCACTTGTTTCTAGCTCTTTTTTCAAGCCTGACCAAAGCCCATTTTCTGCATTCGTAAGCACCTACAACAGTTCATCTTGAGACTGACTAATATTCAAACTCAATTTCTGAAAGGAAGCACTCAGTCTGCTTGGGGATTCCTTTGCTTTCAATGTGACATCAAACACCACAATCTTCCTAAATAGTTGAAGAAGGTGAGCTCTCTAGTGCTTGCTTTTATCCCCTTCAAGGAAGACAAAAAGGCTGAGTTTTATTAAACAAGAAAATATATAAAAATAAATCATTCATGTCTTTTGAAACTTCACAGAGTATGCAGCTGATATGTATGTGTGTGTGTGTGTGTGTGTGTGTGATACACACATACACACACACACAAGCTGCATATTTGTGTATATATACGTGTGTGTATATATACATACACTTTTTTTCTGGTTACACAAAAGTAACTATGGCACAGTTTTGCTATAGGAAAATGAAACAAAATGACACCTGATTCAAGTAATTTCCAAATTAAAATAAGATAAAATAAAACATCTGTTCAGTTACATAATAGCTGAGCCAAAGCTAGTTAAGAATGTGATGACAGTTTTTAATACTAACATATCAATGAGTGTTTTAAATGCTTGTAGGCTTTCTTCATTTACATTCTCTCTTTTATTGGCTAACCTTCTTTTTGTTAATGGGGAAAAAAACCTTGAACATATTTAACTTATGTTAAAGTATATGCCTGTGATCCTAGCCCAGATTTGAAGGTTAAGTTGAATGAGTGATCATATATTATTAGAACAATACATCCAACGAAAACTTTCAATTAAGCCTCCACTGAAATACCAATTAATTTATCTATCAAATGCTGTTTTAAATTTGTAAGTGTCAAGGAGTCTGAAATACAAAGTAAGGTACATCCTGAAGTTATGTACAAGCAGTCAATCAGACCTTGGCAAAGAATATTATCAGCATGACCCAGATGCATGAAAGACTTGCTAAAGTTTGTAATCCAACAATAAAAAATGTGTTTCTAAGGAAAAGAAGACCCTAAACTTTGCTAAGATATTTTGCTTATATATTTCAAAACTGATAGTTCAACTTTTTAATAAACTTACTCCCCCAAACTTATTGCTAATTAAATTATCTAAATCCACAGAGATATTGTATAGAACTGGGATTTCAATTGAAGACTATTTATGGGAGTAAAATTGTTGAAAACATGCTAAATGTTGAATACTAAGGACTTGGCTAAATAATAAAAGATAAAATAATGCAATGAAATATCCAGTTGTTAAAGGCATTCTACTTACATTCTACTTACATTATAGTGGGAAAACAAGCTATAAATATCTGGTAAAAATTACATTCCTGTTTTAAAATTACAATATTTATACACACGAAAATAGGTAAAAGGGCATACTTAAATGCTGTAACAGCAACTTTGGGAGAGATTTATATGTATTTTTTATTGTCTTTATTCTTCTTTAAAGTTTTTTTTTTTTTAACTACAATTATATTAATTTTCTAGGACTTTCACAACAAAGTACCACAGAATGGGTGGCATAAACAACAGAAATTAATTTTTTCAGAATTCTAGAGTCTGGAAGTCTAAGATCAAGATGTTAGCAAGGTTGGTTTCTTCTGAGGCCTCTTTCCTTGGCTAATGGATGGCTGTCTTTTCCCCATTGTCTTCACATGGTCTATTCTTTATATGCCTCTGTGCCCAAATTTTCTCCTCTTTTAAGGATATTAGTCACTTTAGACTAGAGCCCACTCAAATAACCTAATTTTACCTTATTTCCTCTTGAAGACTGTATCTCCAAATACAGTCACATTCTGAGATTCTGAGGGTTATTACTTTAACATATGAGTGTAGATGAGAGGGCACAAAATTCAGGCTATAACAGCAATGTTATATATTCCTTTTGCAAAGAGAAATACAAGAACTTCATTTGAATAAGATAAAAGTATAAAAACAGCCCTTTCTCTCATTATTCCTACAAAAAATTAATTGTTCTTCTTGTTTGTGAATCTCTGTGGGCTTTGGTTATTGAGAGTCTGTCCTTCCAAATTCTGATCTAACCTTTGAAGCTTTGGCCTAGACTGTATGTGGTGATGACATCATCAAGATATCCAACTGCAGGCATTTCCTAAGATGGCTTGCTCAATGTTTTTGGTTAATTTTTGAGCTGCAGCAGCTTCCTTAGCCAACAAGCCCCTCATTTAAGTTTTCTCAACAGATACAAAGATTTTAAATTTAGTATTAGAGAAAACAGCAATTCCAATCTGACATGTACAAGGAAACTATAGGAATGCCTTCCAGACCACAGAAAGTAAAAGGAAAATGAATTCAAGGGAAGTTTTTCTGAAGCCAATCAAGACACGTTCCTTTACTTTACCTGAATTTTCTTAACATTGTGTTGTGTAGACACCACTAGCAGTGGAACCTTGAGAAAAAGCTGGTGAGTCTTGTAATGATTGAACTCTGGAGACATTCTGACCATAAATCTCCCCTTGGGAAGATATTGCCTAGTTTTTGTTTAGTTTAAAAAAGGGTAATAGTGAGCGAGGAAGGGACATTTTAAAAGGAAGAGCTTAAAGAAATAGCAGTAAATGCAGAGAAAAATGAAGTGGAATAATATCTATTGACTTCACTAATGAAGTTGGAACCCCAAAAGGAGAGTTCAGATTTACTTACTGTAATTGGAGACCCGTGGACTACATTTATTTGCGTATTTTCTAAAGTACATTTGAAATAAAAGTCTAACATAAAACACCAAAGTATATGTGTTTACATAAATTCACAAAAGTCATTTTTATTATGTATCTTTTCAAGAGTGCAGTTGGTTTGGGCAAAATAAATGGGAAAATATTTTTATAACACTCCAGAATCTTTTGTGTCTCCTCTTTTAATGACATATGCTAAGTCAAAATATTTCCAAAGTCATTTTTTCAGTGGACTTAACGTGCCTAATTATAAATAAAGAGATTCGGGAGGTTGGAAAAACGGAATATGCCAAACTTAATCATGGTTTCTTACCAACTTCATCTGTGCTTATAAGATAAAGTTTTCTTTTATTCTCAGGAACAAAACAGTCAATTAATAAAAATGTATACTAATTAGCAATTGGCTTTACATTCATCCAGATATGTTTATAATTTATAATGTCTACTGAATTCAAACAAACTTGAGACATCTAAGATACATTTGACAACTTAAAAACCTCATTAAAGTATGAATTCAATAATTTAATAAAAGCTCTCAATCTAGAAAGTCAAGAATTTAATCTTAAAATTATCTTGAATACGGATTTTCCTTAACAGAAAAATATCCACATTTAGCAAAATCATTGAATATGATGAACACAAAAAGATAGCAAATATGTCTAAACACTGAGTCTACTATCAGCTTCTCTTTTAATATTTCAGGTGCTACAGATCTTTTTTATTGTAAATAAACCTTTAAAAGCAAATCTTTTATAATTTATTTTTCTTCCACTTATATACACTGTAAGCATTTTGCTCATTGCTCTGTGGCCCTGCTCTCATCACTATATTCCTCTGTCTCTTTTAATACATTCAATTGTTTTGATGGCTGGAAAAAAGGAAAGGAACAACGGACTCCCCAGTGCCTAACAAAGTATTTGTCATCCAAAACAGGACATCATTCTTGGTAGTATATTTATTTGAAAAACAAGCACCCGTCATGAAAGCCACATTCACAAAGAAGTTAGTGGGTGGCAACATAAATTCTTTTCTAATTTAAAAAGGACCTGGAAAACTTTGGTACTTCTGATGTCTCAGAAACATTACGTGGCACAAATTATGATAAGAAACAAATCACTTAAGTGTAATTGCAGCCTCATGATGCACCCAGTTACCTATTTAGACTAGATCTTGTAGGATTTAGAAACCACCTTTTAAAAAAGAACTGAGAAATTTGCAAGTGAATAAGAAAGTAGGCCCCCTGGCAGGATCAAAATGCTTTTCCTCATCTGGTGTGAAATTCTTTCTATGGCTGTGGCTAGTTATTAAAGTACAATAGAATCCTAATTTATGACATATTTCTGTACCATTATAAGATAATTCCAGAATGTGCTGTGGTGGTTGAAACTCAGCTGAATTAGGCAACAGGGTGGCCTTAAGAATTAGGGAAATAAAATTGTTTTAAAAACTGGGCTGGAGACAATGTCTTGTCCAGAAGCTGTGTTGCATTTGAAAATAGTGTTAGAAGAAGTCAGGAAACCTGAGAAAGTGAGAGTCTGAATAAGAAAACAGGCTCTAAATTCTTTTGGAGGGAAAATTATTACATTAAGCTCTATCTCTTATTCCTTGTAAGGACAGGCAATACGAGCAATTTTTAGCTAAGGATGAAAATAAGAAAACTTTCAGTTTCCTTTTAGTTTCTGTTATACCAATGTCTAGAACATTTCTGAGTATTCAATAGAGGCACAGAACCTTACTGGGGAAGGATTCCATAATTTGAAATGTACACGAAGGCAGCAAATCTGTGTTCTGATTTACTCTCAGGCACCCATAGCTTTGATGAGTCATGTATTTATGGCTTCCAGATGTGTATGCTTACATTTAGGCAAGGAAATCAGAATCCATTTCACATACGGTATTCATCTTTTTAATGCATCCAGGTAGAATGGAAGCCCCAGCTGGCATTTTTTCTAGTTTGTTCTTTGCTGTTTACCCAGCATTTAAAACAGTGCCTGACATGGACTAGCTACTAGATATTCCTTAAGGAAACACATACCGTGAGATCATAAATCCTATGTTAAATATAAATTGAATGTTTCTAAAATTCATTAACCAATTATGATTATGCACTCAGTCTACCCACTGCACAGATAATTTTAACTGGTCTGTACCTGTAAATGGTTTAAAACCTGATGGAGACAAACAACATACATACCATGATCCAATATCAACAAATATTTGCCACAACTTTTCAATATGCTGCAGTAGGATGAATTGTCTGATCTATAGAATGAAAATCATGCTACTGGAGTGTTCAAAAAGCCAAGCGAGATGAAAATGCCAAAAAATTTAGGGTTGTCAATAGAACAAATACTGCAGAAAAATAAGATGAGATGGAGAAGATGCTGTGGGTTTAGCTTTTAAAAGATTCAGCTGGGAACTCAGTGGCTAAGGTTATATGTAGTGACTAAAAGCCTTTCCTCTAGATTCAAACTACTTAAGTTCAAATGCCAGGTGTGCCACTCAGTAACTCTGCCATCTCTGCTTCAGTTTCTAATGAGGATACTTGTGAGGATTAAATGAGCTAAAATATTTGTAATATGTTATGTTTTTTGTTTTGTTTTGTTTTGTTCTGAGACGGAGTCTCCCTTTATTATCCAGCTTGGATTGCAGTGGTGCTATCTCGGCTCACTGCAACCTCCACCTCCAGGGTTCAAGCGATACTCCTGGTTCAACCTCCAGAGTAGCTGGGACTACAGGTTCGCGCCACTGCGCCCGGCTAATTTTTGTATTTTTAGTAGAGATGGTTTCACCATGTTAGCCAGGATGATCTTGATCTCCTGACCTTGTGATAAACCCGCCTCGGCCTCCCAAAGTGCTGGGATTACAGGCATTGCACGCCCAGGCTATAATATGTTTAAAACAGACAAGTATATTCTATTGCATGTTAGAAATGTTATTGTTATTATAACTGTGTAGAAAGGTCCCAGATATTAGGAGCTTTGAAAGGAGAAGATAGTGAAGCTTTTCTATTACTCTATCAGTGAAAGAACCACTGGTATGCAGTTCCTTAAGTTTCACTATGCAAATGTAAGGGAAGCAACGTATGTAAGACTTCCTAATCACAACCTCCTTCTATTAAGCAGCTTTCGGCTTGATTACTAATGATATTCACCTTCAAGTAGTCTCCACCATGTGGAAGTCTCTTTCCAAAATTTTGGTTGAACCTACTGATTTGCACTTTTTAAAATATCTTAATTTTTTAAGAGCAGTTTTAAATTCACAGCAAAATTGAGAGGAAGTTGCAGAGCTTTTCCCTTTACCTCTTCCCCCATATAAGTATAGTCTCTCCCATTATTAGCATTCCCCACCAGAGTGGGCCATTTGTTATGGTTAATGAACCTACACTGACGCGCCTTTAGCACCCAAATCCCATAGCTTACATTAGGGTTCACTCTGATATTGTTCATTATATGGGTTTGAACAAATATATAGTGGCATGTGTCTACCATGATAGGGTGTTATGCAAAGTAATTTCAATGCCCTAAAAATCCTCTGTTTTCTGCCTGTTTATCTCTTCCTTCCCCCAAACCCTGACAGCCACTAATCTTTATAGTATCTCCTTCTGCCTCTTTCAGAATGTCATATAGTTGGAATTATACACTATTTAGCCTATTCAGATTGGTTTCTTTCACTTAGTAGTATGCAATTAAGGTTCTTCCATGTCTTTAAATGGCCTGATCATTCATTACTTTTCAGCACTGAATAATATTTCTTTGTCTGAATTTCCCACAGTTTATTTATTCATTCAGTTACTAAAAGAAGTCTTGGTTACTCCCAACTTTTGGTAATCGTGAATGAAACTGCTCTAAACATTCACGTGCGGGTTTTTCTATGAATATAAATTTTCTACTCCTTTGGATAAATGTCAAGAAGCACAACTGCTTGATTGTATAATGAGATTACGTTTAGTTTTATAAGAAACTGCCAAATTGTCTTCCAAAGTAGCTACACTATTTTGCATTCCTATTGGGGATTAGTTTCCTATAATACCTGTTGCTCTGTTTCCTGTTGCTTTGCATCCTCACCAGCATTTAATGTTGTCAGCATTCTGGATTTAACCACCCTAATTGGTATGTAGTAACATATTACTAATGTTTTAATTTTCCTTTCCCTGTTCACATATGAAGTGAAGCATCTTTTCCTAAGCTTATTTTTCATGTGTATATCTTCTTTGGTGAGGTGTCTATTTAGATATTTTGTCCACTTTTTAACCAGAGATTTTTTTCTATTGTTGAGTTTTAATAGTCCTTTGTATATTCCACTTTACGGTCCCTTATCAGGTATGTCTTTTTCAAATATTTTCTCCCAGTCTGTGGCATGTCTTTTCATTTTCTCAACAGTGTCTCTTACAGAGCATAAATATTTTACTAAATTTCAGTTTATCAATTCCTTCTTTCATAGATTATGCCTTTGGTGTTATAAGTTATTGCCAAATACAAGGTCATCATTTAGATTTTCTACATTATCTTCTAGGAGTTTTATACTTTTTCATTTTACATTTAGGTCTGTGATCTATTTTGACTTGATTTTTGTGAAGCATATAATGTCTGTGTCTAGGTTCATTTTTTTTTGCATGTAAATGTTTATTTCAGTATTTGTTGAAAAGATTACTCTTTCTCAATTATTACCTTTATTTCTTTGTCAAATATTATGGATCAAGTTGGAAATAATTCACATCTTGACAATATTGATCCTGGCTATCAATGAATATGTAATATGTTTCAATTTATTTAGTTCTTTGACTTCATTCAACTGAGTTTTTGTTTTCTCTCATATAAAACTTGTATACATTTTATTAGATTTATACCTAAGTATTTCATTTGGAAGAATTACTGATATAAGTAGAATCATGTTAATTTTACATTTATTTTATTCACTGCTGATCTATAGGAAAATAAATGGCTTTTGTATGTTAATCTGTATCCTGAAGCATTGCTAAAATTACTTATTAATTCTGACATGGTTTGGCTGTGTCCCCACCCAAATCTCATCTTGAATTCTCATGTGTTGTGGGAGGGGTCTGGTGGGAGGTAACAGAATCATGGGGCAGGTCTTTCCCATGCTGTTCTCGTGATAGTGAATTAAGTCTCAAAAGATCTGATGGTTTTGTAAGGGAGAATTTCCCTGCACAAGTTACTTTTGCCTGTTGCCATTCATGTAAGACATGACTTGCCACTCCTTGCCTTCCACCATGATTGGTAGGCTTCCTCAGCCATATGGAACTGTAAGTCCAATTAAACCTCTTTCTGTTGTAAATTGCCTGGTCTTGGGTATGTCTTTATCAGCAGCATGAAAATGTACTAATACAAATTCCATGAGTGTTTTTGTCAGTGCTTTTAGATTTTCTACATAGACCATCATGTCATCTGCAAATCAGGACTGTTTGATTTCTTATTTTCAACCTGATGCCTTTTATTTTCTTGTCTTATCAAATTTCTTGTATTATTACATCTGAGACTACCAGAACCATCTTGAAAGGCAGTGGTATAGTGGACATCCTTTTACCTGATCTCAGTGGAAAAGCTCCTAGTTTCTCACCATTAAGTATTATGTTAACTATAAGTTTTTGTAGATATTTTATATCAAGTTGAAAAAGTTTCCCTCTATTCCTAGTTTACTAAGACTAATCATGAATGGGGATTGCATTTTCAAATACTTTTTTGTATCTATTGATATAATCATGTAATTTTTCTTCTGTATTCTGTTGACATGATGAATTACATTAATTGATTTTCTAATGTTGAGTCAGCTGTGTACATCTGTGAAAAATCCTACTTTGACATTGTATTGGTCCATTTTTCCTCTGCTATAAAGAACTACCCGAGACTGGGTAATTTATGAAGAAAAAAATGTTTAGTTGATTCATAGTGCCACAGGCTTAACGTGAAGCATGACTGGGAGGCCTCAGGAAACTTACAATAATGGTGGAAGGCAAAGAGTAAGCATGGTGGAGCAGGAGAGAGAGAGAGAACATAGGGGGAAGTCCCCTTCATACCATGGTGGAGTAGAAGAGAGACAGAGAGTGAAGGGGGAAATACCACACACTTTTAAACCATCAGAAGAGATGTTGAAAGCCAAGACAGGCTGGAAACCAAGCCTCTTTCACCAGTTGGCCAAGTTGTGAAAGTGAAGAAAACTTCCCTGAAGGAAATTAAAAGTCTACTCTAGTGAACACACAAATGATAACGAAGCAAAATAAATTTTTAATTAGTCTGTTTTTGTGGGGAATACTTAAACCTGGGTAATTTATGAAGAAAAGAGGTTTATTTGGCTCACAGTTCTACAGGCTACACAAAAAGCATGAGGCTGGCAACTGTTGGCTTCTCGTGAGGCCATAAATTACCCAGGTTTAAGTATTCCTCACAAAAACAGACTAACTAAAAAAATTATATTGCTTTTACTCATAGGATAAGAAAAGGGGAGCTGCTGTATCACATGGTGAGAGAGGGAGCAAGAGGAGGGAGTTGTCAGACTCTTTTTCATAACCAGTTGTCCTGTGAAGTAACAGAGCAAGAACTCACTCACTGCAAGAAGGGTGCCAAGCCATTCATGAGGGATCTGCCCCCATGACCCAAACACCTCACTCTATGCCCCAGCTTCAACACTGAGGATCACATTTCAATATGAGACTTGGATGGTACAAATATCCAAACTATAACACATCTTAATGCTAATATAGATAAAGTTTTAGTGGTCCAGAGAGAAGACCAAACAAGCCACAAGATTTTCTTAAGCCAAAGCCTGATCCAGAGCAGGCCCTGAACACTCTTCAACTCTATGAATGCTGGTAGAGATAAAGAAGCTGAAGTAAAAAAGTTTGAAGAATAGATGTTGGTTTATGAGGTTGAAGAAAGGAAGCCATCTCCGTAATGTAAAGGTGCAAGGTAAAGCAACACTGCTGATATAGACAGCTGCAGCAAATCATTCAGAAGATCTAACTAAGATAACTAATGAAGGTGGCTGTACTAAACTACAGATTTTGAATGTAGATAAAACAGACTTACATTGGAAGATGCTATCTAGGACTTTCACAGCTAGAGAGAAGAAGTCAATGCCTGGCTTCAAAGTTTCAAAGGATAGGCTGACTCTCTTGCTAGAGGCTAATGCAGCTGGTAACTTTAGGTTGAAACCAATGCTCACTTACTATTTCAAAAATCCTAGGGCCCTTAAAAATATCCTGAATCTACTTTGCCTGTGCTCTAGAAATGGAGCAACAAAGCCTGGATGACAGCACATCTGCTTATAGCATGTTTTACTGAATATTTGAAGCTGACTGTTGAGACCTACTGCTCAGAAAAAAAATGATTTATTTCAAAATATAAATGTTCATAGACAATACGCCTGGTCACCCAAGAACTCCAATGGGAATGTACAAGGAGAGGAATGTTGTTTTCATGCCTGCTAACACAATATCCATGCTGCAACCCATAGATCAAGGGAGTCATTTTGACTTGTAAGTCTTATTTAAGAAATATATTTTGTAAGGTTGTATCTGTCATAGATTGTGCGTGTGTGTGTGTGTGTGTATGTGTGTGTTTTTCTTATGGATCTGGGCAAAGTAAATTGAAAACCTTCTGAAAAGGAGTAACCATTCCAGAAGCCATTAAAAAGATTTGTGATTCAAGAGATGAGGTTAAAATATCAACATTAACAGAAATTTGGAAAAAGTTTATTTGAATCCTCATGGATATCTTTGAGGGGTTCAAGATTTCAGTGGAAGAAGTCACTGCAGATGTGGTGAAAATAGCAAGAGAACCAGAATTAGAAGTGGAGCCTAAAGATGTAACTAAAATCCTACAATCACATGATACAACTTGAACAGATGAGGTGTTGCTTTTTATGGGTTAGCAAAGAAAGCGGTTTCTTGAAATGGAATTTCTGGTGAAATGTTGAGAATATTGTTGAAATAACAAAGAAGTTAATATATTGCATAAATTTAGTTGATAAAGCAGTGGTGGGGTTTGACGCAATTGACTCCAATTTTGAAAGAAGTTCTACTATGGGTATACTGCTATTAAACAGCATTACATGTAACAGAGAAACCTTTTGTGAAAGAAGGAGTCTACTGATGTGGCAAACCATTGTTTTTTTATTTTAAGGAATTGCCACAGCCATTCCAACCTTTAGCAACCACCACATGAATCAGTCAGCAGCCATCCCCTTAGAGACAAGACTCCAGTGGCAAAAGGATTAGGGCTCACTGAAGGCCCAGGTGATCATTAGCAATTTTTTTTAAGTAAAAAAATCTTTTTAAGCTGTTTTGTAACACTTAATACTATGGAACACTTAATAGACTAAAGTATAGTGTAAACATAAATTTTACATGCACTGGTAAACCAAAATTTTCATGTGACTCACTTTATTTTGATATTTGTTTTATAACAGTGGTCTGGAATATCTCCGAGGTATGCCTATGTTTCTTATTGAGTTTGGCAGATTGTATCTTTGAAGGAATTTGTTCATTTCACCTAGGTTATCAAATTTTTGAGTATAGATTTGTTCATATGCTGCTTTCTCATCCATGTAGTGGTCCATAGGATCTGTAGAGATATCCTCTCTTTCATTTCTGATATTAGTAATTGTGTCCTTTCTCTCTCTCTCTCGCTCTGTCTCTCTCTGTCTCTTTTGCCCTTTTAGTTAGCCTGGCTAGAAGTGTATCTATTTTATTGATCTTTTTAAAGAATCAGCATTTGGTTTCATCAATTTTCTCTATTGATTTCATGTTTTCAATTTCATTGATTTCTGTTCTATTGTCTTTCAGCTTTATTGGGGTATGATTGGCAAGAAGAAATGTATATATTTAAATTACATCATGAAATGTTTTAATTGTTTTAGTTATTATTTTATTTTACTTTGGATTAAATTTGCTCTTTTTTTTGCTAAGGCAGAAACTTAGGTGATTGATTTTGGATCTTTCTTCTTTTCTAATACATATATTCAATATTATAAAATTTTCTCTAAGCATTGCTTTCACTAATTTTGCAAATTTGATGTCATATTATTTGATTTCAAAATATTTTTAAATTTTCATGAGATTTTTTTTCTTTAACCCATTTTTTATAGGTGTGTGCTGTTTACTATCCATATATTTTTGTATTTTCCATTTATCTTTCTACTATTGATTTCTAGTTTAATTTCATTGTGACCTTAGAGCAGACATTGCATAATTTACATTTTTTAAATTGGTTAAAATATGTTTTATGACTTAAAATGTGGTGTATTTTGGCCAATATTTCATGTGAATTTGAGAAGAATGTGTGTTGTGTTGTTGTTGGATGAAGTAATCTGCAGACGTCCACTATATTTACTTGATTAAAGGTGTTGAGCACAACTATGTCTTTACTGATTTTATGACTGTGGAGCCTCTGTTTTGGATAAAGATGTTGAAGTCTTCAGGTATAATAGTAGATTCATCTATCAGTTTTTTCCTCATGTAGTTTTATGCTCTGTTGTTAGGCACATTCATGTTAATAATTATTGTGTCTCTTTGGAGGACTGACCCTTATATAATTAGACAGTGTCCCCTTCCTTATTCCTGATGAGTTTTCTTGGATTTAAGTCTACTCTGAAATTCGTTGAACCACTTCTGCTTTCCGATTTTTTTCTTTTAAAACTGTTACTGCATATTGATAAATTAAGATTGTATTTATGGGACAGACAGTAATGTTAGAATATATATACACAATGTGCAATGTTTGAATCAAGCCAATTAACATATCAACTACCTCAAATACTTATCATTTATTCCTCCTGTCTAACAAAACATTGTACCCTTTGACCAATATTTCCCCATTTCTTCCCCTACCCCCAGCCTCTGGTAGCTGCTCTTCTACTCTTCTCTTCAATGAGCTTGATTGTTTTAGATCCCACACATGAGTGAGTACATGCGTCATTTGTCTTTCTGTGCCTGGCTTACTTTACTTAGCATAACACGCTCCAGGTTTATGTTGTCACAAATGACAGGATTTCCCTCTTTTATTTTTAAGCCTGAATAATATTCCATTGTGTATCTATATGACATTTTTTTATTCGCTCATCCATTGATAGACATTTTGGTTGATTTCATAACTTGGCCATTGTGAATAATGCTGTAATGAACATAGGAGTGCAGATATATCTTTGATACACTGGTTTCAAATCCTTTAGCTATATAAACAAACTGGATTGCTGGATCATATGGTACTTCTATTTTTAGATTTTTGAGGACCCTCCATACAATTTCTCATAATGGTAATTTACATTCCCACTACCAGTGTATGAGGGTTTCCTTTTTTTTTCTTTACATACTTTATACCACTTATCTATCATCTTTTTGATAATAGCCACTCTGATAGGTGTAAAATGATATCTCATTGTGGATTTAACTTACATTTTTTTCCCTGATGATTAGTGATGTTGATCAGTTTTTAAATACATGGTGGCCACTTGTATGTTTTCTTTTGAGAAATGTCTATTCAGGTCCTTTGCTCATTTTTTAATTGGGTTATTTGTTTTCTTGCTATTGATTTGATTGAATTCCTTTTATGCTTTAAATATTAACCCCTTATTGGATGTATATCTTGCAAATGTTTTGTCCCAGTTCAATAGGTTGTCTGTTTACTTCATTTACTATTTTCTCTGCTGTACAGAGCGTTTCGTTTGTTGTATTTCCATTTGTCTATTTTTGTTTTAGTTGCCTGAGCTTTTGGAGTCAAATTAAAAAACACCATTATCCAGACCAATGTCATATAGCTTTTTTAATCTTTTTGTTCTAATAGTTTTATAGTTTTGGGTCTTACATTTAAGTCTTTGATCCATTTTGAGTTGATTTTTGCATATGGTGAGATAAAGGTCTAATTTCATTCAAAAAATAATTGACTGAATATGTGGACTTATTTCTGGGATTTCTATTCTGTTCCCTTTGTCAATTTGTCTTTTTTTATGCCAGTTTGAAGTCAAGTAGTATGAGGCCTTCAGCTAAAAAGAATTAATCCCTTTATCATTATACAATGTTCTTCTTTATCCCTGATCACTTTCTTTACTTTGAATTCTGTTTGTCTGAAATTAATCTAGCTACTCCTGCTTTCTTTTGATTGGTGTTACCCTGGCATATCTTTCTCCATCCGTTTACTTTGAATTTGTATACGTCTTTCTATTTAAAGTGGATTTTTTTGTAAACAACTTATAGTTAGGTCCTATTTTTTGATACACTCTGACAATTTCTCCCTTGTAATTAGTGCATTTAGACTGTTGATTATTGATATAGTTGGATTAATAACGAGCATATTTATTAGAATTTTATTTGTTGCCCTTGTGCTTTGTGCCTATTCACTCTTTTCCTGCCCATTTTGTTTTTCACTAAGCATTTCACATAACTCAGTTTTCTGTCCCTTCTTAGTATATCACTTATCCTTTTTAAGAACTATTTTTAGTGGTGGCCCAAGGGTTTGCAACACACATTGCAACTAATTCAAGCCTGCTTTCCAAAACACAAGATATAAGCATGCATAATTAAATACATTGTTGCTATTACTTTGAACAAACTATTGCTAGATCAATTAAGAATTTAAAAATATAAGTTTTTATCTTCACTTTTCCATCTTTGATGTTTTTCCTTTTTTTATGTAGATACAAGTTATTGACCTATATGATTTTCCCTCTCTCTAAAGAACTCTTTTAACATTTCTTATAAGGCATGTCTATTGGCAACATATTCCACCAATTTTTGTTTGTCTGAGAAAGTGTTTATTTTTCATCACTTTGAAAGATAACTTCATAGAGCGTAGAATTCTAGGTTGGTGGTTTTATCTCTCAATACTTTTTAAATACTTTACTCTATTTTTTCTCTTTTTTTCCCCAAATTTTATCTTAGGTTTAGGGAGTATGTATGCAGGTTTGTTACATGGGTAAATTGCAAGTTGTGGGGTGTTTAATGCAGAGATTATTTAATCACCCAGGTAATGAGCATAGTACCTCATAGGTACTTTTTTGATACTCACTCTTCTCCCATACTCCACCCTCAAGCAGGCCTGAGTGTATAATGTTTCCTTCTTTGCGTAGATGTGTACTCAATGTTTAGTTCCCACTTAGACAACCTGTGGTAGTTGGTTTTTTACTCTTGTGTTAATTTGCTTATATTATAAGCAATGTGAGGCCTTCATGTTTGTTTGTTTTTACCAGAAGTTAGAAAGTGTGATACCTCTGGCTTTGTTCTTTTTGTTGCAGAGGTTGTAGTTTCATTCTTTTTTATGGCTGTATAATATTCGTGGAATATATGTACCACATTTTCTTTAGTCTACCATCGACAAGCATTCAGGTTGATTCCATGTCTTTGCTATTGCAAATAGTGCTGTGATAAACATATGTGTGCATGTGTCTTTATAGTAGAACAATTTATATATTCCTTTGGGTATATACTCAATAATGGGATTCCTAAATTGATTGCAAGTTCTTTTAAGTTTTCTGAGGAATCTCCACACTGCTTTACAAAGTGGTTGAACTAATTGGCATTCCTACCAACAGTGTATAAGTGTTCTCTTTGCTCCACAACCTCACTAGCATCTGTTATTTTTTGATTTTTAACAATAGACATTCTTACTGGTGTGAGATGATAACTCATTGTAATTTTGATTTGCAATTCTGTCATGGCTAGTAATGTTGAGAATCTTTTCATATGCTTTCTGGCTGCATCCATATATTCTTTTGAGAAATGTCTATTCATGTCCTTTGCTCATTTTTTAATGGATTGTTTGTTTTTGGTTTGTTAATTTGTTTAAATTCCTTATAAATCCTGGATATCAGACCTTTGTCAGTTGCATAGTTTGTGAAAATTATCTCCCATTCTATAGGTTGTCTGTTTATTCTGTTGATGGTTTCTTGGGCTGCATAGAACCTCTTCAGTTTAATTAGGTGCAACTTGTCAATTTTTATTTTTGTTGCAATTGCTTTTTGAGACTTTGTCATGAAATCTTAGCCAGGGCCTATGTCCAAAATGTTGTTTCCTATGTTTTCTTCTAGGGTTTTTATAGTTTTAGGTTTTTCATTTAAGTCTTTAATCCATCTTGAGTTGATTTTTGTATTTGATGATAGGCAGGGATCCACTTTCAATATTCTTCATATGGCTAGTGAGTTATCCCAGTACCATTTCTTGAACAGGGAGTCCTTTCCCCATTCCTTGTTATTGTCGACTTTGTTGAAGATCAGATGGTTATCAGTGTGTGGCCTTATTTCTGGTGTCTCTAATCTGTTTGATGGGCTTATGTGTCTGTTTTTTGTTTGTTTGTTTTTAACAGTACCATGCTGTTTTGCTTGCTGTAGCCTTGTAGTATCATTTGAAGTTAGAAAGTGTGATATCTCTGGCTTTGTTCTTTTTGCTTAGGCCTGCTTTGGCTGTTCAGGATATTTTTTCTAATAGTTTTTATTAATTCTGTGAAAAATGGCATTGACAGTTTGATAGGATAGCATTGAGTCTGTAGGTTGCTTTAGGGAATATGGTTATTCTAATAATATTGATCTTTCTAATCCCTAAGCACAGAATGCTTTTTCATTTGTTTGTATCATCTCTGATTTCTTTCAGCAGTGTTTTGTAATTCTCATTGTAGAGATTATTTACCTCCCCAGTTAGCTGTATTCCTAGATATTTTATTCTTTTTGTGGCTATTGTGAATGGGATTGTGTTCTTGATTAGGCTCTCAGCTTGGACTTTACTAGTGTATAGAAATGCTACTGATTTTTGTACATGTATTTTATATGGTGAAACTTTGCTGAAGTGATCAGCTGAAGGAGTTTTTGAGTCACGACTATGGGGTTTTCTAGATATAGAATCATGTCATGTCATATGTAGACAGATAGTTTGACTTCTCTATTTGGATGCCCATTTATTTATTTATTTATTTATTTATAATGGAGTCTCACTTTTTCACTTAGGCTGGAGTACAGTGGCATGATCCTGGCTCACTGCAGCCACCACCTCCCAGGTTCAAGTGATTCTCCTGCCTCAGCCTCCTGAGTAGCTGTGATTACAGGTGCATGCCACCATGCCTGGCTAATTTTTATATTTTTGGTAGAGACAGGTTTTACCATGTTGATCAGGCTGGTCTTGAACTCCTGACCTCATGATCCACCCACTTTGGCCTCCCAAAGTGCTGGGATTACAGGCATGAGCCACCACACCTGACCTAGATGCCCTTTGTTTCTTTCTCTCACCTAATTGCTTTAACTAGGACTTCCAGTACTATGCTGAATAGGAGTGTTGAGAAGGGGCATCCATACCTTATTCCATTTCTCAACGGAGATGCTTCTAGTTTTTGCCCATTCAATGTGATGTTTGCTGTGGTTATTCATAGATGGTTCTTATTATTTTGATGTTTGCTCCTTTAATACCTAGTTTGTGGATTTTTAAGATGAAGGAATGTTAAATTTTATCAATAGCTTTTTTCTGCTTATATTGAAATCAGGGAGCTTTTGATTTTTTTTGTTTGTTTATGTGATAAATCACATTTATTAATATGTGTATGTTGAATCAACCTTACATTCCAAGCATAAAGCCTGCTTGATTGTGATATATCAATTTTGGATGCACCACCTTCCTGGACTCAATTTGCTAGTATTTTGTTAAAGATTTTGTATACATGTTCCTCAGTGATACTGGCTTGAAGTTTGCTTTTTTCTTTGAGTCTCTGCCAGGTTTTGTCATCAGAATGACACTGGACTCATAGAATGAGTTATGGAGAAGACCCGCCTCAAATTTTTGGAATAGTTTAAGTAAGATTGGTACCAACTCTTCTTAATATGTCTGGTAGAATTTTGCTGTGAGCTTAGTTGGTAAGTTTTTTTTGTTACTGATTCAATTTTGGAGCTCATTATTGGTCAGTTCAAGTTTTCAGTTCATTCCTGGTTCAATTTTGGAAGGTTATTGTTTCCAGGAATTTATCCATTTCTCCTAGGTTTTCTAGTGTGTGTGCATATAGGTGTTCAGAACAGTCTCTGACAGATTTGTGTATTAATGTGGGGTCCATGGTAATAGCCCCTTTCTTCTTTCTGACTGCATTTATTTGTATCTTCTCTCACTCTCTGTTTTTTAAATTAGTCTAGCTAGTAATCTATCACTCTTATTTTTTCTTTAAAGAAAAAACAAACTTTTGGTTTTGTTATTCTTTTGTATAGCTTTTTGCAAGTCAGTTTCTTTCAGTTTAGCTATGATTTTTGTTATTACTTTTTTCCTCTGCTAGCTTTGGGGTTGGTTTGCTCTTGTTTCTCTAGTTCCTCTAGATATGACATTATGATGTTAATTTGAGATCCTACTAACTTTTTGATGTGGGTGATTAGCATTATAAACTTGTCTCTTAACATTGCTTTAGCTGTTTCCCAGAGATTCTAGTACATTGTATTTTTGTTTTCATTACTATGTAAGAATTTATTGATTTCTGCTTTAATTTTATTGTTTATCCAAAAGTTATTCAGGAGCAGATTGTTTAATTTCCATATAGCCGTGTGGTTTTGAGAGATCTTCTTGGTATTGATTTCTATTTTTATTGCACTGTGGTCCAAGAGTGTGGTTGGTATGATTTCAGATTTTTTGAATTTGTTGAGAATTGCTTTATGGTTGAGCATGTGGTCAATTTTAGAGTATGTGACAAGTACTGATGAGTAGAATGTCTATTTTGTTCTTGTTGTGTTGTTCTTTCAATTTCAGCTATGTTCATTTGATCAAGTTTCAAGTTTAGGTCACAAATATCTTTTTTAGTTTACTGTCCTGATGATCTCTTTTAAAATGTCAGTGAAATGTTGAAGTCTTTCACTATTATTCTGTGGTTCTCTAAGACTTCATAGGTCTCTAGAAACTTATTTTAAGAATCTAGATTCTCCAGTGTTGGATGCATATATGTTTAGGCTACTAAGTCTTATTGAATTAAAACCTTTATTATTATATAATACCCTTCGTTGTCCTTTTTGATCATCATTGGTTCAAAGTCTGTTTTGTCTGAAATACTAAGAACAACCCCTGGTTATTTTGTTTGTTTTCTGCTTGCTTGACAGATCTGTCTCCACTACTTTGAGCCTATGGGTGTCATTGCATGTGGGATGGGTCTCTTGAAGGCAGCATATAGTTACATCTTGCTTCTTAATTCAACTTGCCACTCTGTTTTTTTAAGTGGGGTCTTTATCCCATTTGTATTCAAGGTTAATATTGATACATGTAGATTTGATCCTGTTATTGTGTTGTTAGCTGATTGGTATGTAGACTTGATTGTATAGTTGCTTTATAGTATCAGTGGACTATTAAGTATGTTTTTGTGGTGGCAGGTAATGGTCTTTCATTTTTATGTTTAGCACTTTTTAGGGACCTCTATTAAGGCAAGTCTGGTGGTAACAAATTCCTTTAGCATTTGCTTATGAAGCTTAGTTTGGTTGGGTATTAAATTCCTGATTGGAATTTCATTTTTTGTTTTTTAGAATGCTGAATATAGGTCTTCCCATCTTTTCTAGTTTGTAGAATTAATGCTGAAAGATCTACTGTTAGCCTAATGAAGTTCACTTTGTATGTGACCTGCACCTTGTTTCTAGCTCCCTTTAGTGTTTTTTATTTCATGTTGACCTTGGATAATCTGATAACTGTCTGACTTGGGATGAATATCTTGTATCCTATCTGGCAAGGGATCTCTGATTTTCTGAATTTGAATGTCAACCTCTCTCACAAGGTTGCAGAAATTTTTATGGACAGTGTTTTCAACTGTGTTTTCCAGGTTGCTTGCTCTCACTCCCTCCCTCTCAAGGATGCCAACAGGTTATATATTTGATCTTTTTACATAATCCTGTATTTCTCAGAGGTTTTGTTCATGATTTTTTCTTTCTTTATTTTTTTTTCTTACTAAGTTAATTTGAAGAACCAGTCTCTGAGCTTTGGGATTCTTTCCTTGGCTTGTTCTATTCTGCTACTAATACCTCTGATTGTACTATGACTTTTTTGGTAGTGAATTTTCCAGCTCTATAAGATTAGTATGGTTTTTTCCTATAATGAGTATTTTGTCTTTCAGCTCATGTATCATTTTACCAAATTTTCTAGATTCTATTAGGTTTCAACTTTCTCCTGACTTTTGATGATCTTTGTTGCCATAAAAATTTTAAATTCTATGTCTGTTATTCCAGCCATTTCAGCCTGATAACGAACTATTGCTGGGGTGCTGATGAAGTCATTTAGCAGTAAGAAGACACTCTGGCTTTTTTAGTTGCCAGAGTTCTTGAGCTGGTTCTTTCACATTTGTGTGGGCTGATTTTCCTTTAACTTAAAGTCACTGTCCTGTGGCTGTGGCTTTTAGCTTTTATATTCTTTAATGCCCTTGAGGACTTGATTGTGGTATAAGTTGGGTTCAGTTGACTTGCTTCCTTCTGGACAATTTCAGGGTGCCAAGGCTCAGCTCAGAACTCTTCAGCTGCATACTGTAAACCTGGGGGACTTGGGCCAGGCCCACAGCTTTTTTTTTTCCCCTGGCCTCTTGGGGTTGAGCACCTGGTGCACTGGAGAGGCTGAGGTATACCTGGTCCACTAACAACACTCCAGTGGGGACATACTGACAAAAGTGCTTCATTGAGTTAGTGGCAACAATGTTGGCATGCACACACTCACACCAGCAATAGTGGGGCAGCAGGGTCAACAACCCCACATACATGCAAGAGTGGGGAAGCAGTGGCAAGGCAAGATCCATGCATGCTGGCAAAGTGGTCAGGGAGGGCAGGGGGAGGGTGCACACCAGTGGAGACCCATCTGTAGATGTTCTCTGATGTTTAGGCAGGGTCTGCTGGTGAAGGAGCTATTGCAGTGGCTGCTGGGAAACACCCTGGTTGAGCATCTGAAGGTGTGCTGCAAGTGCATAAAGACAGGCAGGAAACTTGGGAGAGGCCAGCACACAAGGAGGCACGCAGATCATACCGGCTCTATCCCATGGGTAAAATATCCCCATTCTGTCCAGATTTGACAGTCAACAAAGGCTAAAGACACCTAGAGGAGCATGGTGAGCCTTGGGGATTGGGCATTCATAGTCATACTCCACTGTAGCTATTCCCTCAGCAAACACTCTGGGCTCTGCACAGGCTGGAGTCATGTCCCTGCCAACTCTCCAAGCAGCTCTCCCTGCCAGCTCAAATATCTCTGGGGTTGTGGGGTGTCCTGCAGCTAGGATTCTGGAGGTCTATGGCAACAGTGACCGCTACATCATGTCTGATTAACTCGTTCCTTCCCTGGGAGCCACTCGGGGCCAGGAACTAGTCCTAGTGCTCTGCAAACCCATGAACTGTTCTCACCTTCCTCTCCCTTCGCCCAGTTCTGCATCCTCCCTCCAAACACCCTCCATACACTTCTTCCAAAGATCTGCTCGGAGTGTGTCAGTTCTCAATAGTCTGGTCTCTTAGTGGAAGAAGCTCCTCTTGGCTGCTTCTAGTCAGCCATTTGGATATTTTCTCTTCTTTTCTTTTCTTGCTTGTATGGTTTCTGCGGGGAAGTTAGATATTATTCTTATCTTTGTTTCTCTGCAGGTTGTTTTAGTTCCTCTGGCTTCCTTCTGCATTTTTTTCTTTATCTTTGATTTTCTGTATTGTGAAAATGATATACATAGGTGTGATATTCTTTTGTTTTGTTTTATTTTGCTTTATTTTTATCTTTACTTTGGAATTTATCCAGTTTGGTGTTCTCTGAGCTTCTTAGATCTGTGATTTGGTGTCTGAAATGAATTTGAGAAATTCTGTCATTAATTTTTTAAATAATTTTTCTGTCTCTTTTCTCCTTCTGGTATTCTTATTACAGATATGCTGGATCTTCTGTAGTTTACCCAAAGCTCTGGGATATTATGTCTTATTTTCTTCAGTCCTTATTCTCTTTGCTTTTCAGTTTTAAAAGTTTCTATTGATATATCCTTAGGCACAGAGAATCTTTCCTTAGCTGTGTCTTGTCTGCTTATAAATCCATTAAAGGCAGTCTTCATTTCTGTGATATTGTTTTGATCGCCAGCATTTCTTTTTGATTATTTCTTAGGATTTTCATCTCTCTCCATTGCTCATCTGTTCTTGCCTGTAGTCTACTTTATCCATTAGAGTGCTTAGCATAATAATCATATTTGTTTTAAATACCCAGTCTGATTATTCCAACAACCTTGCCATGTCTGGTTCTAATGCTTGCCCTGTCTCTTCAAATTGTGTTTTTGCCTTTTAGTAGGCTTTAAATTTTCTTTTTAATATCTGGACATGACATACTGGGTTAAAGAAACATTGATAAGTCAGACGTTAATAACATGGAGGTAAGGTGTGAGCAGCGGGGAAGTGTTCTTTAGTCCTATGATTACATCTGTTTTTTAGTCAGCCTGTGCTCCTGGGCTGTGAACTTCACAAGGGTTTCTCAGTTTTTTTTCCCCACTCAGGTGGGACAGGATGGCTAATGGAGATGGGAGTTGGATATTTCTCATGTCAGTTAGGCTCTGATAAAACCTTGGCAGGTTAGGCTGGGGTTAACTAGTTTCTTCTGAGGTCAGACCTTGTTAAGAAAAAGATTATCTTGGTGTATTTCAAAATGATTTATTTTCCCCATCCCATGCAGGAAGCACAAGGAGCTCTTTCTCTGACATTTACTGTGAGAGCCTGATTGAGCTACTGGAGATAAAACTTACAAAAATGTTGGTTGGGGGGCTATAACTGGGTTTCCCGGGAGTTTTTAATCTCTCAGGCCTGCCTGCATTTAGTCTCCATCCGTTCATCATTTGCAGTTCACATTTTCCTGCCCCAGCACTGATTCACACAATGGTTTCTGAGCAGGTATGTTGTGATGCTCTATATCTGCCTGTCTGTCTTTCCAATCTTGATGGCAGCAGTTCATCCTGTGACCTCACTTCTCTTATAGATCTAAGAAAAGTTGTTGATTATTTAGTTTGTTCAAATTTTTACTTGTTGTTAGGATAGAGGGTTGACTTCTGACTCCTTATATTCAGAACTAGAAGCCATGATTTGCTTCTAATAAATAGAATAAAGAACAAATAATGGGATGTCACTTCATGATTAGGTCACAAAAGACTTATCAGTTTCATCTTGCTAGGTCTCTTGTTTGCTGACACTCTCCCTTGCACTCTCAACCTCTTGCATGCTCAGTGAACCAAGATGCCATGTTGTGGGATTCTCTGCGGAGGGGCCCATGTGTCAAGAAGCTGAAGGAGACCTCTAGTCAACAACATGTGAGGAACTGAGACCTTAGTCCAACAGCCTAGAATAAACTGAATCCTTCCTACAATGAAATGAATGAACTAGGGAGCAAATACTTCCATTTAAGATAAGATACCAGTCTTGTGAGAGACTCAGAGACAGAAGACCTAGCTAAGCCATGTCTGCCTGGATTTTTGACCCACAGAAACTGTGAAATAGTAAGTGTTGTTGCTGTTTAGTCAACTAAGGCTTGGGGCCATTTATTAGGCAGCAATAAATAACAAGTACACAACTGTGAAGAATATACTTTAACCAGCTTCTCCTGAGGGCAGATCTTGCTAAGAAGAGCAGAGCACTCTAGTGCATTTCAAAATAATTTTGTGACCTAGTATGCACCTGCAGACACACATACACACACTTGTGGATCTTCATAAAGCAATATTTATTCTTCCAATATAATACATAAATATATTTTATATTCTATTAATTTTTAAAATTAATACTAGGGACACAAATATGATTTTATGACCTACAAATAAGTTGTAATAGTTTGGAAAACGCTGATTAAAGATATATTCCCTAGAGTAAAATTTCCTGCCTTTATAACTCAGGTCTGTTACCTAGTAGTTTGGCAGCTCTGGTAATGCACAACTCATATTTGAATCAGTTTCTTAATTTATAAAATAAGAAAAATAATATAGGATGATATTGAGAATTACATAAGATTATATACGCAAGGCATTCAGCACAGAACTTCACATATAGAAAGACTAAGTATTCATAGATAATAACTTTTATTTTAATGAAGCGTTTCTATGTGTTCATTTAATCTTAGAACAGAACTGGTAGTTCTGTCCACTCCTATGGATTACTGAGAATGATTATTATAGCACCTTTTACATTCTATTATAATTATTTATTTTTCTATTTATCATTCTCTCTTCCACTCCTACCCTATTCCTATTAAATTATGAGCTCTTTGAGGGTAGGTATTTTTTCTAATTATTTTTGATCTCTTCAATACATAGAATAATGACACAGAATAGTCATTCAACAACTATGAGTGAGTAAATGAATTACAACTGAAACAGAAATGCTCACCTGTATTAGAAAGTCATACTTTTTGGCAAGTCAAAAATATGTTTTTCACATACTCTTTTGTACCTATTAAAAAGGGCTTATTATAAATCAACTTTCTCCCTAAAGACAGTTCTTCTCTATTCTCTCCTCAATTTTTATGTAGAAAACCTGTCAGATGGGAGAATAAGATGTATAATTTCAAATCATCTGCCTAAAAAAACACAAATTTTTCAATAATTTCTGATTTCCATTTTAGTCATCTTCCCTAAATGTATCACATTTTGCTAGCATTCCTGCAAATGCTAGCAATATGACATCCAGATATCCCGCCTAGAACATGTGAAGCCAGGCAAATATGATGTATGGCATGCATTGTCCTGGTCTTACTTTAAAATTCTACCAATATGTTCCAAAACCAGTTTAGCCTTTATTTTGGTAAAAAATGTAATAGCCATTCTTACAAAAATATCTATTTTATGCATAATCGATTAGTTTTTAGATGCAGACTCACATTTTAATTTATATTTATTTTTATTAAATATTTGGTCTTGCAGTTTAAATTTTTCAGAAAATTTTTAGACTCCTCATTACCTCATACTGAATTAACCAGGTGATATCTCTGAAAATATGTAGTAAGCATGTCTTCTGTGCTGTATCAATGTAACTGACAAACTTGGACAAACTTTGTTCTCAGAAGAGAACAAAGTAATGTTTGTAGGCACTGTATTATAAGTTCATATTCACCCCCATTAATCAACACTCTGGCTGGAATTCAATCACTGACAAATTATTCTATATTTAATGATAGCATGCATGTCTAAAATGTTATTGTGATAGTCTACACCAGCTGTTTTAATTTAATGAAGATATTTAAGGCATTGTAGTACCTCATAGCACTATCATTTTTTTACCTGTGTGGCCAGGCTATTAAAAAGCAAATGAGTTCTCTTTGGCATGGACTGTTCTTAGTAATCCTGTATTGGATTGTAGGTGTTCCTTTTTAAGGGGCAGAAAGCAATTATAATGCATACTAAAATTTATAGATGATCAAAATTAAAGCTCAATTGTCTTTATTTTGGGGAACTATTTTCATGTTCTTTTTGACCATTGAGAGAATATTTCCTATATTCTAGTAACTTCCACCTCTTTTATAAAATTCTGCAGATATCTGGCTGTATTTGAAAATAACATGTGTAAATTTTTTCCAGTACTTTAAACACTTAAAATACTTAATAGTTACACTTAAATGGTTAAAATACTTTCTCTTGTTTTATAATAAAGATGAAAGTACAGCAGAAAAGGGAGATTTTTTTTAAATGAATGGTGTGAAATCAGATATTCATAAAGCAAAATAAATTGAGTTATAAATTTAAAGATAAAAAAATAAAATAAAAAGTTTTAGGAGGAAAATGGAGAAGATCTTCAAGTGTTTAGAATAGACAATATTTCTTAAATGGGACAAAGAATCATAAATATAAAACAAATTAATAAATTAGACTACTGTGTGATAGTTGTGTTCATCAATAGACACCATTAAGAGGAGTGATGTCAGCCAGATGGCCAACTAGATATTCCTACCACTCATTTCTCCCCTTCAAAAAGCATAAATAAACATTTCAACAAAAATAACTGAAGGAGAGCACCAGAGCACAGCAAAGGAGAATCAGAAATCCTGTAGAACATAGAAACCCCAAACAGCTACATAGAGAAAACATAGAACCATTTTACCTCTGCTATCCCCTCCAGCAATCAATGTCAGTTGGAACTAGGAAGGACTTACATGTGAAAGGAAAAGATAAGCAAGAGGACCCCAGCAGCCCCCATCACCACTATCAACACCTGCGATATTTGCTATGGGAGACTTCTGGAATCTTTACAGACTCTGAGCCCAGTTGAGGGAGCGACCTGGAGTCCACACAGATGTGCTAACCCCACAGAAGGAGCCAGTGTTGTTCTCCTCCTCATGGCCTGAGCTGCTACTGTGCTGGAACATCTTGGAACCAGAGCCACTACTACAGTGCATCCTGCTTTAGCTGTGAGTAGGCATTGCACCCCTGCATCCCTGAGGCTTTGCTGTTACTGTAACATGCCTACCCAGTTACCACACCATTCTCAAGCCAAGCTGCTACTATGCCCTACCCCCTAAGGCCAAGCTACTACATAGTTATTTCATCCCCCATCCTAGTTGGGCATCTGATGTGGCGCCCTGCCCCATCAGGGAAGCAGAGGCTTGGGTAACCCATGTAGCTGCACCTGCCAGAGCTGAGATTCTGAGAGCTCCCCGCTCCAGGGAACCAGAACCTTGGCTGAGCTGTTCCACCCCTTCCAGAACAAACAGGCAAAATTCCACCTTACTGGAATTGTAGTATTCCCCTGTGGTCTGAGATTGAGGTGCCCTGCCTCCTTGGTGAGTGGAGTTATTGCATGTGTTGCTTCTTGCCCAAGCCAAAGCTGTGCTTCACCATTCCTGGGGTCTTACTGCCACTACACTCAGCCTCACAAACCTGAGTTGCTGCCATGTCTCACAATGGCAGGGTGCCTTTGATGGTACTTTATCTTCTGGGGCCTGAAGTGCCATTGTGTACTGTTTGCTTCAGGATCTAAATTGCAGCTGTGTTCTGATCCCTGCGATCCAAACCTCTAGAACACTGCTTCTTTCCCGGAGCCATGCTGGTGCTGCACTCTGCCTGCCAGAGTCAGAGTCATAGCTATATCCTTCCTCCTGCACCTGAGCTCTGGGGTGTTTCTCAGAGTCTCAGATCCCATACTTGTGAGCAAACCGTATCCACCTGTGCATCAAGTTCCAGGTGCCATAGTATTAATAGCTTTGCAAGACTCTGAATGTGGGACTTCAGCTCCATAGCCACTCTAATAAACACCTATTCCCTGAATCCCAGTGTCACTGCAGCTGCTTATGAGTGATGACAGGACCAACACTAACAGGAAACCCCTCAGCTAAGACTCCCAACCATGGAGAAGACAAGAATAGAAAGTCCTCTAAAGCTCTTGCCACCAAGAACTCTCATAACTTACATTGCCACCACCATTGACACAAACTTCTACAGTTGACCACTGAGATATCTGCAATCACTGCTGACATTAATCGCAGTTGAAGAAGTTGCATGTACCACTGCCCCCACTCGGAGCAAGAGCCACAGCACCCTGCTCAACTACTACCTTTAGACCAACCTGCAGATGAAAGCCTTTTCCTACAAAAGCTACTCTGTGAAGTTTGAAAACGTCACTGCTTCACCAGATGCACAGACATCAATGCAGGGACATAGAAACATGAAAAAAGGCAAGGAAACATGACACCACCAAAGGAAAACAATAATTATCTAGTAACTGAACCCAAATAAATATTTGCAAATGGCCTGGAAAGTAATTCAAAATAATTATCTTAAGGAATTGAATAAATCATAAGAGAATGCAGATGAACAATTTAATAGGATCAGAAAAACAATTCATGATCTGATGGAGAAATTAAACAAAGAGATAGGTATCATTTAAAAGAACCAAAAAGAAATCTAGGGCCTGAGAAATTCAATGAATAAAATAGAAAATAAAATGGAGAGTTTCAACAGCAGAAATAAAGCAGAAATAGAAATCTGTGAACTTGAAGGCGGGTCTTTTGAAATTTGCCAGGCAGAGAATAAAAAAACAGAAAAATGAAAGAAACTGAAGGAAGCCTATGAGACCTATGGGACATCATTAAGTGAACAAATGTTCCTATTCTGGAATTTCCAGATGGAGAGGAGACAGAGAAAGTGACAAAAAGAATATTTGATGAAATAATTGCTGCACTTCCCAAGCTTTGGGAGAGATAGGTATATCCAGATCCATGAGGCTCAAAGGTCTCCAAACATAATAAACCCAAATGGGTCTCCATTGAAGCATATTATAAGCAAATTGTCAAAAATCAAAGACAAAGAGCTTTTATAAAGCACACAAAAAAGTGAAATGTCACATACAAGAGAATCTTCATTAGTCCATCAGCAGTTTTCAGAATAGAAACCCAGCAGGCCAGGAGAAAATGGGATGATGTATTCAAAGTGCTGAAAGAAAAATAAAATCTGCCAACAAAGAGTACTATATGCAGAATAGCCGTCCTTCAGAAATAAAAAGAAATTAAGTCTTTCCCAGGCAAGTAAAAGCTGAGAAAATTCATCACCTTTAGACTTGCCTTACAAGAAATGGTTAAGGAAAATTTTTAAGTAAAAACTAAAGAACAATAATTCCTATCATAAAAACATATCAATGTATAAAACTCACTGGTAGAGGTGAATATATAGTCTAATTCAGAGTAATCCAATACTGTAATGGTGTTGTGTAAGCCATTCATATCTCTAATATGGAGGTTAAAAGTCAAAACACTCAAAAATAACTATAGCTACAATAAGTTGTCAAGGAGTAAACAATATAAAAAGATGTAAGTTGTGACATTAAAAATATCGATTGAGAAGCCAGGGAGAGTAAAAATCTAGAGGTTTTGTATGTAATGGATGTTACATTGTTATCTGCTTAAATTAATCTATTATAACTATGAGATGTCTTATGTAAGCCTCATGACAATCACAAAAGAAAACAACTACAGAAGATACACAAACCATAAAGAGAAAGGAATGAAAGCTGAGCACTACAGAAAATTACCACCTCACCAAGGCAGACAACAAGAGAGGAAGAAAGAAACAAAGGATCTGCAAAAGAACCAGAGCACAAATAACAAAATAGCAGTAACATATTCGTACTTACCAATGGTAACATTGAATATCAATGGATTAAATTCTCTAATCAAAAGATATAGAGTGAATGAATTTAAAAAAAAACAATAAGATCCAATGATATGCTTTCTACTAGTGACCCACTTTAACTTTAAAGAAACATATAGGCTGAAAATGAAGGAGAAGAAGGCATTTCATATAAATTGTAACCAAAAACGAGTGGTGGCTGTAGTTATGTCAGTTAAGATAGACTTCAAGTACAAATCTGACGTAAGAGACACCAAAAGGTCATTTTTTAATGAAAATGGGTCAATTCATCAAAAGGACATAACAATTGTAGTTGTACATACACCCAACATAAAAATAGCTACATACAAAAGGAAATAGTAATGACATGAAAGGAGAAATAGCAATATGATAACAGTTGGGAAATGCAATACTCTACATTTAGCAATGGCTACACCAATGAGACAGAAAATTAATATGAAAATACTGGTTTTGAATAGCACTTTTGACCAAGTGAACTTAACAGACATATACAGAGCTTTTCATCCAACAACAGCAAAATACACATTCTTCTTTAGTACACATGGAGCAGTCTCCAGGATAGACTGTATGTTAGGTTGCAAAACAAGTCTTAACAAATCTTTAAAAAATTGAAATTATATCTAGTATTACTTCTGACCACAATGGTATGAAACTAGAAATAAATAACAGAAAAAATCTTGGAAAATTCACAAATATGTGGAAATGAAATGACAGGATTCTGTATAACCACAATGTGTCAAAGAAGAAATCAAAACAAAAATTTAAAAGTATCTTGAGTCAAATAAAAATGGAAATACAACATACCAAAATCTAGAAGATGCAGCAAAAGGAGTTCTAAGTGGAAAATTAATAGTAATAAATGCCTATAGTTTAAAAAAAAATCCCAAATAAATAGACTAACATTATACCTCAAGGAACTAAGAAAGAAAGGAGAACAAACTAAACCCAAATTTAGCAAGAGAGGAAATAATAAAGATTAGAAAACAAATAAAGCAAATACAGAATAGAAAAAAACATAGAAAAAAATTAAAAACCTGACTTGACTATTTCTGCTTTGACACCACCTTGATTATTTATATATCATCTCTTCCAAAAAGTGTGTCAACCCACCACCTGCTCAGGTCTCATACTTTGCATAGCTGCCATGCTAATGTGCTTGCATCTCCTTGGAAGGGCCATGTCCTCACATACTCCCACGGCTGTGCAATGCTTTCTTCCTGACTAAAAATTTACTTCCCCAATGTATTCATTTGACTAACTGCTACCTATCCTTCAATCCAATATAGGACTGATTCCATATAAAAAGCTTTCCTGGCCCTTCTTTACTCCCAACTAATCTGCATAGATGTTTATGTGTAGAATTCTAAGCTTTTTTCTATCACAGAGTGTATCACATTTATTATGTGTTTTTTTTTTATCTTGACCGTTAGTCTGTGAATTATCTTTAAAATAAAAGCATGTGTTCTTTGCCTATGAACCTCTAGCATTTGGAGAAGGAAGGAAGGGAGGGAGGGAGAAAGGGAAGGAAGGAAAAAGAGTGATAAGTCAATTAGACTTAAATTCTGTTTAAAACTTGGTCCTAGCTATACCTATGGGAGATTAAACTAAATTAATTAACCATTCTGAGTCTTGGTTTCCTCTTCTCAGAAGATAATAGCTCTTCTTTTTTTAAATTTATCATTATGAGGATTAAACAATATAATGTAGGTAAATCCATGTAAACAGTGAGGTTTCACAGAAATCCACTGACAACTCAGTATGTTGCAGGCACCAAGCTCAGCATAGTGAATACAAAGAAGAATAAAATACATCCCTGCCATTGAGGAACTCTGATCTGTTGTGAATGTCAAGAAAACAGGAGAAGGAATTGTTTTCTTCTGCTGAGAGGGGAGAGAACTTCAAATAGAGATACAGACAGTGGCATTTGAGCAGTGCCATGAAGACAAATGAAGCATTTGCTTGGTTTGAAATTGTGAAACAATGAGATTAATACAAATTAGAAGAAACAAAAAGTGCTATGGGAATGCGGAGAGAATGGATTCATTTCATAAATAGAAGTCAGATAAATAAAGCATCACAGAAGAAATGACATTTAGGATATATCGAGGAGAACAGATAGTCTTCCATTCCTTCAAAACAGTAGTGGATAGAAGGAAATTTCTCAGACTATATGAGTAGGCTAGTTTGGCTACAGCATATGGCATAGTGTGAGGCCTGCCTGCCAACTCCGCAAAGAGGGTTTTTCCAACACCTACCTGAAGATAGGAACTTGGGTTAATAGCAGCAGAAGCCAAGAAATGAGTGGAGAATGACAGAATGACAGCTGGGACAAAGTCACAATAAAGACTGGTGTCAGGAATGACCAAAGGAATGACCAAAGCCAGAGGAACAACACAGTTGCCAAAAGGAAGTCTGAGAGCAAAGACCAGTAGCCAGCAATGGATGGATACCATGGTGTCAACACAGGGGCAGGGCAAGTTTCCAAAGGCAAACGTCCAATAGCCCAGCTGGATTTGAAAGCTCTGGGTGAGTACCATCAAAGGTGCAATGTAAGACAGGGCTGATTAGGCAGAAAAGAGAATGTAGAACAGTCAAGTTGTTGTGACAGTGTGAATCAGTTGGTGTCATCATTTCTAAGAGCCCAAAAAAAATTTGGGGGGATAAAAACCTGTGATTTTAACTTGGTATATGAAATAGCTCTCTGTTCTGGGGCAGAAACACTACCCATCCTAATCACCTACCTTTTTGTGGCAGTTATGTGCAAGTATGCTAGAGGCAAGAACTAAAACTAGCAAGATTAGAGAGAGTCTCATGGTGAAGGGCTCAGAATGCCAGAGCAAGAACTTTGTCCATCATTTGCAAAGTAAAGGGGAGCCGTGGAAAGATTTCAGGTAGGGAGGCCGCATGATTGAAGCTGGAGCTTTAAGAAAATCAGCAGAAAATGTTACTGCCTACCTAATGATGTTTTCAATAAGTAGAATTTAAGTTATAAAACGTTTAAATTGAGACTACTTCATATGTTCATTTATGAAGAATAGGTAATCATTGTGGCAAAGATTCATTTATTTAAGCTCTATTAAATGACTTGCAATAGGCTGGATGATACTGTGTGTATAAATTGCCTTTCAGCATATTTCTGCTTACCACCTTGTTGCTATATGTGTGTGAATTGAGGTGATTGAGTATCATCTGTCTGAAGAGGAATCAGAATTAGTACTTTTATAAGATTCCACAGGTGCCTTCTGAATGTAATAGAGCAGGTTCATAGGCAAACTGTGGTTATTTCTGCTGCTTATATCTGTTATGATGACAGAATCAAAAATAAATCTGCTGGAAAATGTTTATACTTGTATATGCTAGTTTATGAATTACCTCTAGGCACCAGAGGTGAATTATGATGGCATAATTGAACTGGACTTGATTATGTCCAGTTCAGTTTCCAGGGAGGAGCTTCCTCATCCATTATTCTCTGATGGTCTTTTTCCCTTCCTTCTATATATGTCTGCCTTTTTCTCATTATCCTATTCGGCCCCATCTGTGAAGTAAGCATTGGATATGTGTCCTTTTAGAGCTACAAGCAATCTCAGTCTACTTCCTGTTTGCAGAAATATAAAGGCCCATAAGCATTTTCTGTTCAAGAAAATACCTTTTCTTAGCTCAGACCTGTAGTAGCTACAGCTATAAGCTCTCTTAAAATGATGATTTCTTATCTATTAAATTCCAATTAGCTCCATGTACTCACAGCCACATTTCTTTCCAGATATTCTCTTTGTCTCTCTCTATATATAAAATTTCTAGACATATATAATAAATATTTACACATATAAATATATAACAAATCTAAGTATGTAACTATGTATGTTTTTATCTTGCTTCTTCCTCATGCTTCTCTCTCTTGAGTGATTATATGTACCTTGGAAATCACAATTTGGTGAGAGTGGTACAATTTTAGTCTCTATTCACTGAGTAATTAAATCCAATTTTAAGAATTTATTGTATGCCACCTTAATCTATTCAGAGGTTTTAACAATGGGTGAACCAATTATATCCTTGTTTTAATTCTTATCACAAAGCCAAGTTTTTTTTTTTTAACCAGCCTTTAGCCTTATAGCATTTTAAAGTTCTATGTTTTACTATTTACACTTGAGAAAAGGTTCTCTTTCATCTGTATGAGACTCTAAAATTGTGTCCGCTCTCTATTTTCTTTTATTGCTTTTTGCAGATCAAGCTGCTCTTTTCTAAGATCATATCCTTCTTATACCTTGCCATGGGAAGACGAAAGAAATCAACAATGGCACTAATTACTGTTTTCAAATTTTTAGAGCTAAAAGTTCATTAGATATTTTGTCTATATTCTAACTACTATAAACTGAATGTTTGTGTCCCTCCAGAATTCATACACTGAAACCCAATCCCCAGTGTTATGGTATTTGGAGGTGGGGAACTTTGGGAAGTAATTAGGTTTAAAGGAGGCCACGAGAATGAAACCCTCATAATGGGCTTAAAGCCATTGTAAGGGGATGAAGAACCTCTTCTGCCGTGTGAGAATGTAGGGTAAAAACGGTCATCTACAAACTGGGGAACAGGCTCTCAACAAGAACCCAACCAAGCTGACACCCCGATCTTGTACTTTTAGCCTCCAAAACTGTGAAAAATAAATATTTCTCATGTAAGCTACTTTGTCTATGGTAGTTGATCACAGCAGCCTGAACAGGGTAAGACATATATTTTAATTGTGCATAGCATAATTGCTATCCTTTCACCCTGAAATATCCCCACTGTCATCATCAGACTAACCCCCTAGTCCGATGCCACATATCATAGGTTGTTACTTATCATCTCCTGTATTAGTTGCGATGAAATCGATTATGCTTTAGTACACTAACCCCTCAGTCTTCATATCTTTAAGAACAAAGGATTTTTTCAGAACAGGCGTCAGAGAACTTACAACTGTTGAGTACCTAGTATGTTCTAGGTATACTCCCATAGCCTTTATGTGTATTATTTCATTTTAATCTTCACAAGGCATTTATGTGAATGTCTGTATTTTCTATATAAGGGAAATGAAGTTTAGAGGCATAAAGTCATTGTTCAAGAATACATAGATAGTGCATAGTGTTATCAAGGTTCCAATCCAGGTTTGCCAGTATCGAAGTAGCCTGGTCACGTGTTACTGGCCACAGCTACTACATTTCAGAGGTCCTCTGCAATTCTAAGATATGTTGATTAAATTTCTGCCTTCCTTATTCTTTTGACTTTTAGTAAGTAAGGGCATGACTCAAACTCCATTTCAAATATCTGAAATTGAAAAACTATTCTATAACATCCTGCTTCTGAAAAGTCTAGAGATTTGTGAAAGCTACTGTTTATTTTTTTCTTTTATTTCTTTGTCTTTTTTCTTTCTTTTTTTTTTTTTTTTAAAGATGGGGTTTCACCATATTGATCAGGCTGGTCTTGAACTCCTGACCTCCAGTGATACACCCACCTCAGCCTCCCAAAGTGCTGGGATTACAGGCGTGAATCATTCTTCTTCCTTTTCCTTGCCTTGAAAAAGTGTGCCTATAAAATATAAGGAAAAGTATAGACTTGCCTTTAACAACATGCAAAAAAAAGTCAATCTGAAAAGCAATAGTGAAATAATAAAATAGCATTATTATTTGAGAAGGGATAAAATTGCACAGTAAAACTTGTTTACTAGAAAATAAAAACATATAAGTGATAAATAATAGTCGAAAGAGACTGCAATTGGATTGCATGGAGAAATGAGAAGTGGAAAATGTCTTTTGTATCTGTCAGTTTAACCCTTTCAGCTCTGATTTAGTGTTTCAACCAAGAACTTAAAAGACAGAGAGGAACTTAAATAGAACTTTTTTTTTTTTTTTGGTAAGGGAATTGAGCTGCCTGATGTCACAGGAAATTAAATGACCCATTCAGATACAGTCCATGTACTGAAGATTATGACTCAAAGCAGCAATATCTGATGGCTCACTTGGGCTCAGATCCAATTAGCTGCTGATCACATTCTATTCATCTCTCTATTGATCATGTGCTTGCACCACACTTCCTGCTGAAATTAGCCAAGATATCTCTAGAAAGGAAAATAAATTTTAAATGATGCTGAATTCTGAACTATGTTTTCAAGTCTAGACATGGTTTCAGTTAGTGCAATAGTAGGAAAGAAGAAAAAAAGCTTCACCATTAGCTTGAGAAAGAGCCTTTGTTCATAAATATAATCAAAGCAGTGCTTTTCTATAATTTGCCTAATGTAATTTCAAGTTTAAGTGAGCTTTAAATATACTTCATTGAAAAAATATGGTGCCAGTACGCGCTGCTTGCTTTCTATTCTGAATGGCTGCATCATTTATTGTACAAACTGTGGTGCTAACATATGTTATATTTAAATAAAACTTAACATTTATGCAAATATTATAATTTAAAGAACACTTTCACATCCAAAAGCACATTTTTAAATCTAAAAATGTCTTATGAATAATCAATGTCCCCTTTATACAGTCGAGGAATTAGAGATCAGGTAAGATTAAGCAATCTACCCAAGCTCTTAAAACTAGTTGACCTGGAACCTTTCTGATGCAAAGTCTGGTATTTCCACTAAAATTACTGTCGAACTTGAATTGTTGGTTAACTTTAACCACGTATATACTATCAACATAGTTAAAAGCTTCTTGAACAAATTCACTCTTACACAATTTTTTTTTAAATGAGCAATCCTTCACAGAATGTCCTGTGCAGGACATTTTGGTGGTCATCCAAAAAAAATTCTCTTGTGGATACTTATGATGACTAGCTACAAGAGTCTTGTTCCCAAAATAGGCTTACAAAATATTAGTCAACTCTGAGATGTATTTCAATTGTATTTAACAATATAATGAGTTGGGGCACCTATAAAATTTCTTGATAAGCTTCTGAAATATTTACTCACTTAGACAATCTTAAAGTAAGCCAGCAAAACACTTACTTTCAAGTAAAATAAAAAACTCGATCTTTTTTAATCTATATCCCCTTGTTTTTGTAACTTTCTGAGAAAAGTAAATGGTTTACTGCATAGAAACAGAGAGACGCTATTAAGGCACACACTTAAACACTCTATTATTAAAAAGTACTTTTTCGTTTTCTTATACCACACAATTATGATGAGCTCAATAGTTAACATCTTTGAGAATATACTTTTATCAGAAGTATTATATTTATAGTTTAAGAGGAAACATCTCTCCAATAAAAACCTAATTTCAAATATAATAGCATAATTTAAAAACTAATTTCTGTGCTCAAAACTATTCAGCTCCTGAAAGAAAACCTTATGGCCTTTGTAAAAGCAGGAAAAAAAACAGTTTCTATAAGAGACAATTTATGGTCAAAAAATTAGCAGAGAATGGAACCTAAAGATTCAGCCCCTATCGTCATCATTCAAAAATCTAGCATTTCTAGAAATAAAATTCACCAAAGGGCAATAATTCAACAATGTGTTATAAGTTTTCTTTTGGAAATTCTCAAAGGCAAACAAAAACTGTATGGTTCTACAGAAAATGTCATTTTAAAAAAATGTACTTATTTCCTTTTTCACACTTTATTTATACTGGAGATTCATGCAGTTGCCTTTATCGTTGAAATGACTTCTATTAAGAACCTCTGTGCCTGAAACAAATATGTATGAGATGGGAGAAGAGCAGCTTCCCAGAGTGACTCCCACAACAGTGGCGATGGTGACAACAGGAGTTGTAGACCTTTTGGCAAAATAGTTGAATATAATATATTCAATATATTTCTGCATGGTATTATTTACTTAATCCTTTACTTATGGATTATTTACTTAATCCATGGTATTATTTACAAGAACCCTGAGAGGAAACCATTGGCTAGCAGTAATCCCATTATTTCTAGTATGAGAACACTAAGGCCCAGAGAAGTTAATTACTTTACCTAAGTAGACAGCACAGTCTAGGCTTGACCTCTAATCCTGGAAGAATTCCACCATATGAAATTATTTCTTATCCCAGGGTTAAGTTTGAGTAAATGGATTGATGACAAATTTATGCTTATGTGAACAGAAGAGACCAGCAATAATCTATAATCCCTATTCCTGTTATTACATAGATCCCTTCTTTGTTTATGCATTTAACACAGTTTTAATGAGTATCCACTGTGCATGGGGCACTCTGCTTGGTACTAATAGATAAATAATAATGAATATTTATTACTTATTTATTTATTTATCATTGTAAATGTTCATGGAGCTTACAATATAGTAGGAAAGTGCAACAGAAAAGAAATGCTGCCACAATACTTAATTACCATTGCATTATTTTTCTTGCTAATATGGAACATGCAAAATGTTTTCATCATGACGTTACTCAGTCCTTATGAATCACAAGCCACAAGCACAATATAATGACTTAAATACAAATTTAATTGTCCTCATTTTCATGTGTCCATTTAGTCCCTGAAAACTCTTTACTTAATATGTAATATTTCTGGCCTTTGTTAATCCTCTTCTTCTAAACCAGCACAATGGGGTGTCGTTTCCTTCTAAGATTGTTCTATCAGAAGTTTACATGTTAAAAAATATATATATGCCTGGCACAATGGCTCATGCCTGTAATCCCAACACTTTGGGAGGTAGACGTGGGTGGATCACAAGGTTAGGAATTTGAGATCAGCCTGACCAACATGGTGAAACCCAGTCTCTACTAAAAATACAAAAATTAGCTGGGGGTGGTGGCACGTGCCTGTAATCCCAGCTACTTGGGAGGCTGAGTCAGGAGAATTGCTTGAACCCAGGAGGCAGAGGTTGAAGTGAGCTGAGATCCCACCATTGCACTCCAATTGCACTCCAACCTGGGCAACTGAGTGAGACTGTCTCATATATGTATGTATTTTTTTTTTTCAAAATTTTCATTCTTTTGGAAACAGTTTTCCTAGACAAATAACAATTGGGTGGCCCAAGCAACCTCAACTGTTGTCCACAATGCACAATACACATGATCATAGTCGTTTAGCATTCTTGATGAAATCTTGCCATGAGAAAGATCATTGAACTGGGAGGCTGTGAACCTGATGTAAAATTCTGGCTTTTGTCACCTTATAAGCTACTGGCTATTGCCTTTCATTGGTTTGCTTTCCTCATGTGCAAAATGTTATCTTTAAATACTCTAATGTCAAAAAAATAGAATGAGTAAGATGTACTATTGGGGAGCACAACAGGTTGATTACAGTTAATACTAACTTAATTGTAGTTTTCAAAATAACTAAAAGAGTATAATTAGATTGCTTGTAATACAAATGTTAAATGCATGAGGGGATGGATACCATGATGATTCCATGGTATCCATCCATGGAATGGTTATTATCCATTCCATGATGATAATCACATCATGATTTCATGATGTGATTATTACACATTGCATGACGTATCAAAACATCTCATGTACCCCATAAATATATATACCTATGTACTCATAAAAATTAAAAATTAAAAACAAATAATGTTACTTGTACTCTAAGAAAAAAACTCACTGTGCTAATGAAGTTCAGAATTTGTGTAGATATAAGAATCTGGCCATGTATTTTATGGACAGATTATGGATTTCAACTGTTATTTTAAATATGTTTTATGTAAATGGTATTACCATTAGAGGGCAGAGATTTATTTTAAATTCAAGTGACTTTATAAACAACAGAAAGGTAAGCATTTTTAGATTACTTAGATACTTCAGGGTCAAAACCACCTGATATATTTTGCTCTAGTTAACCAGTAGCTATAGTTTAGGTGGCAGTTGAATATTCAAAACCCCATGATGAGAGTTTTTTGTACTACCTTCTGTAGTCTGATGGCATTCTCCAAAATTCATGTGCTGGGAACTTAATCCCCAATGCAACGCTGTTAGGAAGATCATTTTGAGAGATGTTGATGTCATGAGAGGTCTGCCCTCATGAATGGGTTAATGGCCTTACAAAAGGGCTTGGCAGAGTAAGTTTCTACCCTCTTTGCCTTTCATCTCTTCAGCCATGTGAAGCCACTGTGTTCCTCCCCTCCTGATGACACAGCATCAAGGCACCATCTTGGAAGCAGAGAGCATCCCATATCAGACAACTGAATCTGTGGTGCCTTGATTGGACTTCCCAACCTACAAAACAGTAAGAAGTGAATTTCTGTTCTTTACAAATTATCCAGTCTCAGGTATTTTTGTTATAGCAGCAGAAAACAGACTAAGACACAGCCAGAGTTCTGAAAGTAACGTAGTGAGCCTGAGAGGGAAACTATTTCCTGGCCATGTTTCTGAAGCTTTCTATAGAAATCCATAAAAATTAGCTTACACAGACATTCTGTGACATTTCTGTGGAGAAATATGAGCAACTTGAGGTAAAGTATGTGGGATAAGCTAGAGAAAGCATATTAGCATGCAGTACTTAATGTGAGTTCTGCTTTCCCTTCCGTCACATAAATGAGCAATTTGCAAGCAGATTATTACCTAGCCCATTTAAGAATTTTCCATCCTATTTTTTTGTTAAACTTCTTTTAAAAATTGATGTCTAGCTGGGGACTTAAAAGAGATTAACACATATGGCATAGTGACAAGCAAGAAGTTTTAACATTGTTATTTAATTTAATAACCGTATTTAATGCCTTGTAGTTTTTGAAAGTTTATCTAGAGCTTAAATTTGGTCATATTTTATTATTTTATTTTATATTTTTCCTTTTACTGTCTCTCTCTCTCTCTCTCTTTGAGCAGGTGAGATTAAAAAAAAAATAGGATATTTCCTTTTCTTTTCTTTTTTTGAGACAGTGTCTCATTCTTGTCACCCAGGCTGGAGTACAGTGGTGCAATCCCAGCTCACTGCAACCTCTGTGTCCCTGGTTCAAGTGATTCTCCTGCTTAAGCCTCCAGAGTAGCTGGGACTACAGGCACTCGCCACCATGTCTGGGTAATATTTTGTTTTTTTAGTAGAGGTGGGTTTTCACCATGTTGGGCAGGGTGGTCTCGATCTCCTGACCTCAGTTGAACTGCTCACCTTGGCCTCCCAAAGTTCTGGGATTACAGGCATGAGCCACACGCCTAACCAGACATTTCCTTTATTTAAAACCTCACAGAAGCGCTTGTAGAAAGTGTCCCCACTAACGACAACAAATATGCCATCCTAAAAAATAAATACCATCAAGTAAATTCAATAAGATAGCTACTTAACGCTAAGAAACAAAAATTTCCTGGAACTGTTTAAATCCTCTTTGACTTATCTTTATCATCTTAAAGAGTAGGTACAGGACTCTCAAAATTTCTGGATTGAATGAGAGTTGTTAGTGACTTCACAATGTAAAACCAACCCAACTTATGGAACAAACCTTTTACAATCAATCAAATTATATTTTATTCCAGCCTTAGATCAATATAACACATGCCTTTCTAAATCAAGTTTTGTGTATTTAAGGGCTGTATTGGATTTTTATACAACTTGACAGCAACTCATTAAGTAAGCTAAATAAATCAAGAAGTTTCGTATATGTTATAATGTTAACATTTTTGTGTTTTGACTAGAAGACTAGGCATATTTCTTTAATGTCACTTAATTTTCCATTATTATGTAGATATATGCATATATTATACATGCATTATGTAGTTACACTATTTGTAGGCCAACAGGATTATTTTTTTCCTCCTACACCCTGAACTCCTGCATGTCTCCATCGTATTTTCTTGGTGAATCACAGCACGAACTTGTTTTACTCCTAAGCCGACCCTGCAGGAGCTAGAGCTCAGTCTGTCCAAACTGAACTCTCTATCTTTCCCATCAAATTGGCTTCAAGAGCTCTTATTTGCTCTCTTATTACGGTTATCCGTGTAAAACCATATGAGAAGCCTCCAATTATCCTTGATTACTTTCTGCCCCTCAACCCCAGATTCAGGCATCACTGAATCCTGTCAACTAAAGTAGAGAAACGTCTTTGAAGTTGGAGCTGTTTGCTCTCAGTTTTCACTGCCACCGCTTTAATCCAGGCAAGTCAGATAGAGGCGGCTTTGAGGAGCAATGCCCCGGTTTATTATTACAGCGATGTGTGAAGCTGACCCCTCTAAGCTTTCGTTTCCTCAAATATCAAGTGGAGAGTGAATTTCCCTCCGGTGTTGCTGTGAGAATAAATGGGGTAAGACATATAGAGCACTGAGCAGATTTCTGCCGAGTAGGAAGTTGAAGGTGAAGGATGAAAAAGAAGGGAAGGTTGTTCTCGGGTAGAGAGGATAAAGCGTAAAATGCCTGAGGAACCTGAAGCAGCACAGCCCATTCAGAGATAAATGCTTAAATATTAATAATTCTTCATATTCATTGCTATTAGAACTGAGGACTGAGGACTTAATTATGTAATATTCGTGGCTAAATAAGATTTACTCGCGTTTTTTGTTTTTTGTTTTGTTTTTTTCTGAGACGGACTATCGCTCTGTCGCCCAAGCTGGAGTGCCGTGGTGCGATCTTGGCCCCCTGCAAACTTCGCCTCCCAGGTTCAAGCGATTCTCCTGCCTCAGCCTCCTGAGCAGCTGGGATTAGAGGCATGCGCCACCATGCCCGGCTAATTTTGTATTTTTAGTAGAGACGGGGTTCCTTCATGTTGGTCAGGCCCGTCTTGAACTTCGGACCTCAGGTGATCTGCTCGCCTCGGCCTCCCAAAGTGATGGGATTACAGGCATGAGCCACCTTTCCCGGCCTACTCGATTTTTTTAAAATGCAAAGTAGAAGAGTTGATCCAGCAAAAGAACAACTAAATCCCACCATAGACACAGATACATACATACATTTGCACATCAGGAGCATCTCCAGGGAAAATATCCTCAGTAAGTGGTCCCCTGATCCATCATTTTCAACTCTTAATGGAAAATTATGGGAAATGATTACCGCAGTTATGTTTGCAACACTTTTACAGTTGTTTATTTACAATATTAAAAGTTGCAATTTTACAATATCCTGTAATTCTCAACATAAAATTGAAAATAATAATAAGCTTCAGACTGGGAATCTCTTGTTTTAGTCTTTCAACCAGATTTCACTCATTGGCAGTGATTCTTTCTTTTGACCCATTTCAAAAAGCTGTTTCTTTTACCTTGAATTGCTTCCAGCTAACTGTATCTACATCTGACCCTAGGGAAGGAACAGTGCTTTGGAACTAGTGCTCTAGGGCAGTAATCAAGAGTGGTCTGAGATGGGTAGTGTCCAGTAGCTACCAGATGACACTGGATATCGGAATTAGAAAGATCCCTCTGACATCCCTTGCTCTTGCTAAGACAGAGACATCAGATGTCAGTGATTCCACCTCCTCATCAGGTCAGTTTTCCTGTGATCAAGAATAAAAAAGAAAGAAAAAAGGCCTTTCATTTACTTGCTAACTGAAGCTGTATCGGTTGTTAACTAGCATTGAAATGTTCCATTCTTTGTCTAAATTACATGAATTACTCTTAGGCTTTCCCTTCACTCTTTTAAATAACCGTTTTTTTCTAGCCATAGTGGATATGCCTGTTTTCAAAATAAAACTGCAAAGAGCCATTGCTGCTTCAAAGATTGCAGATTAAAAGCTATTTAGCTTGTCACAGCAAATCCATTAGGGTAGAAATCTATAAGGTCTATTAAATTTGTAAACAGTGTTTAATAGTCTTTTACTTTGGTAGATGTTTATTTATAGTTAGTTATTTTTTAAATTTCCCTTTTTATACTAAAGCCTTTTTTTTTTTTTTTTTTTTTTAAGAGACAGAGGTCTGGCTGTTTCAACCAGGCTGGTCTCCAACTCCTGGCTCAAGTGATCCTCTGGCCTCAACCTCCCTAATATCTGGGACTGCAAATGCAAACCACTTTGCTAGCTTGCCCGGCCTATTTGAAAATGATTTATAGTTATTTGGTTATTTATTATTTTCTAATTTCCCTTTTTATACCAGGGCAATTTTTTTAAGAGACAGAGGCCTTGCTTTTTTGACCAGGCTGGTCTCCAACTGCTGGGCTCAAGTGATCCTCTGGCCTCAGCCTCCCTAATATCTGGGACTACAAATGCACACCACTTGCTAGCTTCCCAGGGCCCATTTAGAATTGATACCATTTGTAAAATTTCTTCCGGGTCTCTGAAATATAGTTTGTATAGCATCTTTTATAAATCTGTAGTTATAATATTTTTGTATGGTATCTTGCTATGGTTAATAAGCATCAGGACCTTTTAGTAAAAGAGATTATATCAGGTTAGTTAGAACCCTGAATGATGCAGTGGGTAATATTTGAGAGTGGGTTTCAAATAACAAAGCTTGAAGAAGTTCTACTCAAAAGGCTGAGGTGGGACAACTGATTGAGTACCAGAGGTGGAGTCTGCAGTGAGCTATAATCATGCCTCTGCACTCCAGCCAGTCTCAAAAAAATAATAAACAGCTTCAGGAAATGTGAGGAATTCGTGTTGGTTAAGTCTAAGATGAGGTGACAGTGAGTGTTCCATAATGTTCTAGGCCTTCAGCCTTGGACATGCAATAGTGAAATAATATAGCAGTATAGAACAATACTATATGATTCTCAGGGATTGCATCAGATCAATTGCTAACAGTAGGAAGACCAGTGATGGCAGTGGAGCTACCACTCCGAGACACTGTTAAACACAAGGACTACAGAGGTTGTCTGCTTTTAACATCGTATAGATAAAACAAGCTCAAATTCTTTTTTCCTTTACTCAAGATTCAAAATTAAAATGAGGGCAATTAACTGTTTTATTATGAAATGTATATAAGAGAAGACTTGGCATATATTTAGAAATTAAGAAAGAACAGTAAAACAAATTGGCATATGCTTTCCACCTGGCTTAAAAATTAGAAAATGAGCTGCAACTTAAGTATACTACCATTCCTGTCCTCACTTTTTGGGATTCAGTATTCTAAAACTTGTGTTCATCATTCCCTTGATTTTTTTGTGGGTTTACCACATATGTGCATCATAATTGTTTCCTTTTTACCTTTATATGCTGACAGTAAATCATACTTTTATGTATACTTCAGTGACATTTTCCTAAATATTATTTTTTGAGTTTAATCCACGTTGATACTCTAGTTCATTCATTCTCAAACCAATATTATATACAACTATGTGAATTTAAGATGATTTCTTTATCTGGTCTCCCATCCATTATTTCCAGTTTTTGTCTACTTCAAACCATGCCTCTGTTGACATTTTTGGATGTGTCTCCAGATATGCGTGTAGAGACAGCTCTCTAGGATGTGTTCCTGGAAGTAGAATTGGTGAGTTGCAGTGTAGTCATAGCCTTAACTTTACTAGTGCCTCATTGTTTTCCAGACAAGCTGTAGCAGTTTACATTCTCACAAGTACACTATGTGTTCCTATTCTACTATATGCTTTCCAATATTTGAAATTATAAATCATCTAAACTTTTCTGCAGATCATGGATATAAAATGAGAACTTACTTTGTTTTTATTCGTATTTTCTTAACTACTAATAATATTAAGCATCTTTTCATATGGATATTGCCTATTCTTATTTTTTCTTTTGTCAAATGCCTCTTATATTTTCCCGTTTTTATAATGAATTGTTTGCTCTTACATATTGCTTTCTGGGAATTATTTACATATTCTGGAGATGAGATTTTCTTAGTCATGTATTTTAAAAATATCTTTTCCTAATCTAATGGACGGTTTATCTTTACTTCTTTTGTTGTCTTTCAGTGATTGGAAGTTCTTCATTTTATTGTATTTGAATATATAAATCCTTTTCTTTTATGCTTTATTTAAGAAATTTTTCCCACTCTGTGTTCTCCTATGCTTCCAGTAAATTTTTAAAATATTCACAAGTAAGTTTTAATGTATATAGAAATAATTTGTTTGTGTGTGTATGTGTGTGTGTGTTTGTGTGTGTGTGTGTGTGTATGAGAGAGAGGGAGAAAAGGAAAACAAGGTTCAGCAAGGCTCAAGTTTTATTTACCTTTTATAGACAGAAAATTGCCCTAGCCCTATTTGTGAATAGTTCATTCTTTCCCAAATGACCAAGAATTCTATTTGTATCATATATGTCAAATAGCCATACACACATAGGTCTATTTCTGGGCCTACCTTCTACTTGGTTCCATTGGTTTATTTTTCTATACCATTATTAAATTTTCTTCATAATGAGAAAATAAGACACTTTCTTCTTCCTCTTCCTTAATCTTCTTTATGAATATTTTAGCTATTTCAGATTCTTTGTACTTGCACATACTTTTGAAAATAGTGTGTCAAATTCCAGGAAAAACTCTTTTGGAAATTTGATCAGAATTCTATTGAATGTATTAACCTATTTGGGAATAATGACGTATTTTTGAGTCTTTCTATTCATAAACATGTTATATATTTTTATTTATACAGATCTTAATTTCTTTCAACTGAATGTTTTTTAAAATTCCTATTTATATTTCTGACTATCATACATTTTGGTTCTTATTGTAAAGAGTACATTTGTTTAAATTAAATTTAATAACTATTATTTATAGTTATACAGAAATTCAATTGGCTTTACTATATTATCCTTATATCAGAAAATCTTACTCTACTCTTCATTATTCTAATAATCGGTCTATAGAAAACTGAGGTTGTTTATAGAGATAATTATCTCATCTTCAAATAATCAAAGTTTTCTTTCTTCTTTCCCAATTCTTAGGCTTTATTTTTCTTGTTTTGTTATGTTAGATAAGGCCTCCAGTATAATAAAATGAAATGATTATAGTGTACATTGATGACATATTCCTGATTTTAAAGAGAAAGCTTAACAATTAGTAAAGTTGGTTTGCTAATCTACTTAGGACTTTTGCATTTATGTTCAAGAGTGAAGGTGGTATTTAATAGTCTATTATTCCTTACTTGATTTTCATGCTAACATTATACCACCCTCATCAATTAAGTTGGGTCTCTTTTTCTCTTCTTTGTAAGGCATTGTTACAAAATACATTATTTTTTGTGTGTTTGATAGAACTCACTTATAAAATAATCTGAGCCCAATGTTATATTTGTAGGAAGAATTTTTATTGTTATTTGTACATTAATGTTTTATTTTTCTTCTTCAGTTAGTTATGGTTATTCATATTTTACTGACACTATTTCATCTTAATCAAGTTTTCAAATTTATTGGCATAAACTTTTCCATAACATTCTTTCTAATCTCTTTAATGTCTGGTTCATACGTAGCTAGATTCTCTTTTTATTACTAATATTATTGTATGTTATCTTATCTTTTAAAAATGGATTGGTCTTTCTAAACTTTGCCAATGCAATAATCTCACCAAATAACTTTGTTGATTCTCTCTATGTACATATTTTTTCTGTTTCTTTAACCCCTGCTCTTATCTTTAATACTGTGCTTCTGATTTTTATGGAGGTATGGTTCATTTTATAAACCTTTTTAGTTAATTAATAAATTATCAGATTTATTCTCATCTAATATAAATACTTGAGTATCTATTTCCCTGGAATAATACTACTATAATTCTCAGGTATAGATAGATTGTATTTTTATTATTCTTTGATGTTTGATATTTTCTAGTTTTAATTTTAATTTTTTTGACCTATGAATTATGAAGAAGTGTATTTTAAATTTTTCAACTTTCTACAGTGCCTTTTTAAAAACAGAGTATGTTTTCTAACATATTTGAATATCTGAATTTTGTTTTGCTCACCTTATTATATAGTACAATGGCAATTTTTGCAAATGTTCTGTGTATACTTTAAAAAAATGTATTTTGCAGTTTTGAGGTTTGGTTAATTTAATATACCTCTCTCTATGTTTATACATAATTTATCATTGTATTTTTTACATTATATCGATCCTTATCAGTTTCCTTTTTGATCTATCAAGTATTGAAGAAGATATATTAATTTTCTAATATTCTGGTAGATTTATCGATTTTTTCTTCTTTTATATATTTTAAAAATATGTCATAGAGTATATATGGATTTTGAATTATATCTTATTGAGACAGTGAATGTTTTATTAGTAGTATACAACTTAAGGAAGATACTTGTAAGTCTAGAAAACTGTTATGTGTTATTTCTTACATACATGCAAAATATTATATATCACATATCAATGAAAACAACTGAAGGTGGAAACAATCCCAAATCCTTCAGAATAAATGAACAAAAAAATTCCAAGCAGAGAGACTGTTCTGGTTAATGAGTCACAGAGAACTTTCATCACACAGGATTAATATTAAAGCATAGTTTCATAGTTTAAGGGGCAGTGTTTTTCTTTTCTGGGAAGGCTGTAACATAATAGTAAATCTTATATTCAATGATATATCAGATTAGGTGGCATAAAATAGCTGGGAATTTTAATCCATCCTGCCCATCTTTGCCCTTTTTTCTGGAAATTTTAGTCTTTTATTATTTGTTCAAAATAAGTTTATTTGTAGTTGTGATTTGGCCCACTTATGCCATAGTTTTACCCATTCAGTATTTTAGTTCTCTCCTATTTGTTTAACCCAGAAATTAGGTATTATTAGATATTAGATATTTGGGGTCAAGTTTACTCACATTTCCATTTGTTGTTCACCAGACCTTGCATCTCATATTTTCCTTTTTGAATTAAGGTCAGTAGTTCAAATGCATATGCTTTAGAGGTTCCCTTAGCAATATACATTAGTATTAAAATTTAGTTTTGTCTATATAAAATTGTCTTCATATCACTCTCAAACTTGGAAAAACATTTCACTGGGAATACAACTCTAGAGTGATAATTATTTTCTCTCAGCATTTAAAGATACTATTCCTTTGTCTTTTAGCCTATTTGCTATTGTGTAGTATTAGTGGTTAGTTGTAATCCTTATTCCTTTTGTTTTCTTTTCTTTCTTTCTTTTTTAGAGGTGTTTTTGCCTAGGCTGGAGTACAATGGCACAATCTTGGCTCACTGCAGCCTCTACCTCCAGGGTTCAAGTGATTCTTCTGCCTCAGCCTCCCAAGTAGCTGGGAATACAAGCATGTGCCACCACGCCTGGCTAATTTTTGTATTTGTAGTAGAGACAGGGTTTCACCATGTTGGCCAGGCTGGTCTCAGACTCCTGGCCTCAGGTGATCTGCCCACCTCAGCTTCCCAAAGTGCTGGGATTACAGGCGTAAACCATCATGCCAGCCTTCTTATTCTTTTAATCTGTTATTTTTTGGATGTTTTTAAGATCTCTTTGTTTTTGTTATTTTGTTTTTGTAAATTGCATTCTACAATTTTATGTTACAACAAAAAATGTGTATATTCTCCTTGGAATTTACTGGGCTTCTTTAACCTGATTCTGTTACCTTTTAATTTTGGATATTCTCAGCTGTGGTGTTTTTGAATATTGCCTCCCTACCATTCTCTATTCTCTTATTCTGAAACTCCAATGAGATATGTACCAGAACAATTTACTATACCCCAATAAAAGTTAACGTCTCTTTCATACTTCCCATCTCTTTGATTCTTTATAGTACATTCTGCATAATCTTCCATTCTACCTTCCTGTTTCTGAATTCCATTTTTACTTGTGTCTAATTTGCTATTTAACACATTCATTGAATTCTAAACAAATTCACTGAATTTAATACATTCTGAATGCCTAACATATGTTCCAAACTTTTTTGCTTTTCTGTGTTACTCCAGGCAGCTAAACCACTAGAGTGCCAGAAATGGAAGACAGATGTTTAGGAGAATTTCTACGATCATATTGAAAGAATTTCCTAACTCATAACTAAAGGACTAACAAGAGCTGAGAATAAGTCTGGGAGGGGAGTTTACCTTGAGAGATTTCTTATGTAACAGGGGATTGGTCTGGAATAAAGGGAGCCCTGAGAATTGAAAGGAAGTTGTATAAGAAAATCAGAAGGCTAAACAGAGAATTCTGAAACTTTCCATTTTCTGAGCTTTCCCTGCTTAAGGATGTAGCTCTTCTTCTACCCCTTCTCGTGTTGCCTCTTTTTTGCCTAACTAGCCATTTCCTTTTCTAGCTTCAGCTATTTTTCCCTTACCTGAGGTCATTACTTTCAAAAGGAAGCTGGTTTTTATTTTTTCAAGATTTATTACACTTCTATCACAACATGGTCTTGGGAGTCAAATTCAAATTATGCCCTGGAGGAGAACACACTAAGTTTGCAGATCTGTTTTAATATATATTAGGAACTGTCTCAGGAGTATGTATAAAAATGAAATTTTAGGGTATTCTACTAAGCAAGGAAGAACATTAGATCAATTTGAATTTGGCAATTTCAATTAGAATCTGGAAAACTCAGATTCTAATAGGATCTGAAGTGGACTAATACAGGTTTCATTCAACATTGACCTACAAATAAAAATGAGATTTGAGAAATGAATAAAAATGTAAAATAAGATGGTAAGAATAATGTTCATATACATTTGCCTTTTAGAGAGAGTAATTATTAGAATGTATTTTAAAAATTCAATTTATATGCTATTTATAGAAGACACAACTTAAAACACAAGGACACAGAAAAGCTGGAGAAATACACGTTATCAGTGAGTTGGAGGCAATTTCTACCATATTTGGTGTCCTGCTTTGACCTTTGTACCAGGTGGCCTAAAAAGCTGCCAGCTTTCAGTGGTGCCCAGAGCAAGAGAAAACCCTCCACTAGCTAGCCTGCCATACAGATAAGGCTCTACAACCAGGTCTTTCTGACCCAGCAGGTACCATGATGTTAGAAGTCTCTGATTAATCATGATGTCATATAGACTGTAGCAAGCTCTATAGGGGAATCAATATCCCTTGAAGTTCTGAAGCAAAGCCAATGTTTTTATGGCAAGTAACTGTACTTCTTTTGAGAAAGAGTTTCTGGCTTGCTACTGGGCTTGGGTGTTAATAGAATGCTTGAACACAGTATATCAGAGGAGTGTATGACTCAAACTGACCATCATGAATTAGGTACTGCCAGATCTTGTATATATTTATCATGAATTTAGACATGCTCAACATCATTTTTATCATTTATATAATAAGAATGTTTTTCAAACTGTTTTGACTGATATCCTCTGTAAGAAATATTATCCTCTTTACCGCCCCCCACATAAATATTCATATGCGTACGTTTATTTTATTTTATTTTATTTTATTTTATTTTATTTTATTTATTGAGACTGAGCCTCACTCTGTCACTCAGGTTGGAGTTTAATGGCACAATCTTGGCTCACTGCAACCTTTGGCTTCCAGGTTCAAGCAATTCTCCCACCTCAGCCTCCTGAGTAGCTGGGATTACAGTTGCCTACCACCGTGCCTAGCTATAGATATATTTTTTGTGGTTTTAGTAGAGACGGGGTTTCACCATATTGGCCAGGCTGGTCTCGAACTCCTGACCTCATGATCTGCCCACCTTCTCAAATGCTGGGATTATGGGCTGGAGCCACTGTGCCTGGCCATATACATACATTTAAAAAGATGTTTTGAGAAACAAAATATACTTTTACTCCGTCTCATGCAGTGTGAACATTTTTATTCTACTTTTATTCTATTAAACTTCCAAAGTCTGATTGCTACCTACTAAATTTATTTCAATACCCACTAAAGGGTGACATACAGTTAGAAATGGCATCTCAAACACCTGGTCTTGAAGACACAAGCAAATTGTTGAAATCTCAGTGGGTGTGCATGTGCCTCACTGCCAGAGTCTCATTCACTCTGCACCTGTGACTCCCAAGAAAGTCCCCTGTGACCAATTGATGGAGAAGAAAAAATTGAGCTGAGAACAATAATTCTGCATGTAATGTCAAGAATCAAGCATGTTAATGAATTTCTAAAGTAGGTAAGAATTTTCTAGTTCTTTTTACCGTAATATCAGCCCTAGTCAGAAGGAGCTATACCTTGATGAATTCTATCATCATTTGTTGTCATCTTAAAGTAATTCCACTTTGTTAGAACTACAAACAGGAATAATAACTTTTTTCTAAGTAAATTACCTAGTTTTAGAGATGTCAGTTTATGTAATTAGCATTATATATATGTAATCCTTGATACCAAAAATTTTATCAATGGAGGGGTCTTTAGAAATCGCTTTTTAAAAATTCTCATTTCATTAATGAGAAAACTAAGGTTTTTGGAGAAAAATTTACTAAGGTCACAAAGTATTGAGTAATAGAGCCAAGTCTGCAATTCAGGTCTTATACCTTAAGTAGAATTCTTATATGCTCTTTGTTTTAGTATTTCAAATAAGGAAACTTTTTGTTTGCAATCTATGCTTAATGGTGGATAAAAACAAGCACTTAGTTTCATGAAATTTCTCTAAAGGATTAATAAATTTGTCAGAAGCTGATTCTAATGAGCTTTATAGCCTGTTCAATTATTACTCATGTCTAGAAAAACAAAAATATCCCTGGTACAGGTATGTTCTTCTATACAACCTATTTCATTTAATGACTAAAATACTAAGCACAAATAGTTTTCGGAATATAACTTGAAATATACCTTTTCTAAGTACAGCAGCATGGGAAAATGTGCAAAATAAGTTGGCTTTTATTATTATTACCTTTGTTTTGTAAAGTATACTTTGGAAGCCAAATGTAGCATCTCTACCCAAATTATTTTATGCATAATAAGATTTAAAATACTTTAAAAGGAAGAGTTCTCTAACAGTATCACTATTTAGCATAGTCCATCCACCTTATAAATTGCTAGTCTCAGTAAAATTAACAACAAAGTAAAACTGAAAATTGTGCCCCCTTTGTCAGAGTGGAACTCATATGTATGCTCTGTGGAGTTAGATACAAAGGTACTTCATCTTACTGAAAAGTAAGTAATTTGCTTTTATTTATTAATGAAAATACGTCTCAAAAAAATTAAGAGTAAGTAATTTTCTTTTATTTATTAATAAAAATACTTCTCAAAAGAATTAAGATACCCTCAAGGATGTAAAGGAAGGCTACCTAAAGACACTTTCAACGGTCTATATAAGGAGGGCTTTATGCCGAGAGTGGAAGACTTAAAGTATTTTATAACTTTTTAATACTTTTATAAGTTTGGTCTTTGTCACCTATTAGATTTATAGACAGGCTCATTCTCTCAATCAGCTTTGGTCTCTGTGATACAAACGGCAGTCACCAATTTTACTTTTATTGCTTGATGCCAACCACTGTTTGCTATTTTCTTTTTTTAAATAATTCTTTATAAATGTGTACTTTATTTTGCAATACTAGAGTTTCCACCACTATTGGAATCATTCTCCTAAAAGTTAAAGCTGTATCTGGCAAACCAAGAAACCCAGACATTCTTTTATACAAAACAAATCCAATAACACTTGGTAGTGCCACTATAGCCATAAAAATCTACATTTTCCAGCATGTTTAAGGCCAAAAGAATTGGGATTGGATGACATGATATTTATCAGAATCGTCAAGTTCGTAGTTACTATGACAGGTATTGGGCATTCAGCTAAGATCTTTGAGGACATCAGCTCAATTAATCCTCAACAACATCGTGTTATGAGAAAGGTGTCATTTAGTGTTTCATCCTCATTTTTGTAGATAAGAAAGCTGAGGCATAGACAAATGTATTTTGTCACCCAAGGCATAGTTGCTAATAAAAGGAGAAACAAGGCCGTGACTCCGGTGTAACTGCAACTAGAGAATAATGTATATGCATTTACATAAATAAAAATTAGTCAGAATGTCTTAGTCTGTTCTGTCTGCTATAACAAAATTACCATAAGCTGGGGGATTTATAAGCAACACACATTTATTTTTCACAGTTCTGGAGGCTGGGAAGTCCAAAATCATTGTGCCACCAGATTTGGTGTCTGATGAGGGCCTATTCCTTATAGATAGTGACTTCTACCTGTGTCCTCACATGGCAGAGGGAAAAACAGGCCCCTTGGGCTTCTTTTATAAGAGTACTAATCCCATTAATGAGGGCTCTGCCCTTATGATCTAATTACCTCACAAAGATTTACCTCTTAATCCCATCACTTTGGGCATTAGTATTTCAACATATAAATTTTGGCAAAAGGACAAACATTCAAACCATAGCACAGGATATATAAAATAAATTCAGTAAAGCTTCTTTATTCTTTTTAGTAATTTTCTATTAATAAAAATACTTCTCAAAAATAACAAAGGCTACTTTAATGCCATATGCTCAAATATGAACAAATATTTGGTAGTTCTTAGTTGTAAAGGATGGGCCTTTTCAAACTGAGAATGACTACTTATTAATTACAAAATAATTGCAGGTAAGAGTTAAAGAAGGAATCACAAAATTAAATAGTAGCCAGTTAGATAACATAAGTTAGTGATTCAGAAAGGTTAAGGATAGTGATTACTGAAGAGCATAGCCTAATGCAATGGTTCTTACAGTGTGATCCCAAGATCTGCAGCATCAGCAACACCTGAGAACTGCTTAGAACTGTTCATTCTTGGCGATCATTAAAAAATCTGGCAATAGCAGATGCTGGAGAGGAGGTGAAGAAATAGGAACACTTTTACACTGTTGGTGGGAGTGTAAATTAGTTCAACCACTGTGAAAGAAAGTGTGGCAATTCCTCAAGATCTAGAAATAGAAATTCCATTTGATACAGCAATCCCACTACTGGGTATATGCCCAAAGGACTATAAATCATTCTCTTATAAGGACACATGCACACGAATGTTCATTGCAGTACTGTTTACAATAGCAAAGACTTGGAACCAACCCAAATGCCCATGGATGACAGACTGGATAGGGAATATGTTGCACATATACACCATGGAATACTATGTAGCCATAAAAAATGAGTTTGTGTCTTTTGTAGAGACATGGATAAACCTGGAAATCATCATTCTCAGCAAACAGACATATGAACAGAAAATCAAACACTGCATGTTCTCACTCATAGGTGGGTGTTGAACAATGAGAACACATGGACACGGGGAGGGGAGCACCACACACTGGGGTCTGTTGGGGGGAACTAAGGGAGGGACAGTGGTGGGTGGGGAGTTGGGGAGGGATAACGTGGGGAGAAATGCCAGATATAGGTGATGGGGAGGAAGGCAACAAGCCACATTGCCATGTATGTACCTATGCAACAATCTTGCATGTTCTCCATATGTACCCAAAACCTAAAATGCAATAAAATGTATATTAGAAAAAATAATAAGCAAAAAAAAAAAAGTGCTGTTCATTCTTTACTTCCATCCCAGATCTACTGAATCAGATACTCTGAGGATGAGACCAAGAAATCCATCTTTAACTGGCCCTCCAGGTATTTGTCTCAAAGCAATGGGCTTGGCTCTATGGATTCTAATCATCAGTTGCCAGGGAAGCCTACAGACCACTTTGTAAAGCTTTCTAAATTTTCGATATATGCCAGAAATGTCATATTTTATTGTGAGTTTTGAAGATCCCATTTACTTATTTTCTACTAGAAAGAATTACTAAAGAGAATTCTGATGCCATTTTAATTCTCATTCCTTAGAAATACCCTTTGTATTTTCCTCTAAAATATTTTAGAATTTTTTCTCTTCCCCATCCTCACAGTGTAATGGACAGGAGACTGACTGAGAATTTTGTGTAAAAGGATGATGTATGTCAAAAATTTAAGATACCCTCGAGGATATACAGGAAGGCTACCTGATGACCCTTTCAATGGTCTATATAAGGAGGGCTTTATGCTGAGAGTGGAAGACTTAAAGTATTTTATAACTTGTTAATACTTTTGTATGTTTTCATTTTATTTATTATTTATTTTTTATTATACTTTAAGTTCTGGGATACAGGTGAAGAACATTCAGGTTTGTTACATAGGTTTACATGTGCCGTGGTGGTTTGCTGCACCCATCAACCTGTCATTTACATCGGATATTTCTCCAAATGCTCTCCCTCCCCTTGCCCTCTAATCCCTGACAGGCCAAGGTGTGCAATGTTCCCCTCCCTGTGCCCATATGTTCTCATTGTTCAACTCCCACTTATGAGTGAGAACACGCAGTGTTCAGTCTTCTGTTCCTGTGATAGTTTACTGAGAATGATGGTTTCCAGCTTCATTCATGACCCTGCAAAGGACATGAACCTCATTCTTTTTTTATGGCTGCATAGTATGTCATGCTATGTATGTGCCATATTTTCTTTATCCAGTCTATCACTGATGGGCATTTGAGTTGGTTCCAAGTCTTTACTATTGTGAATAGTGCTGCGATAAATATTTGTGTGCATGTGTCTCTATAGTAAAATGATTTACAATCTTTTGGGCATACACCCAGTCATGGGATTGCTGGGTCAAATGGTATTTCTGGTTCTAGATCCTTGTGTGGAGGAATCGCCACACTGTCTTTCACAATGATTGAACAAATTTACGTTCCCACCAACAGTGTAAAAGCATTATTTCTCCACATCCTCTCTAGCATCTGTTATTTTCTGACTTTTTAATAATCACCATTCTAACTGGTGTGAGATGGTATCGTGCTTTTAATTTGCATTTCTCTAGTGACCAGTGATGATGAGCCACTTTTCATATGTTTGTTGGCCACATAAATGTCTTCTTTTGAGAAGTGTCTGTTCATATTCTCCTCCCACTTTTTGATGTTGTTTTTTTCTTGTAAATTTGTGTACATTTCTTGTAGACTATGGATATTAGCCCTCTGTCAGATGGATAGATTGCAAAATTTTTCTCCCATTCTGTAGGTTGCTTGTTCATTCTGATGATAGTTTCTTTCACTGTGCAGAAGCTCTTTAATTTGATTAGATCCCATTTGTCAATTTTGGCTTTCGTTGCCATTGGTTTTGGTGTTTTAGAAATAAACTCTTTGCCCGTGTCTATGTCCTGAATGGGCTTGGTAACTTTTCTTCTAGGGTTTTTATGGTTTTAGGTCTTATGTTTAAGTCTTTAATCCATCTTGATTTAATTTTTGTATAAGGTGTATTGAAGGGGTCCAGTTTCAGTTTTCTGCATATGGCTAGGCAGTTTTCCCAACACCATTTACTATAGGGAATCCTTTCCCTATTGTTTGTTTTTGTCAGGTTTGTCAAAGATCAGATGGTTGTAGTTGTGTGGCATTATTTTTGAGACCTCTGTTCTGTTCTATTGGTCTATAAATCTGTTTTGGTACTAGTACCATGCTGTTTTAGTTACTGTAGCCAGGTAATATAATTTAAAGTCTGGTAGTGTGATGCCTCCAGCTTTGTTCTTTTTGCTTAGGATTGTCTTAGCTATATGGACTCTTTTTTTTTTTGGTTCCATATCAAATTTAAAGTAGTTTTTTATATCCTGTGAAGAAAGTTAATGGTAGCTTGAAGGGAATAGCAATGAATCTATAAATTACTTTGAGCAGTATGGCCATTTTCATAATATTGGTCTTCCCATCCATGAGCATGGAATGTTTTTTCATTTGTTTGCGTCCTCTCGTATTTTCTTGAGCAGTGTTTTGTAGTTCTCATTGAGGAGGTCCTTTGCATCTTTGTAAGTTGTTTTTCTAGGTGTTTTATTTTCTTTGTAGCAATTGTGAATGGGAGTTCACTAATGATTTGGCTTTCTGTCTATTTTTGGCATATAGGAATGCTTGTGATTTTTGCCATTGATTTTGTATCCTGAGACTTTGCTGAAGTTACTTATCAGCTTAAGGAGATTTTGAGGTGAGATGATAGGGTTTTCTAAATATACCATCATGTCATCTGCAAACAGACAATTTGACTTCCTCTCTTCCTATTTGAATACACTTTATTTCTTTCTCTTGCCTGATTGCCTTAGCCAGAACTTTCAATACTACATTGAATAGGAGTAGTGAGAGAGGGCATCCTTGTCTTGTGCTGGTTTTCAAAGGGAATACTTCCAGTTTTTGCCTATTCGGTATAATACTAGCTGTGGGTTTGTCATAAATAGCTCTTATTACTTTGAGATATGTTCAATTAATACCAAGTTTATTGAGTATTTTTAGCATGAAATGGTGTTGAATTTTATAGAAGGCCTTTTCTGCATCTATTGAGATAATCATGTGGTTTTCATCATTGGTTCTGTTTATGTGATGTATTATCTTTATTGGTTTGAGTATGTTGAACCAACCTTGCATCCTAGCAATGAAGCCAACTTGATAGTGGTTTATTTGCATAGAGATATTTATACTATTCTCTGATGGTAGTTTGTATTTCTGTGGGATCAGTGGTGATATCTTCTTTATCATTTTCTTATTGTGTCTATTTGATTCTTCTCTCTTTTCTTCTTTATTAGTCTGGCTAGTGATCTATCTATTTTGTTAATCTTTTCAAACAACCAGCTCCTGCAATCACTGATTTTTTTTGGAGAGTTTTTTGTGTCTCTATCTCCTTCAGTTCTGCTCTGATCTTAGTTATTTCTTGTCTTCTGCTAGCTTTTGAATTGGTTTGCTCTTATTTGTCTAGTTCTTTTAATGGTAATGTTAGGGTGTCGATTTTAGATCTTTCCTGCTTTCTCCTGTGGGCATTTAGTGCTATATATTTCCCTCTAAACACTGCTTTAGCTGTGTCCCAGAGATTCTGGTATGTTACACCTTTGTTCTCATTTGTTTCAAAGAACTTATTTATTTTTGCCTTAATTTCGTTATTTACTCGGTAGTCATTCGGGAGCAGGTGGTTCAGTTTCCACGTAGTTGTGTGGCTTTGAGTGAGTTTCTTAATCTTGAGTTCTAGTTTAATTGCATTGTGATCTGAGAGACTGTTTGTTATGATTTCTGTTATTTTGCATTTGCTGAGGTATGTTTTACTTCCAATCATGTGGTCAATTTTAGAATAAGTCCGATGTGGTACTGAGAAGAATGCATATTCTGTTGATTTGGGGGGAGAGTTCTGTACCCGTCTTAGGTCCGCTTCATCCACTGAGTTCAAGTCCTGAATATCCTTGTTAATTTTCAGTCTTGTTGATCTGTCTAATATTGACAGTGGGGTGTTTTAAAGTCTCCCCCTATTATTGTGTGGGAACCTAAGTCTGTTTGTAAGTCTCTAAGAACTTCCTTTATGAATTTGGGTACTCCTGTATTGATTGCATGTATAATTAGAATAGTTAGCTCTTCTTGTTGCATTGATCCCTTTACCATTATGTAATGCCCTTTTTTGTCTCTTTTGAGCTTTGTTGGTTTAAAGTCTGTTTCATCGGAGACTACGTTGCAACTGCTGCTTGCTTTTGCTTTCATTTACTTGGTAAATCTTCCTCCATTCCTTTGAGACTATGTGTGTTTTTGCAAGTGAGATGGGTCTCTTGAATACAGCTTACCAATGGGTCTTGACTCTTTATCCAATTTACCAGTCCATGTCTTTTAATTAGGCATTTATCCCATTTGCATTTAAGGTTAATATTGCTATGTGTGAATTTGATTCTGTCATTATGATGCCAGCAATGCAGTTTCTTGATAGTGTCGATGATCTTTACATTTTGGTATGTTTTTGCAGGGGTTGGTACTAGTTTTTCTTTTCTATATTTAGTGCTTCCTTCAGGAGCTCCTGTAAGGCAGGTCTGGTGGTGACAAAATCTCTCAGCATTTGGTTGCCTGTGAAGGATGTTTCTCCTTCACTTACAAAGCTTAGTTTGGCTGGATATGAAATTCTGGGTTGAAAATTCTTTAAGAATGTTGAATATTGGCCCCCACTTTCTTCTGGCTTGTAGGGTTCCTGCAGAGAGATCCACTGTTCGTCTGATGGGCTTCCCTTTGTGGATATCCCAACCTGTCTCTCTGGCTTCCCTTAACATTTTTTCCGTCTTTTCAGCTTTGGTGAATCTGACGATTATGTGTCTTGGGGTTGCTCTTCTTGAGGAGTGTCTTTTTGGTATTGTCTGTATTTCTTGAATTTGAATGTTGGCCTGTCCTGCTAGGTTGGAGAAGCTCTCCTCGATAATATCCTAAAGCGGTGTTTCCCAGCTTGGTTCCATTCTCCTCATTGCTTTCAGGTACAGCAATCAAACATAGGTTTCCTCTTTTCACATATTCCCATATTTCTTGGAGGCTTTGTTCATTCCTTTTCGTTTTTTCCCTCTAATCTTGTCTTCACAACTTATTTCATTAAATCGGTCTTCAATCTCTGATATCCTTTTTTCCACTTGGTCAATTCAGCTATTGATACTTGTGTATGCTTCATGATGTTCTTGTACGGGGTTTTTCAGTTCAATCAGGTCATTTATGTTCTTCTCTAAACTGGTAATTTTAGTTAGCAGTTCCTGTACCCTTTTATCAAGGTTCTTAGCTTCCTTGCATTGGATTAGAACATACTCCTTTAGCTCAGAGGAGTTTGTTATTACTCACCTTTTGAAGCCTACTTCTGTCAATTCATGAAAATTGTTTTTCATCCAGTTTTTTTCCTTTGTTGATAAGGAGTTGTGATCCTTTGGAGAAGAAGCAGCATTCTGGTTTTTGGAATTTTCAGCCATTTTGCACTGGTTTCTCCTCATCTTCATGGATTTATCTACCTTTACTCTTTGATGTTGGTGACCTTCAGATGGGGTTTTTGCATGGTTGTCCTTTTTGTTGATGTTGATGCTATTCCTTTCTGTTTGTTAGTTTCCTCCTAACAGGCTCCTCTTCTGCAGGTCTGCTGGAGTTTTCCGGAGGTCCACTCCAGACCATGTTTTTCTGGGTATCACCAGCAGAGGCTGCAGAACAGCAAAGACTGCTGCTGTTCCTTCCTCTGGAAACTTTATCCCAGAGGGGCACCTGCCAGAGGCCAGCCAGAGCTCTCCTCTGTGAGATGTCTGTTGACTTATGCTGGGAGGTGTCTCCCAGTCAGGAGGCATGGGGGTCCGGGACCCACTTGAGGAGGCAATCTGTCCCTTAGCAGAGCTCAAGCGCAATGCTGGGAGATCTACTGGTCTCTTCATAGCCAGCAGGCAGGAATGTTTAAGTCTGCTGATGTTGTGCCCACAGCCGCCCGTTTCCCCAGGTGCTCTGTCCCAGGGAGATGGGAGTTTTATTATAAGCCCCTGACTAGGGCTGGTGCCTTTCTTTCAGAGATGCCCTGCCCAGAGAGGAGGAATCCACAGAGACAGTCAGGCAGCAGCGGCTTTGCTATGCTGTAATGAATTTTGCATCCAGTTTGAACTTCCCAGGGGACTTTGTTTATAGCGTGAGGAGAAGACCACCTGCTCAAGTACAGTAATGGTGGATGGTGGATGCTTCTCCCCCAAGCAAGCTTGAGCATCCCAGGTTGACTTCAGACTGCTGTGCTGGCAGCAAGAATTTCAACCCAGTGGCCCTTAACCTGTTGGGCTCCATGGGGTGGTATCCACTGAGCAAGACCACTCAGCTCCCTGGCTTCAGCCCTCTTTCCAGGGAAGTGAACAGTTGTGTTTTGCTGGCATTCCAGGTACCACTGGAGTACAAATAAACTCCTACAGCTAGCTTGATGTCTGCCCAAACAGCTGCCCAATTTTGTGCTTGAAACCGAGAGCCCTGGTGGTATAGGCACTGGGGGAAATCTCCTGGTCTGCGGGTTGTGAAGACCATGAGGCAAATGTAATATCTGGGCCAGAATGTACCATTCCTCATAGCACAACCCCTTATGGCTTCACTTGGCTAGGGGAAGGAGTTCCCCGACCCCTTGTGCTTCCCAGGTGAGGTTCTGCCTCAGTCTGCTTCTGCTTACCCTCCGTCGGCTGCACGCACTGTCTAACCAGTCCCAGTGAGATGAACTGGGTACCTGGGTTGGTAATGCAGAAATCACCCGCCTTCTGCATTAGTCTCACTGGGAGCTGCTGACCAGAGCTGTTCCTATTCCTGGCCATCTTACCAGTTCCCCAAGTTTTTATTTTATCACTAGGTTCTTTATTTTCCTGCCCTCCTTCTTTTGTATCTCTTGAGGCAAACCCTGAGGAATTTTGCTTTAATTTCTTTTTAAAAAAAATATAATTTGATCTCCTGGCTTTTCTATGTCAGTAAAAGTAAAAGCTGACATAGAAAAACCAGGAAAATTACAGGATACATGTGTAAGATGTGCAGGTTTGTTACATAGGTAGATGTTTGCCATGGTGGTTTGCTGTACCAATTAACCCATCTCTTACGCATTAAGCCCCACATGCATTAGCTATTTCTTTGCATTTTTCTCAGATCCCAAATCTAGGATTTGTAATATCATTTTATCTAGAGAGAAGTTCTTGAAATTTTAGCCTAATTTAAAACCAATTAGTAGCAGCTATGGTGAATGCACAGGCAGTTGAAGAAGGTAAGGGACACATTTCCCTTAGGTGATCTGCAAGCAGTTAAATTAATTTCCATGGTCTAATTCTTTTTGCATTTGTTGATCCTTAGATGGGCACTTCTTCAGGGCTCCCATGTGACTATTTGCGCTTCCTCCAAATGTTTCAACTGTTTTGATTTTTTTTTCTTTTCTAATTTCTTTGAACAAAAGATCTTACCTGCTTTAGTTTTTCAGGTTTCATTATCAGTCAACTGCCACTTGTTCTCTGCCTTTAGGAATTCTTCATTTCTGGTCTACTAATGGAATCATTTCTTATACATTATTCTCACTTGCAAAATCTGGGGTTAGATATATTACGGTTCTTCAGAACCAATAGGAGATATATATATATATATATACACACACACACACACACATATACACACACGCACACACACACATATGTGTATATGTGTGTGTATACATATATGTGTGTATATATATGTGTGTATATATATGTGTATACATATATGTGTGTGTATATATATGTGTATATATGTGTGTGTGTGTGTGTGTGTATGTGTGTGTGTGTGTATGTATATGGAAAGAGATTTATTATGAGGGTTTCACTCACACAGTTATGGAGGCTGAGAAGTCCCAGTATCTGCCATCTACCAGCTGGAGGCCCAGGAAAGATGGTGTAGTTCCAGTTCAAACTCAAGGGATGAGAACCAGAGAAGCCAATGGTGTAAGACCCAGTTTGAGTTTCAAGGCCTGAGAACCAGTGGATGTAGCTTAAACAGAAAGCAAATTCACCCCTCCTTTACCTCTTTGCTCTATTCGGTCCTTCAATTAATTAGACAATGCCCTGCCACATTGGTGAGGCTGATCTTTACTCAGCATATCTATTCAAATGCCAATCTCTCACAGACACACCCAAAAGTATGTTTTATCCCCTATGTGGGCATCCCTTAGCCCAGTCAAGTTGACATATAAAATTAATCCTCCTGCCTGCTATTGGAATAAAATATATCACTTAGTTTTATGGCACACCCTTATTCAAACTGGGTTCCCATTTTATAACAAAGTTTAAAGTTATTACAATGGTCTACAAGTCCCTCTTCAGTCTCGCTTCGACCCACCCCAGTGCCGGCCTCCATTCGCTTTTCTGCTCTCACTCCGTTCTGTCACATTGACCCTCTTTCTCTTTCTCGCATTTGGCAAGTATATTCCCATCTCCTAGACACTCGCAGTTACCCATCCCTCTCTCAGGAATACACTTTTCCCAGACATTCTTACAGATCAATTCCTTAATCCATTCAAGTCTCTGTTGCACGTTACCTCCTCAAAGGATTCTGCTGAGGTGACTCTATTAGAAATAGTTTCTCTGTCTCCTCCATCTTGTTTTGTCTTTCCTGATAGCTCTTACTTCCTGATAGTATGCTATATGCTTATTTGCCTAACATGTTCACTCTGTATTCAGCACATGGAATAGTACTTGGCCTTGAAGGAAGGTGATAAATACCTGTTGATTTAACAAATAAAACAATAATGTCCATTACAAAATCTGGAAAATGAATATTAAATTTTTAAGTTAAATTTTGTCATTTATTTTAGACCAAGCAACAGAAAAGGTAAACAATAAAATTATTACTGCAGGTATAGTTTATTTCTTTGCTCAAGTAATTAGTATAGCAGTAGTTAATATATTTAATAATCTGAAAATATATATAGCTAAATGATGGTTAAATAGATTGTCATTTCTGAAAGCCTCTGTGAGGATGTACAGTTTAATCATTAAACACAAGAAGGTGAAAAGACCATTACATTCCTCCCTTCTGTATAGTTTATTTTCTATTCCATTTATTATTTGTACAGCGCCTATCACCATAGCATCTATGCTTTATTAGTAAAAAGCAAGCAGGGAAGGCCAGAGTTGAAAATTCTGCTGCCTGATCTACTCATCTGAAAGCATTCTACCCAAGAGAAAGAACTTCAGACCAGATTGAGAACTCATATTCTCAGTAACCACAGACTGTCATTGACTTGTCTGAGCCTCATGTGTAAAATAAATTTTAAAATGGGTGACAAGTTACTTAGCTCTAACCATCTGTAATTCAGTAGCTCTAAATATGACTAGTTTTAAACAGATTTCTGCAATTTTTATATTAATTTTCCATTATATCACTGTAATTACTGATTATAAAAATACATTATAAAATAAATGATAAACATAAGTACCACATAAATATAAAACATACATAAGGAAACAGTACAATTTCCATTCAATGTTCTCAGCCACAGCTATCCAACATGTAAGATAAACATGTAGAAAGATCTTAAACGTAATAGTTAACGTCATGGAAACTAGAGCCATGCTAGTTAGGTTAAAATCGAGTTCAGCTATTCTCTAGGTAAATAACTTCAGTTAAGTCATTTAACTTCTTTGCAACTCCATTTTCTTATCTGCATATGAGAATACTTTACAGATTAATATGAGAATTAATTTGAGTGAAGCCCTGAGAACATTGGCTGACACTACACAGGCACTATTTAAGTGTTTCTACTACTATTATCTAATTCCAAGGGTTAATATAAGAATTACATGAGAATGCACATTTAATAGAACACAGTGTCTAGCAGAAGACATATATCAACTCAACAATACTTATTAAGGGGTTTTCTTTGTATGAGACAGTGGGCTAGACATTAGGGATGCAAGAGTGAATTACACAAAGTCCCTGCCTCCTCGTGCCTGTACTCTATTGGAGAGAGACAGAACATGTACAAATAAACAATAGAAGATACTGTTGCAGCTGGTAAAAATTTAAAATGAAAAAATAGCAAGTTTGGAAGAGAGGATGTCAGCTTTCCTATTTTGTTTAAGTTAATCAAGGAAGTCTTATCTGATAAGATTCATTTCTTCCCCCGTTTTATGATAAAGGACACAGAACTTTATAAATGTAGAGTGTCAATGCTAGTATCAAAATATTTAATTAAAATTTATTATAGTTTGAAGTAATACTAGCATTTGACATATTATTACTATTATTCTGATAAAAATTAGAATGATGACAAATGCCTCCTCTTGAAATTCACTAACACAGTTAGAAAACATGCTGTCATTTAGCTATTTCTATTCTATTTTCAGTAAAAAAAATATAGTTTATCTCATGAAGAGCATTTTTAAACATTATATATGTCATGTGAGTCTCCAGTGTTCATAATAATGATCACAACTTAAAAATGCATATTTTAAAAATTTATACAAATAGCTAAATACCTTTGGGCATTGATTAGGAATTTGAGAATTACAGAGATGTTCAAAATCATACCAGCACGTAAACCTAGGTCCTTGATTCTAAATTCAGGATTCTTCTCACTACTCTCAACAGCTCAAATAATAACATTTAATTGGTTACACCCCACAGCTTTTTAATTCTTAAATACATATTACTAGCTTTTGTGCCATTTATTTGTATTTCTGAGTATCAGATTGCACAAGATAATTTCATTTGCTGCTTTAGTGGACTTTCATGGTCTTTGCCTTCAAATGAGAAAAGTGTGGAATTCCATTATTTTCATACTCAGTATCTCATTTATAATTCAACAGGTTTCTTTCTATTATCAAGTTTCTCAATCCACAGTAAATGGTTTGCTCAACATACCAGTTAAAGGAAGAGAAAATATTTTAAACTTTAATGAGTTGTCAGTATAACATGAAGCATATGAGTTCTAGAACAATATGTTCTACTATAGCATTGAAAGCTACTTATGCTATGGTACAGACTGTGATGCATGAAGAATTGCAAATGTGAATAGGCAAAATGAATACCCGTGCTTCATGAATACACTGGTTTTTACAGGGGGCCAATATCTGGAGTAGCTAATGGTGATCAGGCTCCTCTTATGGGTTGGCTGTGTATCAGTGAAAAGAGATTCATGCTTAGAAGAACTAAGCAAGAGTAATAAATGATTATTTGAAATTCTCATTCAAATATTTTGCCTATTGAACTGAAACAATTTAAATAACATAACATGTTTTCAATTCATGAGACTAACTGTATAGAAAGGCATTATTTTAGAAGCATTTAAAAATACAGTCCCATTAAATCATTCCTCTTTACAAAAGAGTAATACGTGATAGTTTGTCAATTTATCTTTTTTTTTGTAATGTGATTTTTCTCAAATTAAAAAAAAACCCTCATGCCTTACTCTACTAAATATGATAAATGTAGAAAAGAACAAATAAATATGAATACATACAACAATGCTGCATATTATACTTTCCCCAAAAGTGCTTATCTATGTTATCTCATTTGAAGTTCACAATTACATGTAAAACAGTGAGAAGAGTGCCTAGCACAAAGCTAGCAGTTAATCACACTGTTATTTTTCAGCAGCGTGTCAAGCTCAATGTATTGAACTACACTCCTTACCCACTCACCCAAATCTTCAGCCTCTTTCTGCCATTTCTCACTTGACTGGGCATCATGGAGACACTCTAGTCTGAAACCTGGGAGACCTCAGTGACTCCACTTGCTCCCTCATCCTCTGCCTTACCTCTCTACTTAACCACCATCATCTCCTGTACATTATCACCATTTACGCGTTGGTAGAGGTGCTCATAAATTTTTTCCAAAACTATTGCAGTTACCTCTCTGTTAATCTAGAAGAAGCCCCATCTCTGACCCCTTATAATTCAATTGCTGGGCAGCTGGGAGAAGAAATCCAGTCATGTAGATTCCTTAACTGACCTTAAAACTCCCCACTGATTTTGGGATAAGACCCAAACTTTCTCAACCTCAGCCTCACCTTTGATACTCCTAATCAACCCAGTCACATCCTTCTACTGTTTGCTCCCTTCGTAGCAAATCACATGTAATTCTCAGAATGCACTATGTCATTTTAAGCCTTCCTGCCATTGCACAGCCACCTCATCTGGGAAGAACACTCCTCCCTCTTTCTTCACCTTGGTAACTTCTGCTTATCTTTCAAGCCTTGGGCTAGGCATCTATTGCTCTGTGATGTTTACGTTTGTGACCTCGTCTGAGTAGCAGCCCTTGAGGTTCTGTGACCATATTGCCCTGGCTTGTTTCCATCGTGGCCCTCATTCATTTGTATCATGATTCATTTATTAAATATTTATTGAATGTTGAAGGAGAAAACTAAACAGATAATTACTAAAAGACCTACCTCAAAAGTAGGCCTTTTTAATGTTGATTCAGAGACCTCTTGCCCTGCCCAACTTTCTCACAATGCTTTTCTTACCCAAAAGGGCTCCATTTCATAACTTTTCTCTCTTCCTTCCAGAAGAGCAAAATGTATTATGACATCACCCCCTAACTCTGGGCAGGATGGGCCAGGCTCCATATAAAGGGAGATAAATCAATGGGTTTTGGACTTCTCTACCTTGCATACTGTGTATCTGGCTTATGGCTCTAAATTTTGGAGGCTTCCTCACAGCTTTGTCTCATTTTAAGTGTCAATATGCACCTGTGCACCATTATTTCTTATTCAGGCCCAAACTAGTGACTGAACCTTGTTTTTTCCCTTGCTTCTTTTTTCACTATTTCCTTCTTTTCTTCCTTCCATCTTTCAACAGATATGAATGGACTATATACTGTGTGCCATACTATCTATTAGCTGCTGTCATAGCGTGGTAACAAGACAGATATGGTTGTGATTTTAACAGAGCTTTAAGAATTTTCCAAGGGATAACTATAAAATAAAAATTACACCATTAATTATTTAACTATAATATTATTAAAAGGGAAAGAAGGAAGAAGTGATTTTGTTGATAAGGTTCTTAAGAATTTAAAGCAATGAATCAAACTCCACAGCTTCTGCACAGCAAAAGAAACAGTCATTAGAGTGAATTGGCAACCAACAGAATGGGAAAAATTTTTTTGCTGTTTACCCATCTGACAAAGGGCTGATATCCAGAATTTACAAAGAACTAAAACAGATTTACAAGAAAAAAACTAACAAGCCCATTCAAAAGTGGGCAAAGGATATGAACAGACACTTTACAAAAGAAGACATACATGAGGCCAACAAACATATGAAAAAATGCTCATCATCACTGGTCATCAGAGAAATGCAAATCAAAACAACATTGAGATACCATCTCACACCAGTTAGAATGGCGATCATTAAAAAATCTGGAGACAACAGATGCCGGAGAGGATGTGGAGAAATAGGAAGACTTTTGCACTGTTGGTGGGAGTGTAAATTAGTTCAACCATTGTGGAAAACAATGTGGCGATTCCTCAAGGACCTAGATATAGGAATTCCATTTGACCCAGCAATCCCATTACTGGGTATATATCCAAAGGATTACAAATCGTTCTACTATAAGGACACGTGCACACAAATGTTCATTGCAGCACTGTTTACAATAGCAAGGACCTGGAACCAACCCAAATGCCCATTGACGATAGACTGGATAGGGAAAATGTGGCACATATACACCATGGAATATTATGCAGCCATCAAAAACGATGAGTTTGGGTCCTTTATAGGGACATGGATGAACCTGGAAACCATCATTCTCAGCAAACTGACAGAAGAGCAGAAGATCAAACACCGCATGTTCTCACTCATAGGCGGGTGTTGAACAATGAGAACACATGGACACAGGGAGGGGAGCACTACGCACTGGGGTCAGTTGGGGGGAAATAGGGGAGGGACAGTGGGGGGTGGGGAGCTGGGGAGAGATAGCAAGGGGAGAAATGCCAGATGTAGGTGATGGGGAAGACGGCAGCAAATCACACTGCCACGTGTGTACCTATGCAACAATTTTGTATGTTCTTCACATGTACCCCCAAACCTAAAATGGAATAAAATAAATAAATGGGAAAAAAAAAAGAATTTAAAGCAACAGACAGTGCTTGGACAAGATGTGGCCTGTGGTCAATTGTCTAGGAGTGTTGTGGTTGTTAAGAGCATTCTAGTTTAAAGAGAAATTTTCTAATCTGTTTTGCCAAACACACTTTACCTGTTTGTCTGAGTACTGTTGGGAAGAACGCAAATTGATTAAACTTATTGTTATTCAGGTATGGAAGTCCTAATAACTTATCCCCAACATATATGCACACACACACAAAGAAATGCAAAAGTGGCTTCAAAAGTCTTCAGTTTTCATATATTCATGTTCTTTTTTTCTTTATTGAGGTATAACTGACATATAATATTGTCATGTCCTAGGAATACACATGACCTCTAGAAGCAAGGAAATGAAATCTCTCCTAACAATTTGACTTTACCTAATGCAAATGATTTTGAACTTCTGACTTCCACAGTTGTACAATAAGACCTTTGTGTTGTTTTATGCCACTAGGTTTCTGGCAATTTGTGATAGCAACAGGGAACTAATATACACAGATTGGCCTCAGTTGTTTTGTTCTGTTTCAAGCTGAGCAAATTTCTAAAATTAAAAATGGAAAAATATAATTAAATATACAAATGTGTATTGCATTCATTTTTCAAAAAAAATTGAATTAACTTTGGTCTTCATCATTTGAGCTATTTAGAAATTTTTCTGCTTTAGCTGCCCGATTAGACCTATATGAACATATCATGCCTTCTTCCTTGCCTATCTTCCCACTCAGCATCATTATAACGGACAAGAAGTGGGTATGCTTGCTAAGTATTCCAAATTGTAAATTAGGCATTCGGAAGTGGAAGGTTGGAACAGTCAAAAGAAATACATAATACATTAAAAATATATATCATTATATATTATATGATATATACTAAATATAATGTGTATATGATATATGCATATGCTATGTATCACTATATATATGCTATATATATACTATATATAGTATATAATATATAATATACCATAATACCATATGTTATATATGTATGCTATTATATAATGTATCATATATAGCACTATATAAAATATGTAATATGCTATGTAATATATAATTAATATATTTATATATAAGTATATCTATTTATACATATATATTAATATACTTAGAATTATTGTAAGTATAATATATTTATACATATATCATATAAATATACTATGTATAATTATAGTTGTAATATACATAATTATATATAAGTATTTATATATAATATATATAATTTATACTTATATTATATAT
>NW_022437024.1:8606986-8642646 GCF_009761245.1 Sapajus apella
TATAATTTCAGATATTATGTATATTATATTTTAATATATAATATATGATTATATATGATTTATAATCATATATATTATATATAATATATGTAATTATACATATGTAATTATAATTACATATATTATATATTTTATATAATATATGTAATTTTACATTATATATAATTATATAGTACATATAATATAGTAAAAAATAGAACAATATAGTATATATTGATATCATATAAAAATTTTGTTTATATAAAATTTATATTGTGCATATATTTACACACTGTATAAATTATATACATATAAAATATATCTCACCATGTATATTGTGGTAGCTTTGAATAATAAAAATAATTCATGCTAATATTATTGATATAATATTTTCTAAACACTAAGTAGAATAAACACGAAAACATTTTTCTGCTTACCAAGTGCTGTTTTTTAAGTTTGATTTTCCCTCTCTTTTGCTTATCATAAGCCAGGCACAGCATGTTGAAGGGAGACAATATCTAGAAATGATTATTTGTGCTATAAAATCGATCAATACATAGTTTCTTAAAACAGAAATACCTCCAGTGCATTTCTAAATGTTTCGATTTTGTAAATGTGTATAAATGATTTGCACACGCAGGTTCTCTTGAATACACTTGTACAAAGTAAGAAGCACTGGTGTATATATAGTGTCTGTAATTGGGCATGGTTCCACGTATCAATTGTAGTATATGCATTTTAAAACATGCCATTAAAAAGTAGGTTTGTTGTGGAAGGCTTAAACTGCTGTGTCGAGATACCAAATGGTTACTCATAATCGCTTCTATTTCATACACATTGTTTTATACTGATGAAAGAAATTAAAAGTGATGTTTCCAGATGTTAAAAAGAGTCGGGAATGGAAGGTTAGAAATAGAAAGAAGCTTTAATCAGTTAGCAAAATGTGTTTTAGCTTTATTAAATTCTGTTTGACTAAAAGAAAAATTAGATAGTAAACATCTTTAAAAGATGCTGCATAAATCCCCAACATGTTATAACATAACAAAAATTTAAAGATGAATTTAAAATATCCATTTGATTTAAAAAAAAATGTAGTATACCATAGCTTCAGAAGACACATTGATTTTTAAGAATATATAGATGTGTGTAAAAGTTTAATCTTCTCTCTAGTTATTGGATATTCCCTATGCGTACGGCACACTTTCTTGGCCTTTGTTAATACCCGAAGACAAACTGCACAACTGCTGCAGGATTCCAACAGCAGGGACTTGACAGTGCTGGATAAAGATTGCATGGCACGTGCCAGCTCAAACATGGACATTTCCTCTTTCTGTTTTCCTGTTTCCAAAGGCCAGCCAATCAGGAATAAAAACTCTCAAACCTGGCACATTGGATTCAGAATCTCAATACAAATGATTATGCTTTCATTCCAACGCCTCTGCAGGTGACAGAAAGTAAGCTGCCTTCTCTCCAGGATAGGACTGTAGTCAATATGTTCACAAGTGCTTTTCTTTTATGTATTAAAAAAAAAGTATTTATCAATGCAGGGCACTGTTTAGAAAAACTGATAGTTACTCTTAAATCAGTGCTTATTAAATTTCAAATCATGGTCAGAGAGTAAAGAGGCATGTGGACACTGCCTATGGCTCCTTTTGTGTATTCCATACAGAGTAAATCTAATTAAATTAGAGATCTTTTCCACTTTCACATATCTCTCAAATATGACCTATGTTTAAATATTTACACTTTCTGATTTAAAAACACTAAATGCTAATTTCAAGGGGAAAATCTCCAAGTTATCAATAATTTTTTTATGTATACACTTCATACTTATTAATATTTTGATAAGTATTTATGAAATAGGCAGAGATAATTGTGTATTAATTTTCTATTGCTGCATAACATATTATCACTAACTTAGCAGCTGAAAATAATATTCTTGTATTAGCTTACAGTTCTATAAGTCTGAAATACAGCACACTTGGTCTGGGTTTTCTTTTCTGGGTACCACAAGTCTATCATTATTTGTTAATTGGCCTGAATACTCATCTAAAAACTCTGGGAGCAAGTTCTCTTCCAAGTTTGTTTGGGTTGTTGGTAGAATCTAATTCCTTGCAGTTGCATAACTGAGATCCTCATTTTTTTCTTTTTCTGGCTAGTGGCTCAAGATCATTTCCAACAACTAAAGGACATGCTCAGATCATTTCCCCATGGCCTCATCCATCTTCAAGCCAGCAATGGCATGTCAGATCCTTTTTATATTTCAAATCTCTGACTCCCCTTTTGCTTCTAAATGGAGGAAAGCCTCTGCTCTTAGAGGGCTCATGCGACTAGGCTAAATCCATCTGGATAATCTTCCTGTGATAAGGTTGATTGATAAGTGACCTTAATTACCTCTGCAAAATCCTGATTGCCATGTAACATAACAGAATCATGGGAATAACAATGGGCTTGCAAATCATGAGAGCCAGCTTAGAATTCTGCCGTCCACACTGGGTACCACAACCTTCCTGGTTACCATTACCTGTTAATATTTCAAACTGTTTTACAAGTCTATAGGCTCTGGAAAACTGATAGTAGTGCAGGCGATTCTTATCCTTAGAAATGCAAGTGAAATGTGTCTGGTAGAATGCAGTTGATTGTTGCCCTCTGGAAAAACCATTTTTGCATTTCTTTGTAAACTGATTTCAGCATTCTTTACTGGCTATATAAATATAGTTAATTCCTCCTTTGAATTAATTGTTTCATCTTACTGTTTTCCCGCACTAAATTATGAATTTGAATGATGTACTTTCATTATATATTTACATGAATTATGATTTTCAATTTTAAAAATATTGTCTTTTAACAATATTTATTATATGTTAATCACTCTAGTAGTTTTTTAGCACACAAAGATACAACCTTAGATAAGGTCACATGAAAGTTGTTCTTTTGAGAGCTGAAAGTTTCCTAGAAATAAAGGGTATAATTGAGCAGAAAAGATGTTACTGTTTCATACTGCTGAAAGAAATCATAGATGATACAAACAAATAGAAAAACATTCCATGGTCATGGATTGGAAGAATCAAGATTGTTAAAATGATCGTATTGGCCAAAGCAATCTATAGATTCCACACCATTCCTATCAAACTACCAACGTCATTTTTCATAGAATTAAAAGAAACTATTTTGAAATTCATATGAAACCAGAAAAAAACCCTGAATAGCCAAGCAATCCTAAGCACGCATGAGCGCACACACACACACACCAAAAAACAAAAAACAAAGAACAAAAATAAAACAAAGCTAGAGACACAGTACATGACTTTAAACTGTTGTATAAGATTACAGTTATCAAAACAGTATGGCACTGGTACAAAAACATACACAGAGACTGGGTAGAACAGAATAGAGAACCCAGAAATAAAGCTGCACACTTACAACAATCTGATCTTCAACGAAATCAACAAAAGTAAACAATGAGGAAAGGATTCTCTATTTAATAAATGATGCTGGAATAACTGGCTAGCCATATGCAGAAGGTTGAAACTGAACCCCTACTTCTCGCCATATGAAAAAATTAACTGAAGATAGATTAAATGTTTAAATATAAAACCTCAAACTATAAGATTCATAAGAGAAAACCTAGTAAACACCGTTCTGGACATTGGCCTCAGGAAACAATTTATGAGTAAGTCCTCAAAAGCAGATGCAATGCAACAAAAACAGAAATTGACAAGTGGGACGTTTAATTAGACTAAAAAGCTTCTACACAGAAAAAAAAAAAAAAAAAACTACCAAGACAGTTTACAGAATGGGAGATAATTTTCATAAACTATGTATCTGACAAAAGTCTAATATTCAGAATCTATAAGCTGCTTAACCAATTCAACAAGCAAAAACCAAAAAATACCATTAAAAAGTGGGCGAAAGACGTGAACAGACACTTCTTAAAAGAAGACATCCAACCATCCAACAAACAAATGAAAAAATTCTCAACATCACTAATTATCAAAGAAATGCATATCAAGTCAGAATGGCTATTATTAAAAAGTCAAAAAACAACAGACATTGGTTAGCCTTCAGAGAAAAGCATGTTAGTGTATAAAACCTTATACACTGTTAGTGGGAATGTCAATGAATTTAGTCCCTGTGGAAAGCAGTTTGGAGATTTCTCCAAAAACTTAAAATAGAACTACTATTCAACCCAATAATCTCATTACTGGGTGTATATCCAGAAGAAAATAAACATTCTACCAAAAATATTTATGCACTTGTATGTTTATGTCAGTGCTATTCACAATAGCAAAAACATGACATCAATCTAGGTGTCCATTAATGGTGGACTGGATAAAGTAAATGTTGTACATATACACCATGGGATATTATGAATCCATACAAAAGAATAAAATCATGTCCTTTTGGCAACATGGATGCAGCTGGAGGCCATTATCCTAAGTGAATTAACACAGGAACAGAAAAGCAAATATCTTACCTTCTCACTTATATATGGGAGCTAAATATTAGGTACTCTGGACATGAAGATGGGAACACTGGAGACTGGGGACTCCTATAGGGAATGGGGGAGATAGGGAGCAATGGTTTAAAAACTATTTGGTACTATACTCACTACCTGGGTGATAGGATTGATCATTCCCCAAATCTCAGCATCATATAATATACCCATATAACCAACCTGCACATGTAACCTCTGATTCCAAAATAATAGTTGAAATTAAAAATAACAAAAAATAATAATAAAAGAAGATATTACTGTTTCAAGTGAAGTTTTATGCCAATAACTTATAGAAACTATGGAAAGATGTGTGGGTCTCAATTTCAGCACCTGATTGAGAATTTTATTTTTGTAAGGGGAGAATATTGTATACATATATTTACTAATATTAACATGAGTTACCTTACACTTTTTCTAAATTAAGGAAAGCCATGAATGGGTGGGCTTACTTACTGAGAATCCAGAAAGGTGGAGGCCTTGACCTTGATATGCTCACGTCATTGAGCACATAAATGGGACATGATGAAACTGTCTTGTTAGAACTCAATCTGAAAATGTATAGCTATATGGTTCAGTGGCCAATATTCAACCCTTACCATAAAATTTAAAATTATGTTTCATTTGGTAATTATGACATAAACACTGCCATTTACTCTCCACTCTATAATTAAGTAGTATCTTTAGAGTATCTTGATATAAATCAGATAGTTCGTATGCATCGACTATAATATAAAGCAGATATGATTACTTCAAAACAATTTTTAAAAGAATGGGTCTGTAGTTAACTTACTTTCTTTTACAAAAAGTGGTGACAGTATATTATTGTGTACCTTTGAAAGCTATCCACATCTATTAGGCAACTTATTATACTTGCCAGTTTTGGTAGGTTCAACATTGTGAACTCAAATTTTAGACCAATTACTTAGCTCAATTCTTTTCAAGATATTATAGATTATGAGGAATTATAATACCAAAACACAGAAAACACAAAAAGTGAGTGTTCGTCATGTTCAAAGACAGTATTTCAGCTTGCTAAAAATAATATCTAATTAGGTGAGTGAGATTATTAGAAATTCTCTTTATACATAAAATGTATAACTGTGGAAGGAAGAAGAAGAAAAGATAGTTAAATTTGCTTTACCTTGTTTCTAACTTTATATTGTGTTGTTCGATACAGGCAGCAATACAAGGAATGTTTTCTGGAAAATGTTTTTAAAAAAAGCAAATCTCTTAAATTAGAGACAATGAAGAGTAGCTTATTCACTAAGAGTATCTTAGTTGAAAACTTTGTGAACTTCAGAAGAAAAGAGTAAGACTATACTTCCTTCATTTTCCTGAGAAAAATAATTCTCATGGGAAGCGTCCCACTATGACTCATTTACAGTTTTGCATCTGTGAGAAAGATAGAAAAAGCTGACGTAGAAATCAGGATTTAATGAGTAAAATAAACTTATATTATAAGCTTGTGTGATATTTCCTTTAGTATGACAAATAATTTGTCATTTCTAGATTCAGTGAGTAACAAGTTCACCCTTCACCTCTCTCACCAGTCTGTTTTGTTAAAGGCATCTGGCCAAATAAGATCAGGCTGTTGCTTCAAAATTATGAAGTATAAAGTATTTCTTTTAGACTTTACAAGTAGGACACTTCTATTTAAGTAAATCGTATACCTTGTGTTTGTTTTATTTATGTTGCTATAACACAAACTCTTGAGATACTCTCACTTTTAAAAGTATAGTATAATGTATAATATATAAATTTATGTATTTATAAATAAGCCCAAGTAAAAAATGAAGCCAATGAGCATATTCCAAAAAATCAATGGCCACCAGCTGGATTTTTTTTTCTCAAATATGATCTAAAGCTGTGGTCAGATAGACTTGACATATAAATATTACACCTTTCCAGGATCATTTTCCAATGTCTTTGAACAGTGGAGCTCTCTCACAGCCACACTGAGCTGTGCTTTGAATTTCTTGCTTTGAAGCATTCCTGATTTTATTGCTGCTTAAAGGCAAAGTTTGGGTTTTATTTATTTTAAAAGCATTAGGGAAATATTTGCAGAATGACTGGATTTATAATAAAGGCTTCTAACAAACAGATCAGTTAATAAACCAAGAGAACAGCACACTTATGGCTTCACTTAGAAAACTGATAGAATTGCTTACTTGATGATTCTTAAACATGAAATATTTTTTGAAGCTTTTAGAAAACTTTGGTGGTTTTTCACATAAGGACAATCAGGTTTAATACATGCCACTCTTCTGTTGGATCTCAACAAATGCAACATTAGAAACTTGTTTAAATAGCCATTTCCAAATGAAAGCCAAAAAGATATAGGCTGGAACGTTATAGAGCCAAAATAAGCAATTAAAACAGGAAGAATTCGGCCTATACACATATGGCCTACATTATGACAAGCAATTGTTGGAACAGGTTTTTTGACTAAATTGATATTAGGGCTCAGCTCACTTGGAGAAGCTTTCCTTTGGCCAGCCCAGATTTCACATAACTTTTCAAGTCCTTCCTGGCCTCCAGAGCACCATTCAAGTTAGATTTTTGTAAAGCCTTTCTTGACTAATTGAACTTACCTTGATTTTTTTCTCATCAATAAACTATCAGTATCATACATTTATTATTTCTCTGTACACCATCTCTCATTAGTTTCAGGGTGTAGGCCTGTGTGTGTGCATGTACATGCATGTGTGTTTCCATGTACATACAAATCTTGTCTCCCATGCAAGAGTTTGCATTTCTCAATGCAGATGGTATGGCCCATGCCTTTGTATTTCCCATGGTGCCTTGTGTAGAACATGTTACTAAGCATGAAATGGTTCCACTGTAAAACTTCAGGCTCCTGAGGCCGAAGGGGATTTTAATGGGGTGCATAGGAAGTATACTAGAGTCCATGTTTTTGCCTACTGGGGGATTCGTTTTCAACTTGGACCTAAGCTGGAATTTATTCTCCCAGCCAAAAAGCAGCAGAATATACACCCCCTCCTTGCAACGGCGTCGGCTCTGGCAGAACACAGAAGCAGCAGACAAAGAGCACTCAGAGAAGACAGAAAGTTGCCGGGCTGCTCAAATAGAGACAGAAGCCAGTCCCTGTATAATAAATACTAGCAGTAGCCATTTAGCCGACAGCAAGGAGTGAAACAGCCTTCATATTTAACTATATACAGTTTATGAAGACTACATTAAAATCTGAAAAGCAATTGTAAACTAAGATTTTTCTACTATTAGTAATATAGAATTTCATACAAAGAAGTAATTATCTTTTTTTTTTTTTTCTGAGATGGAGCCTTGCTCAGTCACCCAGGCCAGAGTGCAGTGGAACAATCTTAGCTCACTGCAGCCTCCACCTCCCAGGTTCAAGTGATTCTCTTGCCTCAGCCACTCGAGTAGCTGGGACTACAGGAGTGTACCACCCTGCCCAGCTAATTTTTGTATTTTTAGTACAAACATAATTAACCCAGTATAGAAGAGCTAGGATTATAAAGAAGAGGATGTACATGTTAAATTGACAATAGATGAAAATTAATCTGTTAATCTGTTACTGAATTAGAAAATAATTCCAAATTCTACTCGGTGTCATTGCTAATATGTTACATATACTTATCCTTAAATGCAAGTAAACTGCAAAGCCATTCTTATTTAATACTTTTTCTTATACAAGCTTCAGTTAAAAAAAACTCTCTGGGTATTAATAATGATAAAAATTGGAGCCTAGTAATTTGTCAGCATGATTCTGGCCTTTGTTTTGAACTTACAAGGCAGCATTCTTTATAGAAGATTGCTTTAAAATAACTTATTCTTACAGAATAGAACATACTAACACTTGGCTCGCAAACATGATTATTCAATAAATGCCAGTTGATTTGTTTAACAACTCCAAGTATCATGACGAGAAGAGTTTCTTTTTTGAGCTCATCTCTGAAATAAAACAGGATAAAGCTACCCAATAATCTGTATATATTTAAAAGAAAAGGCAGGATGACGTTGGATGATTGATAACCTTAGAATTCATAGCAAAACAGCTTGCTGTTAGTAAGCCTTACAGGGTGACATTTACCTTGGTCAGTTTACCTAGGCTCAGAGTTTGACGTCCCAGCCAAAACAACCGTGTTAGTCACCCAGAGTTTGTGAATGTCAAAGAGGCTAACCTGCATTTTCTAAATGCATAAGAGGCTGAATAACGCCAACCTTATTAATTTACTCTGTTATAATTTAGGACTCTTAATCGCAAGTGAGAAAAATCCCAATGTCAAGCTGGCTTAAACACAAAGGGAGTTTATTGATTCAAATGACCAATAAACTTTGGAAGTTTGGCTGGCTTGATGTTGAGGCTCAACCAATTACCTGGTTCTTTGTCTCGGGTTAATTTCCCCCCACATATTGAATTCATTTGCAGACATGATCTCTTTCCTTAATTAAAAACCGACCACCGCCGTTCCAGATTTCACATTTAGTGTGGAAGGAATAACCTCTTTTTCCCAACTATTCTGGATCTTGTAATGGCCCCACAGGGTCACATACCCATACATGAACCGATACCAGGGCAGGGAGATGGGATGTGGGTGACACACAGCTAAGGCAAATGTCAACATGGTAGAAAGTGAGCTGGTGTCACTAAGAAGGGTAAGCAGGGGCCAAAGGGCTAGGATATGTCATCCTCTCACAGGAAAGGGTAAAAAGGACTTTGGGAAAACCACACAGTCTACCATCCTACTCACTGTTTAAGTACATTAAAGGAATTATATTGCCACATAGTATTTTATATTGCCTTATTTATGTGATTCGTGTTAGCCAGTCCTGAAGCTGAAAGTGAGGTCACCCTACCTTGATAGTGTGGGCTGAGTGGAGAGATGAATTACCCAACAAAGGAAATGCTATGTGTATTTTAAAGTAAGAAAGATGCTGGAGGTTTTGGAGAGAGATGAGGGGAAGAGCAATTCTATTATACAATGACAAATACAACTGAATAAGCTCTGTTCTTTAGCCTGACCAGCGCATTTTTCCCTTAAGTAAGCTAGAAGTGGAGATATAAATTGACAGAATTTTTTTGGTAGACAAAGAATTAGATTGAAGGAAATGTGATATAAGATTCAAATATTTTGTAGCAGCAACCTGTGTATTTATCTTCACAACAATTATACATCTGTTAAGTGATCTGGGCATTAGCCTGCTGGGGAACTCATTGTAACCCTGTGTGTATCTTCCATACCAGGGGTATGATGACAATTATAGCTGGTTAAGCAAACTGAGTTTTAAATTTGAGACAGCCAGTTTCCAACAGAGATTACTTTTAAAACTCCAGTGTAACACGCGCATATTTGTATATTAGACATCAGTGAACTGTGTAGACTGGCACCTTTTCTAACATGGCACTCAATTACCAGTCTTTCTCTACCATTTGCTTGAAAATACTCATAGTTAAGTGTATAACTTTAGGAAAATCATGTAACCTTTCTGGATCTCAGATTTATTCAATGCAAATGAAATATGTAAATTCCAGGCATCCTTTTCATATTCTCCATGACACTTTCTCAATAAAGGAGGTCATTAAAGTGCCTCTCTTATTTTATGTATTCTATATATTCATATTGTACTTTTGCTCAGTTATCATGCGGTATCATATAATAAGAGGAAAAAAATGGGAGTCCTAGGTTTGGGACCCTCCCTTTACTTTGACTTCTGAGTAGCTTTTCAAATTCTGAACGTGGGTGGCACAAATGATTAACTCTCCACAAACTTCATACCAGACATTCACCAAGTAAATGACTTAGTGGATTTAGCACAAGTAAATAATACATGAAAATGCAGTATCGATGGGGCGGGCCTTGAGGTTCTCTTTCTTCTAAAGGGTTACTGTGATGTCCAAGCCAGTCTAATGCAGTAGTTCTTGAAGTGTGATCCTGGAGCCAGCAGAATTAGCAGTACCAGGGAATTTGTGAGAAACACACATCTCCAGGCTTACCTTTGACCTAGCGAATCAGAAACTCTGGGGCTGAGCCTAGCCAAGTCCTCTGGTGGATTCTGAAATGCACGATAGTTTGGAAACCACTGGCCTAAGGAGTGCTCTTACATTTCTGATACTTTAAGCCCCTCTGGGTGGGAGCTCTGTTTCTGAATGGCTAATGCACATCAGCACCTTTTCCTTTCAACTAGCAGAATCCAAATTTGTTTATAATCTCCTTGCGAAACAACACATCTTATACGGCCTAATGTTATAAAACCTCAGCTAGGTCGTTGACATGGATTAGTGTGAGAAATATTTCTATATCACCACATATTTGCTTTAAAAATATGTTTTAGCTAGTTGCCTCAGTATGCCACTTTGACCAATGTTATATGATCTTGAAATAAAAAACCTTGTCTTATTTTAGGGTTCTACTTTGCCAAAAAATAATTATGACTTTCCTAGCTTTGCCAGGATAGGAAAGCTGCAGGGGTTTGGTTTATAGCAAGCCAACTTGTGTAGGTCAAGAAGGCCTGTGGAAAAATCTGAACTGTGCCTCTTTCCCAAACCAAATTCAGGCCATGGTCCAAGGAGAGAGAAATAAACACTCAGGTGAAGAATTGTTCATTTCTTCTACAATATTTTAACGATCTTTCCTAAGAAGGCTCAATTTGAGATGGGATGAATATGATTAAAAATAAAGTTTTAGTGCAACTGGTGAGTTTACATTTTAGCTGGATAATACTTTATTTCTAGCCAATCTGAAATATTCGAATCATTTTAGGGTAATACCTCTTTAGGAATCTATAGTTTTTTAGTTACTTTTTTACAGAGATAAACTGAACCTACCAAATTACCATTGCTATTTAAATAAGTGTGTCTAAATATAATTTGGGCATTTTTGTACATTTATTAAGAAAAATATCTATTTTTAGTCCATGTTATTTTTAAAATAAGAGGGCAACTTCTACATCTGAACATTTTATGCTACGTTTCATTCTTCTTTGAAGTGTTTACAATTTGTGCAGTTAGATGTATGCCCAAAGTTTTTGCCTAGTTACTGTAATATTTTGCTCAATATCTTCCATCAGAAGAGGGTACTAACATGGGACAGGACATAAAAATATGGTAATTTACTAATAATTAACATGGAAGTGGGAAAAGGGACAAAGGATACCTTTTGAAGTTCATATTCACAGTCTGATTTTCCAAGGACACATTAGTCAGGGCATAGATGGATACAGGGCTACAATCACAGAACACGAATCAAAATAGTGGTAGCTGTAAAGAACATTTCCTAACAACTGCCATAGCTGCTGAAGTATCTTACGATATTGCTTTCTGTCTTCCTTAGTTACCTCTCCTGCTTATCATGTGGCTCTGCTTACATCTCTATGTGTTGACACCCTTTGCATTGCAGGATAGCCTCATCTTTATTTCCGTTCAATGGTACTTATGGTGAGATCATAAGAAATGCATTCTTCATATTAGATTAAACTGTACAGACTTATTCCTTTTTTTTTTTTTTTTTCCAGAGTGGCACTCTTTTTTTCCCATTTGACTTACAAGTTTAGACTGTTACAGCCTCCTTTTCCCCAGAAACTATGGTATTGATTTCCTGAGGGTTCTTCTTCTTCTTTTTTTCTTTTGAAACAGAGTCCTGCTCTGTCGCCCAGGCTGGAGTGCAATGGCACGATCTCGGCTTACTGTAATCTTTGCCTCCGGGGTTCAAGCTATTCTTCTGCCCCAGCCTCCTGAGTAGCTGGGATTACAGGCACCTACTGTCATGCCAGCTAATTTTTGTAGAGATGGGGTTTCACCATGTTAGCCAGGCCTGGTCTTGAAGTCCTGACCTCATGAGGGCTCTTCTAAAAGACACATACATTGTGTGACACATTTTGTTTCTTTCATCACTTCTAACTTCCAATGTGTCCAAGCCCGAATTCATAAATAATCTTATTGAGTATGAGTGCCTTGTCTAACTTACACAATGCCTGAGAGGTAAAGAGGTGATCCTTTTTGACTAAATGCTTTAAAAAGTTAAAAACCAGTATATTCTGCAATTGTCATTCTCATGAAGATGCTTATGACTTGCAAAAATATAATCCTGGCCAATTTTCCTAAATATAGCTCGAGATAACTAAATTTGTACTATATTTAAGCCCTTCCACTACTGTGACTCTGAAAACATATAAAAATAAAGGTTTTTGTTTAGAAAATAGTATTTTCAAATGCCATTTTCAACAGTCATTATCTAGGTTGGCCTTTCTGGGGCTCAGAGAAAGGCAAGCCTAAATTATCTCTGGAAATGGAGGAGTCCCAGGGTTGTGCCCTGGGAGCCTCTTACTTAACAATTGGTATGCAAAATGCCATGCCAGGGAGAAGCAAAGTGATTAACGTGTAGAAGCCTAAACAATCATATCAACATCTGAGATAGTAGATAAAATATGTTATTGAATGGAGCACTGCAGTGAGGAAGGAGCCACTGGTTGGAGACCACGGTACGCAGGGTTATGTAGACTGATGAGTCACAGAGAGGTTCTAAAGCACACAGAGGTACACAAGTGTACACTGTTTTTCTGTACAAGACCAGGAGCACAGTTTTAGAAGTAAAAGCTTTTCCAGACCTACATAAGCACCATTACGCTTTGTTTTGTATTATTCGGAGTCTGGGAGCTTCCTTAGACTTTATTTTGGGTGTTAGGGTGCTCTGCCCATTGAATGCAACTTTGATTAGCATTTAATCAACACTTTATGCCTTTATTTTAACCCTCTTTCTTTCATCTACTGCATGCTTATCTGTGTTGCGTTTGACCACCCTCTACCTCCCAACACTTAATTGGTTGACTTTCTGGTAAATCTTAGTAAATAATTGTCCACCCTCTGCTAAAACACCCTTGGTGAAGGACTATCACTAACTCCCAAAGTTGTTAACATTTTCATTTTCAAATGACTTTAATTGTTAGAAAAGTTCTTTTGTGCCTGGGTTACAAAAGTGTTTACAATATGATTGTGTATTCATTCATCTGTGGCTAGAGTCTAGACAGGGAGGCACAAGTGTTTGCAGAAAGGGTTGTAGGCAGTTACAGGGAAAGTGAGGGCTGATTATGGGAGCACTACCATCATCTGCTACAATCCACCTGTTGGATCATTCACGCCCTGCTTTAAGTTAATCTGCTCTGTTACTCATTCTGCAAAGAGATACCCAGTCCCCACCCATTTCACACACACGTGCACACATGCACACGCATGCACACATGCAATTTCTAAGACAAAGACAAGATAATCAGTGGGATAAGCTACAACTCTAGTTACTGCAGATGGCCCAAGGTTATAGTTGATATTCTCAGTTTCCTCTTCTGCCCCTACTCTAGTCTCCTCACCTTAACTCTCAGCCAGCGTTTCTACTGGCCTAAGTCATTGGCCTAGTTGGGTAACACAGACCTAGATCCAGGAAAGCTCTGGACTCTAACTTGCCCTGTTCTTACCAGGTTGTCCCTGGGATGGAAGCACCAATGGGTATGTATTAATCTGTTCTCACTTTGCTTTAAAGCAATACTTGAGACTGGGTAATTTATAAAGAAGACAAGTTTAATTGTCTTGTGGTTTTACTGGCATACAAGAAGCATAGCAGCTTTTGCTTCTGGGGAGATCTCAGGAAGCTTCCAATCACGGTAGAAGGTACAGGACGAGTGAGGCATCTCACATGAAGGGAGCAGGAGAAACAGTGGAGGAGGGAGTAACACACACTTTTAAGTAACCAGATCTCGTGAGAACTCTCTCATGAGAACAGCACTGAGGAGATGGTGATAAACCATTTATGAAGGATCTGACACCATGGTTTAATCACCTCCCACCAGGCCCCATCTCCAACACTAATGATTACAGTTTTACATGAGATTTGGGTGGGGACAGAAATCCAAACAACATTAGGGCACCTTCATGGATTCTCTGAGTTTCAGTCATATCTTTCCCCATCTTCATTATGTAGCAGTAACCCTATCTGCTCATGAAAATCACTATAGTAACTCCTTTGCTTGCTAATCTACTGGCATGAGATGCCCAATATGTTTAGGCAACATCCAAAGTTTTAGGTATAGTAAAACACTGACTATGTTCCTAGGTAGAATATCTGCCCTAACCACCTTCTCCTCCCCAACTGTCTAAACCTGTATGAGGTCATTTTATATTCTGTCAGGCTAGCATCTTCTGGACTGCCACAATGTGTGTGAGCCAAGTACTCTTTGCAACCAGAAGTCCCTGAGCAGAGACCAGCAATAGGATGTCATTGGTATGTACAGCCTAGGGGATATGAAAGGGGAACTGATAGCATCTGCTACAGTGATACTATAAAATATTCGTTATAAAAGGAGGCATTTAATATGAGGCTGGCAGCCCCCAAGCTATACTATGAACTATACATTTATGTCATGTAATTTCATCTTGATAGCTGGACTCTTGATTTTATCACTGGAAGTAACCTTCTCTTATATTACCATTTAAACACCAAAAGTTATTACATAAGGAAGGTTTGAGGACAGAGAAAAGGTACAAAACAGATTTAACCTTGTGTCCTCCCAGTTTTCACAATCTTTTAACCGAAGATAAAGACATTATAAATGGGAGCAGGACTTCAAATGCTCACTTACTGAGCACAACATGTGAGCTTTCCACAATCAAGTGGTAACAGAGAGTAGTCTGTTCAGATTCACTTAGTTCTACTGCTTGGGTGCAAGAGAGACCTTATTTTAGCTTAGCTGTCAGCCCAAATATATTGGTTAAATTATTACCATTTTCATTTAGATGCAGCTGAGAAAATATACGCCAATTACTCCCAGTGACCACTGGACTCAAGATGTCTTTTCATTCATTAATTATTAAGGATTGGATTTTTGTAAGAGTAGATGATGGTGTGTGCTCTCTCTCTCTTTCTGTCATTTAACACCTCCTTCGGAGGGGTGTTATGAGGATTTCTGCCTGTGTGGTAATGAAGTTCAGTAGCCTGTTTGGAATTTCCCAGTGGAAAAGGTGTTATAAAATTTCAAAATAAAAAATATATGACTACTAATAAGGATGTTGATCTTGAAATGCAATATGAAAACCAGAGACTGGAAAATTAAAATTTGTAATGAAATGCTCTAAAGCTGTGCTCTCTTCTGACCTTGGGAGTTCAGCAGGGGTGGGCCCAGGGAAGACTTGGATGGAGGATGCTGCAGGATGTGGTGGCGGTGATTCAGTAGGTGGCCCTCTTCCATCCCAAGGTGGTGCTGAGCCAACTTCAGCCTGGATTATGGAGCACTGAGCTACAGGAGAACTATCTACTGGATGGGATGTGTGACTGAGGTCCTGACCACTTCTGCTCATTAAAAATCCCAAGGCATTTTTATAAGGTTAAGGATGCATCCCTGTGTTCTACAAGCCTGTTCCAGTTGGGTAGCAATATTGGCTATTTAGTAAGGTCTAGAAGAAAGAAGATGTATGGAAATTTTAGCAGAATGACTACCATTTCCGTGGGAGAAAATTCAGTCAGATTGATTCAAAATTGTTGTGAACTCTTATTTTATAAAGTAGCAAAACAAGACACCTGTTTGGGGAGCTTCCTTGTTGGGGTATAAATGTATTTGTAGATGAGACATCCCTTTCTCTCAAATAAACCTATGTGAGTAAATTTAGGAAAACTCTCCAACATTAATATACAGTAATGAAATGACTTGTACTTTGAGGGTTTCTTCTGGGCTTTTCTGTAGTCCCTTGAATAATTGATATTTAGGGATGAAATGAAATAAGATACATGGTGAGTGATAATCATTATTTTAATTTAGAGTAATCTGAGGCCTTTCTCTGGCCCCTTTTTAACTATGTTATGTGTCACCCATAACTTCCAGAACTCTTATGTGTCATCTATATTTTTTATGTACTATATTAATTATAATAACAAAATCAGAACAATAATACCAAATTAGTTCTCATAAGTAAATGAACTAAAAATCCTTATTGATGAATCTTTAGAAAGCAAAAAACAAAACAAACATGAAGTAAAATAAAAAAATCAATGTAAAGATTCAGTCAAGAAAAGCAGACATTACCAGAGAAGCCTCACATGATTACCTATATTTTGGAGGTCCTCCCTTTTCTGGAATGGGAGAACCACATTGCTTTCTTCCATGCATCACTTACTGTTCTAACTGAGCTCAAAATGCCCTATTTCTAGATTTTGGCTAAAGGAAATCATTGAGCCTAAGCTCTGTATGTAATTTGCCATTTCTGTGGAAAGTTACCATAGTTCTGTGGTTCTGGTAGAATGAAAAAAATGCCTTACAGTTTCAGGCAGAGAACAACTCCGATTAACTGGTATGAGCACTTCCTTCTCAGTCACTGAATACAAGATATTGATTATACTGACAATCTGAGATAATGCTTCTTTTCTGAACTTTGTGTTAGCGAGGAGGATAATAAACATTAAGCATTTTGATTTTAATATTTGAGTCTAAGTCTTTAAGTGTAAATGAGTATTTATAGACATGATCGTTTCTTTTCTACAAGTTCTATAGGTAATTATTTTTTAAATACTGTACTTTAATACTTTTTCTCTACTTTCACAACATAGTTATTGTGTGAAAGCCAACCAGACATTTCATAGTCATAAATGAAATTGCCCTTTTGAGGCTAAAGCTTTAGGGGAGGAAAGAATTTGAGAGATAATATAACAGCCCTAGATTCTGTAAGATCCAAAACAGTCACAAAAAAAAGAGAATTGTAAATATAAGTAAGATAACTAGTCAAGTGCCGTATTTTTAATTATATTTACTTAAAGGTGAGTGATTATTTAATTCATTTTAAAATTCCATTCTAATTTTAAATGTGCTTTCTCCTTAGATAGTTATAATGGAAAAGAGCAGTAGTTTCAATTACTTGGGGTAGATTTTCAATTAGTAAATTACCTGTGTTTTTTCTTTCTATTTTTCCTTCTATCAATTGCCTAATTTTAGACATTTGACTGCTTATTAGAATTTCCTCCAAAATGATAAGGTACCTTAAAACACTCCATTAATATTTAGAAACCTTGGTAGATTTCATGCAAAAGAGCATTACATTTATATGTTTCTGTGCTGGATACAAATTTCGTCCTGGCATCCTTCTATCACATATACAAAAAGTAGCAGCTTGGGTGTTATTATAACATTTACAGGTAAGTAAAACTAACTTTAAAATTCAGTGGTGTTGAAATACAAAAAAAGAAATAGGCTATGCTTATATTTTCCTTTCTATCAATAACCTTCACAGTTTTTCTCAATAATACACTCTGGTTTAAAAATGCAAGTCATGCTTAATTTCTAACATTTTAGAATGGCCTACACATAAGTAGCAGCTCTAAACCTGAATTACTTGCTCATGAAGTCAATAGGAGCTCAGCCTTTGTCTGTTTATCAGCAATTTATTGGGCAGGCACTGCATTTTGAGTGGCAGCATTAAAAAAAAAGACAGATGATGCATCTAAAAATGCAAGGTTTCTGCATTTTTTTCCCTGACTATATGTGAAATAATAAGTATTAATAAGGTCTACCTTGGCAAAATGTTTACTTTTTAAAATCTTAACCCCCATTGTTGTTAATTGACATAGTTGGAGACTATGTCACAAATCATGATGTGAGCTATGACATCTTAGTCACTCATATTCAGGCATCTCCTAATTCTGGATTGCTCAGCTTACTCATTACCGAAATGCATATTTACACTGTTTTATCCCTAAGCCTACCAGAAAACCACTATGGATTATAGACATTTCATCATGTAATCAATACAAAGTTTTCAAAACTTTGACAATTACCTATTTCTCTAATAGATGAGTAATTTAAGTAGTGATATAGGTATGCGCTGCTAACAATGTTTTGGTCAATGACAAATGTATACCACAGTGGTGCCACAGGATTATAATATGGTGCTTTGTGCCTTTTCTATGTTTAGATACACGAATATTCACCATTGTGTTACGAATGCCTACAGTATTTAGTACAGTAGCATGCTGTATAGGTTTGTAGCCTAGGGGCAATAGGCTATACCATATAACTGAGGTGTGTAATAGTTGACACGTCTGGTTTGTGTAAGTATACTCTGGGATGTTCACATGATGAAATCACCAAATGACGCACTACCCAATCTCAGGTATTCTTTCATAGCAACAGTAAACAGACTAAGACAAGCTTCTACCATGTGCTAGGGACTATTTTGGTAATTGGAGGTACACAGCAAATAGGACAGACATTCGTGGTCCTTGTTCACATGGCAGTAACACCCTAGTAAACAGAGATAAATGATAAGTGAGAAAACAAATAAATGAACAAGACCGTTTTGTATAGTGATAAGTGCTATAAATACAATGAAACAGGGTAATGTGATAGTGAAAGAGTGTTTACGTGCACATGGGGTGACCCAAAAGTTTTTGATAAGATTGTTGGGAAAAAAAGCCTTTTTAAAATAAAGTAACATTTGAGATTAGACTTGGTGGAGTAGAAGTGGGCAGCTATGTGAAAATCTCTGGATACCAAGGTCCTGAACAGGTTTCCTATTTCACCTGCATGAAGAAAACAAAGGCGGCTTGAGGTATAAGAGGTGCATTCTCCATTACTGTGGACACTAGCCAAGTGAATGTATTAAAATTTAAATTTAAATTAGAATAAAATAAAATACAAAAGTTCAGCTCATGGTTCAAGTATTCAATGGCCACATGTGGTTAGTGGCTACCATACTGAACAGCAGAGGGCCTGTTTGTCATTGAAGTAAGTTCTAATAAATAGTGCGTCACCAGTGATGTAGCAGCATTGGAATAGGAGGAGAGGTCAGAGAGAGTGACTTGGAAAGATCATGAAGGTCCTTGTAGGACTATCATGAGGACTGTGATGAGGACTGGATTCTGCAAGCGCAATGGGGAGCCTTTGGATAGTTTTAAGTAGTGGAGGGGCATCATTCAATTTATATTTTTAAAATATTACTCTGCTATATAGAAAATGAATTATAAGTAGGGCAAGATCAGTTAGTTACTGCAGTTGGCCTGTCCAAGGAAGATGGTGGGTCTTTGGTAGGTTATTATAAGAGAGACAGTGAAAAGTAAATGGATTTAGAATATATTTTAGAAACAGGATAAAGTGGATTTCCTAATAGGCTACAAGTAAAGCAAGACAAAGGAAAGAATCAAGAGCAGTTCCCTTTTCTGGGGCCTGAGCAACTAGGTAGATGGTTATGTTCTTTACTGGAATGTAACAAGATTGAAGAAAAGTAGTTTGGTCGGTTGAGGACGGGGAGGAAGGGAATTGTAAGTTAAGGATTTTGTTTTGGACACCCTATATTTTAGGTAACTATTGGATATAAATATATAACAATCAAATAGGTAGCAGAGAATTGAACCCATTGATTGAACCCATACTATGAAACATAAACTTTCTGAATTTTGCAATAGAATTCCCTGACGATTAACTATATTTAATAAAGCTCAAATGTGATAGGGTTAGATCCTCTTCCCAAAAAACTAATAAAAAAATGCTGGCTAGATTTGGCTAAGTGGAAGATTTATCAAGTAAAATTTACATTTTTATTTCTGTTGTCCATGCTCTATTATTTTTCTACATGTACATTTTCCTTATTCTTTGGCTGTGTTGTCACTTTCTTGAATTAGGACTCACCACTATCTGTAGAAAATGGGCAGTGTTTATATGTGATTGCACCCTGTCCAGTTTATGTATTGCAGCTTATGTATTTCATTTAACATACTGTTAAATGTACATTATTAGTCACTTCTTTCAGTTAGTATAGCCCTGCAGGTTTCTGCATCTCTCTAACATTAAAGAGATTTTTATTGTCTTTGTTCACTTGCTTCTGGGTTCTGGATAATATGGGGGGAAAAATTTACTTTCTTTTGGTGGGATAAATAACTTTTTGATTATGATTTCCTAAAGAAACTTGGATGCCAGGACATTGCCTCCTTATTTTATTGAATAGTGCCAGATGTTATTGTAAGAGCTGAGATCATCGTGGGGGTAGGGGACAGACAAAATTGAAATATTCAAAAATTTCCCTTACTATGCTGTTTTTTTTTTCTAACCTTGATATATGCCAGGCTTTTACAGTTTATTAATTTAATGTTCTTTTTGATTCCAACAGATATGAATGATTTTCCAATCGTTTTTCACTCCAATGTGTCTCAGGTAGGATCTGGCATATGAATCATATGTCTAAAAACTAAACTCATGAAAGTATGTGCGCATGCTAGGGGGCTCATTTGTCTTTGGCAAAGACGTTGCTGCTCCTGTTTCCTTAATTATTAAACAGATGGTGCCCACTGCCATTGACTAGCTGCCCAACTCATACTCCTGTGTGGTAGCACAGTTCTGGACATCTGACAGAGAGAAGCTGTACCATTACAGTTCCTCATATCTACTTATGTCATGATATTGATACCTGCCTCTTACTAGAGCAGGCTGCTTCCCATGAAGCTGTTTAAAACTTAAACCATTTTCTCCCACTGTCCCCATAAATTATCTCAAGGATCTCCCTTTGGCTTTTTTATTGCTTCATGCCTACATACAAAATACAGTGGCATATTGAATCAATTATCTAAATGCTCTAGGCTGTAAATACACTTTAACCTGAAATGTCAACATAATTAAGACAAAATTGGATTATTATTAAGATTATTATTAGTGAGGGCAAATGACATCTAAGATAGCCATTTTAAAAGTGGAGTATCATATTCTTGTTTTAGTTTTAAAAAGACAACTAGATCCGAAGGCAATCAATAGAGTTTAAGTCATTGAATAGATATTGAATTCTTTTTCATAACTGCCAAAAAAAAAGTGAGCTTGAACATTTTTGTTAGTTTCTGAAATATCATACTGCTGCAGTAAATGAACCCCTACTCATTAGGGTCCTGATATTTGTCATATGCTTTTCTTGTAAATGTACTATTTTGCAGTCATAGGCAGTCTTCTAAGGTCTCTCCTAGTGTTACCCACCTGTCCTCACCGCTCCCTTGAGATATTTCTTTTTCGATGAACTATCTGGGCTTTTAAACTTTGTTAACCTTTATTGAGGGTACGGTTACTTAAACTCAATGTAATTTTACCTTCCACAGTCAAAAACTGTTGTGTAATACTCATATATTGAATTTAAATGACTTCTGCCTCTCCCTCCCTTCTCTTTATGCTCTTGTGGTCTAGGTAAGGCGGATTCTTTCATCATTTGAACCAACAGGCCATGCTTTGGTTCTCTTATGAAAACAGACACTCCAGCAGGAGCAACCAAAGCATTACAGTGTCACCTGAAATTGGATTACTGTTGTACCTGACTTGGGAACCTGTGAACATCTTTGAATCAGATAGTGGAAGTGGCTGTCATTGTCAGTGACAGTAGAAAGTATGTTGGCTCTCATCTGCCAAATAGCCAAACACAATCTTGTTTTTGTTTGTTTTCCCTCCAACGTCCTAGGGAGCTCAGCCTCACGGCCAGCCGCAGTCCCCCGCACATCCCTGGGCTGCGGTGGGCTGAGCGGTGGACCGGCCTCAGCAGCCCCTGTTCCAGCCTGTAGGGTGAACCGGCCGCTCTCCCCACAAAGGAGCAATCGTGCTGAGGGTAGCGCCTCCTCCGGAGGAGGGGGCGGGAGCTCAGCTGAGAAAGCTTTCCTAGGGAGTTGCCTTAAAGAAAGAAAGCGGAATTGTCGATCACTCCAGCTGCCAGTTTTATACAATTTTAAGCAGTCGTCTCCACTCGTTTCGTTTGCAAAACTGCAAATCACCACCAACTTTGCACCAAAAAGAAGTGGTGGTTGGCGGGGGGCGGGGGGGGGGTTAGAAAAAGAAAAGCAAATCTCCTTCTCCCTTTTCACCCTCCCTTTCCTCTCACCCTCCCTTCCTTTCTTGCTCGCTCCTTCTCCCTCCCTCCCTTCTGCGGCTGCCGCTAGTCTCTCCGTCTCTCTCTCTCCGACGGGACTTAGCAACTTCTAATTTCTCAGCCCCTTTTCCATTTTCTTTTTTTCTATCCTTTGCCATGAATTGGATTGACAGAGGCGGGGGAGGCTTTGCTTTCTGCCCCAGGGAATGGCGATTCGCGTCCTGGGGCCGTGCCGGGGAGAATCGGCCGAGGAGAAAGAAAGAGTGATAGAAAAAGAGCTGCAGGAAAGAAGAGAAGGGAGACCTCCATCTGCCGCGGGCTCGGCGCGCTGCCTGGCGGCGCGGAGCTGCGCCTCGGAATGGCCCGGAGCCCGCCCTGCGCCCCCGGCTCCTCCAGCGTCAGTGGCTCCTGCGCGCGGGATGCATTGGGCAATTTTTGAAATCCTGAAGTAGGGAGAGACCCCGGAGGACATAAGTTGGGGGTGGGGGTGGAGCCGAGAATCTGTAAAAGATATTCAAAGAGAGAAAAGGGGAATCCTGATCGTTTCTGCCCGTGCTTGCTTTGAACTTGAGCGTGCTAGCTTTTAACTTGAAGTCTCACTGGAGCATCTAGCATTCTCCAGGAGTTATTCGAAAGCTGAAACTTTCAGTGGATTGTGGGCCTGAGGAAAAGAAGGATTCCGAGAGTAGAACTGGGAGACAGTGCGGTGTATCTGTGTGTGTGAGTGTGTGCGCGCGCGCGCGTGTGGGTCGGGGCGGGGGTGTTGGGGGACCACTGGGGATTCGTGAAGAGGGCACCATACCATGGCAGTGCCCGGCGACGCAGCACGAGTCAGGGACAAGCCCGTCTACAGTGGGGTGAGCCAAGCCCCGAAGGCGGGCCGGGACTGCCACCGTCGTGCGGACCCCGCATCGCCGCGCGACTCGGGCTGCCGTGGCTGCTGGGGAGACCTAGTGCTGCAGCCGCTCCGGCGCTCTCGGAAACTTTCCTCCGCGCTGTGCGCGGGCTCCCTGTCCTTTCTGCTGGCGCTGCTGGTGAGGCTGGTCCGCGCGGAGGTCGGCTGTGACCTAGAGCAATGTAAGGAGGCGGCGGCGGCGGAGGAGGAGGAAGCAGCCCCGGGAGCAGAAGGGGGCGTCTTCCCGCGGCCTCGGGGAGGTGCTCCCGGGGGCGGCGCGCGGCTCAGCCCCTGGCTGCAGCCCTCGGCGCTGCTCTTCAGTCTCCTGTGTGCCTTCTTCTGGATGGGCTTGTACCTCCTGCGCGCCGGGGTGCGCCTGCCTCTGGCCGTCGCGCTGCTGGCCGCCTGCTGCGGGGGGGAAGCGCTCGTCCAGATTGGGCTGGGCGTCGGGGAGGATCACTTACTCTCGCTCCCCGCCGCGGGGGTGGTGCTCAGCTGCTTGGCCGCCGCGACATGGCTGGTGCTGAGGCTGAGGCTGGGCGTCCTCATGATCGCCTTGACTAGCGCGGTCAGGACCGTGTCCCTCATTTCCTTGGAGAGGTTCAAGGTCGCCTGGAGACCTTACCTGGCGTACTTAGCCGGCTTGCTGGGGATCCTCCTGGCCAGGTACGCGGAACAAATCTTGCCGCAGTCCGCGGAGGCGGCTCCAAGGGAGCATTTGGGGTCCCAGCTGATTGCTGGGACCAGGGAAGATATCCCGGTGTTTAAGAGGAGGAGGCGGTCCAGCTCCGTCGTGTCCGCGGAGATGTCCGGCTGCAGCAGCAAGTCCCATCGGAGGACCTCCCTGCCCTGTATACCGAGGGAACAGGTAAGCACTGTCAACTCCTCTCTCGGCTCTGGGGGAAACTTGAAACACTTGGGAACCCGCGCAGAGTGGAGAGAATCCGAGCGCTGGGAACTAAAGGGAAGATAGCCTGGAAAAGTGGTCTAACTTCAGAATTGATAAGAAATTGGCAGGTTTTTTTCCCTCTCTTTCACATAGTAGTTTTATAACCTGAACAACCGAAACACGACTGAGTAATAAAACTAGATGGCATTTGTAGGGTTTTCCACAGCTGAGCCAAATTTTTAGATCTGCTACACCTGGTGTATGGCTCGCCTGCTTTTTAAAGTACTCTCACCCTTTCCTTCCTTAGCAGAAATTTTAGAATTAAGTTTAGTTTTTTAGCAGTGAGTGATTTTACTAGACTTCTACTTTTTAAAAAGTAAAATGTCTTTTTAATGAAATGATATTAAGTATTTATGAAAACCAGTAAAAAGATTTTAGAGCAAAGCAAGCTATGCTTGAAGGTGAGGAATTGATACTTTCTGGTTTTGCAGTAAGTTTTATTTGGAGAGACTTCAGCTGATGGTGCCCAATTTGTTTTTAAATATAATTTAGGGGCATATATTATTACATGCTAGCGTGTTTTGTATCACAAACTTCAGCTTGGGGAATAATATGTCTGAACTTTGGAATTGTTCAAAATTGTCAACTGCGCTTTAGTGTCAAATAAAAACAAAACAGTTCTCTTTAGTATGTGCATACTTAAGTGGATATTTATAAATTCACATGGATTTATGCAGATTTTACAGAAAATACTAATTTGGGAGACCATTTCTAAGATTGCTGGAGATGCATATCTTCCCACAACTTGGGAGGAGGAGAAACCTGGGATTTTAAGTGAAGTTGTAAATAAAACTTTAGTCAGTCCTGGGGATGAGTCTCCTTATTATCATTAAATGATTTAAAATGATGAAATAGTTGCTATAAAGGGCATAAGAGAACAAATCCCAATTTTTAATGCATACTGTAGCTGAAAAGGCATACTGAAGTGTATGCCTCTCTATTTGAAGCAGATTTCTTCACCTCTCTAGTTGAAGTGGATTTGACACTTGATGGGGAGGAGGAGCTGGTTGGATACAGTGGTGGAAATTTACACTTTTCCCATTAAATTTGTGCGTACCTATGGTACTGTTAGAACAACTTTAGGGAGCAAGAGAATATCCTAAGACAAAGTAGGCTTTTTCCTTTAGGGTTATTCTGTGGATAATCATTTGGGTATTTCTAAGATATAGCAGTCACTACCTGGTGTGGGTGGCTAGTTTGTTTCTGAAATGGAGTCGATTACACAGATCTATGGTTGTTTGACATTATTTAGCAGAGTAGATGACAGCATCATAGTCTCTTTATTTTAAAGCAAATGTAGTTATTTACTTTTGTTTAGATAAAACAAATGTTTCTTGGGTTTAAGCTTACTCTAAGTGGAGGAGAAAACAGGCCACTGACTGATATTTAGTTTTGGTATAAAATTGGAAATCATTATAATAAAGTAAGTTATCTCTTTGAGGGTAAATTAACCATTTTGATTTCTTTTCACAGTTATGGGAGAATGTCTTTTAAATGAAAACACCACAGCTTTAAGTATGTTCAGAATACACTGTTCATTAACTTATAGGGAAATGTGACTATTGCAAAATTCACAACCATAATTTCTAAGGAAAACGTGGGACTTAATCACAAATAAATTGATTCCAAATTGATATCATTTACCCTGTGGAATTAATTTTTTTAAATGTTATATTAACATTCATAAGAAATTAAGGTGGCTTTAAGTGAAGAAGGTGGTTAGGTGAATTAACTGGCAGCGTTAATTAACCCACACATTTTTATTGGTTTTCTCTGGTTTAAATTGATAAATGGAGAATTGGAATTATCTGCAAAGTTATCAAAATAAGCATTACATATTTAATGTTTTGCTGATTAATGCTGTTGGAAAATGCATAATTGCAATCTATTTCTGTAATTTTCTTTGGTCACTTTTTTTTTTTGAAGGCTGTATTAGGGAAGATTATTCTAAAGTGAGAAACTTTATGTCTTATGGTTGGTAGAAAAACAAGAATACATTTAGCAGATATTGAGATACTTGAAGTTTTAATGAGGCCATGGGTGAGTGGGTGAGTGGGTGAGTGTGTGTGTGTCACTGAAGACTAGTTTTTACATATGACCCATTAAAAGTTGTTGCTGAGCATAATTGTGGAGAGTGGGTGGAAACTAACATAGAGCACTATCTTATAAGATAGGACAGCATCTCATATACGTTAACCTTACTGTGTGAAAAGTTCAGGAGCTACATAGTAAATGGCTTATCTGTTTTATCATAAGGAAACAAACTTCTGATTAAGGGTGCAAAGTGTACCACTGTCATTTGCATACTTTGTGAAGTTAAAAATCAAAATAAGTATAAAATAAGTATGTAACACTCACCTGAATGTCAGTCAGCTTTTTTTCTGAAGAAATGTCTACTTTTGACTCAAGACAATACTCATTAGGCAACAAGTGAATTTTAAGTAGTCATTTCAGAACTTGAAAGCAGTCTGTCAGAGTCCTCTTGACAATTTATTTGCACTTTGCTCATTGTGAGGTTTACAGGTGAGAGAATTTCATCATTTTCTTCTCTGTATGAATGGCAGTGGCTGGTTACTTATGAACTATCCCTCTTCAGTGACCCTCAGTTCTAAAAATGCAAAGAGAATATATGATAAAATTCTCATAAGAGAAACCAACTGACAGATACATGTTTCTCTCTCTCTCCCTTTTTTCCTTTTAAGAACTCTAAGCCTATAGCACTGGTGTCTCTGAATGCAAGTGAAAATATCTTTATTCTCAGGAAAGAAGAAAGTTTATAGTTCTTTAAGCTTTAAAGAACTATAAAGTTTGTTTGGCATTTAGTTTAGTCCTGACAACCCAGTGTCCGCAGTACTGAGGCTGATTTTGTAGATGAGTGTGTCAAACTACTTTTCTGGCTGCCAGTGTTAAGAAGGCAAGTGTCTGTTAAGGTGTGCGTATCTTTTCTAAGTGGACTTTCACATCCCAGAGCAGATATGTCTCTCTCAAATTACCTCAGCCCCAAACATGGGAATATACAGATGTACCTAGACTTTCTTGGACTATTAGATATTATGCATGATTAGTATGTTATTTTTCAATGTAAAATTTTAGTTTTTCTTTTTCTTTCCTTTTTTTTTTTTTTTTGCTTTTGGAAATTGTATTTGAAGGGGTATCTCTCCATTCTCTTGGTAAATAAAGAGAGATAACTGGCTACTCATTCCTCTTAATTACTGAGACCACCTTACACATTCACTTTTGAAAGATTTCAAACCAATGTAATTTTATTTTAGTTACCTGTTAAGAAAAATTTAGTATGTTGAATTGCGGTTTCAGATAAACACAAGGCATATGACTGTTTCCATTAATGCATTTGTGTCACTTAATAAATTTTTTTTGTTATAGATAGAACATCATCCAGAAATGTGTAGATATATACTTTCTATTATGTAATTAAAAACTAAAATTAGTTATCAAAAGAAGAGTCAAGTTTTTTATTACTGATGTTAGAAACTTAAGTAAAAAGGCAAACAGCAGCAAAGCAAAAATAGGAGACATTGGTATGGTGTTTGATGGTTGGCAATGGATGGGAGGCATTGTTATTCTTTGACCAAAAACTTGCTTATTCTCAAAAGGTAGAATACATTGTTTAAATCCAAAATGTCTTTCAGTATAACATATAGCTCAAATTAGGTAAGTTTCAGAAATAATCATGGACTTTCAATTAAATTGTAGCTTCCATATTTCAGCAGTGTTACTCAGTTTATGGTGATTCAAAGAGCAGTATAGATTACTTATGACTTGGTGACAGAATTAAAATTGATTAATGTCAACTTCTGAAAATACTGAAAAAGGAAAACAAGATTTCTTTATCCCTTTGGAAAGGTGAAGGAAGAGAATTTTTTTTTGTGAGGGGGGACAAAAATTGTGATTTTACTTTGTGAATACAGATATTTAAAGCATAGTGAAAAACTTTTTAAAGTGACATAAATAGTCAGTGAATCTATATAAATTTACAGAGGTTGGAAGGAGTGAAAACAGTAATTTTACTCTTTCTGTATGGAGTCGAAAGTGTAAAAAGTTAAAGCTGTAGAACTGAAAGAAATGCTGTGTATGCTGGGCTGTCATGTTAATTAAATAAACAACCAGAACAGTGACTCTGTGTATGAAATACATTTTGAAAAGCCTTGGGGGAGGGGGTACAGGCAGGCAAGGGTGAGTGACACTGGCATGAAAAAACATTCATTCTATCTTCAGTGACATTTGTGTGAATTTGTTATATTCTATTAGAAAATTCAGATCTGAGAAATAATCTCTTCAGAGTGCTAGTTGAATAGAGGCTTTGCCAAATTCAATTTTACTTCTATTTTAAGCAAGTTCTCATTATGTCAAGGTGGGATGTTTATAAACCTCAAGATTGGAATTATGCCTATATATTTTAAGATTTTCCATTAATATGATTTATGTCAGTCAGCCCAGTAGTGTCAATGTTGCTTTCATTGAAAACACGTGTTATTTTATCTATCCAGAGAAAGAGTTTATTTTGGGATTAGGATGGAAGTTGTATTTTTGAGAAAGAGTTATTGTTGTGAGTTGTACTGTCCTGGACGTGTGAAGATAATCAATGCAACTATTGTATGGTGCCTTTGCATTGGGTGACGGGGAAATGTCTGATGCTTCGGGAAGCGACGGGTAACCCTACAGGTTTCTGGTGAATTGTTTACTTAGTTGCCGTGTGTCTCCTCTTCAGTGGAGTCTTCCTGCTCTGTCTCTGTGTGGTGTTCATATCTGCTTAAAAAAAAAAAAAACCCTCAAACTGAGATAAAAAAAAAATGTATGCTTAGATTCTGCATTCATGTGTTTAATGAACCTCTGTGAAATAATTCTGAAGACCCTCAGAAAGTCTAGTCTCCTATTCTTGTACTAAAGATGTGTTCCATTAATGTTCAAATGAATATAATTCCTCTATTGAAACTTGAATCCTTTTGGTAATTACGTATATATACTTTCACAATAGGTAGTATTTTTTATTAAAGGAGTTTTTGTTTGTTTGCCAAGGTTACTTGGCAATTGTTTTAACTTTGAGAATGTATGTTTGTGCTGTCATCGATATAAAACACACAAGTTTGATGACTGGGAAAAAAAAAGGTCTAACAATTTGCCTGAGTTGTAGTTTAGGGGAAGATATGTTGAATAACAATTGTAAAAATTTTCATTGGCCATACCTGTTCATTGTGAATGTATACCACTCTTTTAAAAGAAGATGCTACCTATAGCTAATGTTATCCATAAAAGCCTTTGGTCAATCAACCTATCAGATCTCAAATCAACTCATTTTATCTGTGCATTAGTCCTTGTGCTAAAAATCATACAAATAATATACAAGCAGATGTGACACAGGATCTGTCTCTCCAAAGTTTAGAGCCTAGTGAGAGTAATGAGACATGAACATGAGAAAAAGGGAAGTCACAGTGAAATATCTAAAGGACCTCTTAGATAATGCAGAAATGCGTATGTATAATAACTTAGAGGAGGTGTGTCTGGGTATGTGTTGTATTTTGTTGTTGTTGAGACAGGGACTCTGTGGCCAAGCTGGAGTGTAATGGCACAGTCTCCGCTCACTGCAACCTCCGACTACCTGGTTCAAGTGATTCTCCTGCCACAGTCTCGTGAATAGCTAGAATCACAGGCACGTGCCACCACACCCAGCTAATTTTTGTATTTTTAGTAGAGACAGGATTTCATCATGTTGGCCAGGATGGTCTCCATCTCCTGACCTCGTGATTTGTCTGCCTTGGCCTCCCAAAGTGCTGGGATTACAGACATGAGCCTCTTAGCCCGCCCCGCAGCAGGTTTTTAAGCTGGCTCCAGGACTCATTTATCTGTTCTCTGAAATTATATCCAAAACTTCATTTGTTCATTCTTATGGGCAGAAAGTCTTAGTGTCATAGATTTTCAGAAGGTCCTCAACACACAAATGGTTAAACATAAATGGTTTAGATTTTAAGCAACTTTACATTTTGAAAACATGGAGAGAGTATTTTTTGAGATAGAAATTAGTTTAGTATACCTTTACAGTCTGCTCTGAAACAACAGTAAAATATTATTGGATTTTGGACATGTTACACTTCAAAATAGCACACTGATTGATTGTATTTATGTCTTGAGTTGGTTTATGACTGTAAACAGCTGGTTGCAAGGATATTTTCAATGCTTAATTCTATAAAGGGTGTAGTTAGAAGACTAGAGTCAGTCTGATTTTAGAGAGAAGGAAACTGAGAGTGAGCTAAATGTAGGTAGATAGCCCCAGGCAGGATGACTGTTGTCCATTTCCTGTCTGACTTGACTATGCTGCTGGGGAAACAGAGTAGGAAAAGAGTCAGGCTGGTAACTTTAAGCCTAGGCATCATTTGTAATTTTATACATGGAGCCAACTCTAAATTCTCATTCAGAATTAGGAGATTGAGTAATCACATTGAGTGTCAGATGTGTAAATAACACAAAACTTGTTCAGCCCTTACAATGAATTTTCTGGTCAACAAATAGTACCAGGTAGCCTCTGGAATGAATTATTCTTGATGTTGCATAAATGAGTATCAGTTGCACTGAAAAGTCTAACTTTGTAGAGTCTTATCAAACAAAAATATTCAGCAGTGGCTTAAGTATTGAATATTTTTATTTTAGATTTTCAATACATTGATTTTTGTATGTTCAGGATTTCAAAATTTAAGGCAAAACATAATCTGCGAATCAGTAAGGCATTTCTTCATTAGCAAAAACAGCTGGCAATTTTTTTCTTCTGTTATTTTGCAGCGTTTCCTTAGAATTTCATTACAATATAAGTAAATAGGATATAATATCAGAGGAGGTCATGAAGAACATTGCAATTTAGAAGATGGAAAGCTATTGGAGCAAAGTCACCAACTAAGCAATGTCTGTGTTTTTTTTGTTTGATTAGAGCTGTCATTTATTATTCAGGAACCTGTGAATGATTATTAAAGCTTTCAAGTATAGCCAGTCCTGCTAACATAGTAATAACATTACTTTAAGGGTACTCATTCTTTCATCCTGAGAAGGTGACTGGTTATAAAAGGCACATGCTGTTTGCTGAGGTGTGTGTGTGTGTATGTGCACATGTGTACCTGTAGGTGCATTTATGATTTGTGTGTGTGCATGTGTGATTTTCCCCTGCCGGGAAATTGCTTTGGTTGTGTCAATTTGGTGAAGAAACAGTGTCACCCAGTGGCTTTGATGAAAACAGTCCTGTAAACATTATAGATAAAGACTGTCCAGTACAAATATAACACAAGCCTTATATTTGATTTCGCACTTTCTAGAGACCAGACACACACAAGAAACAGGTAAAATGAATTATAATAACATGCTTTATTTAACCCAGTATATCATGTCAACATGTAATCACTGTTAAAAAAAAGAAAAGATTTTGCATTCTGTTTTTTTGTAAGTCTTAATATCTTGCGCGTGTTTTACACTCAAAGCACATTTCAGTTTGGCCTAGCCCCATCTCAAGTATTAAATAGATACATGTGGCTAATAGCTGCCATATTGGACAGTGTAGCTCTATATTTTAAAGATTTGTAATATTTGAAATACTAATGTCACCTCTTCAGTTATAATGGAAAATCTTTGTGGATTTAATGATAACACGTAATATACAGTCTTTAAAATTTTATCTGTAATCTTGATAGCTCATTTTTGTGCCACTCTAACGGTAACCAAGTTGATTTTCCTTTTTCCTTCATTTCACATGATTGCACTTATTTTAAAATATGATTATTTTAATTGGTGGGGGAGATTTAGCAGAGTTCCTTAATAAAAGACCTTTATATTAACCTGATTTATAACAGTATCAGTATTTCCAGTTAATTATAAATTTGCCTTTTGGGGTTTAGTATGTAACAGGGATTGCATATGGATACACTTTGAACACAGTACATGTTCATGATGATTAGTCTGTAATTGCGTTATCTAATGTCTCTTTAGAAATGACAGTGCTTATGTTTGTAGTGCAGGTCATTATCTTTGTAACTTAGGAAACTAAAAGTGACAAACCTGCTAGTAGCTTTAATGAATGAAAATTACAGCAGTGTCTGTAAAGGGCTGATGAGTTTTCACTATTGCTTATATAAATACCACTTTCATGGAAACACAATGAAATGGTTCATTTTGTGTATAGAGCAGATTGGAGATTTTGATAGTGTGAAAATTTTAAACTGGAATTGAGATTAGGTAACTTTTGGAGCCATTTTCTGAGTTCACTCTAGCTTGCAATTTCAAACTGATTTCAGATGAAAAAACTCTGGAAATTTTTAATGTCATGTTCTCTCTATCACCTTTCCTCAGACTATGAATTCATTAACAATAGCCATAATTCTTATGCTACATCAAGAACTAAAGAGAAAATTATATATGACATTTCCTTTATATACAAATATATAGATTAACTTTTTAAAAGACTATTTTGTGTATAACGTTTATATCTCTGTGTGATGCTTTTAGTGATTAGGATAAGGTATGTTATTTATCTTTACACTGCAGATTAAATATAGATTTTTTATGATAGATTATATATATTTTTTTACTTATTAGGAATTCTAAAAAGATCAAAAGGCAATAGAATCATGGTATACACACAAACACATTTGGATGAAATGAAATAATGTGGACACCGGCACACTTCTGGTAAAGCTGACTTAGATTTCTTGAAGGAGATAGCTGAAGAATGAAATGTCATTGTTACACACATCTGTTGCTTGAAAGAGTTGATATTTGATTGTATCTAGTCACTATAAGCTTTGGCTAATTTTGAGGCTGATTTAAATTAATATAGAGGTTGTTCTGGTTTTTTTGTTGTTTTTTTTTGTTTGTTTGTTTTTGTTTTTTTTTGTTTTTTTTTTTTTTTTGGCCAGTCTTTTTCTGTTCTCCGTCTCTTATCTACATGCACATTTTATTTCATTTTATTTTCTTTTTACCTAATAGATTCTTCTTCCTCAGAATGTGTTTAAAATTTTAAGGAATGCTATTCTGTCTCTCCCAGTACCTTGTTAGAATACTGAAATAATTTTATGCAAGAATCTTGTGGTTTGGTTTAATAGGATTTTAGTAAAAATTTTCCATCTTGAGAAGTAGTTTAAATAACTGAATATTTATGCTATGTTTGTGGCAAGTGTTTCCTCCTCTCCAGGTATAAACCACTTAAAGAGACCTAATGGAATTTTGAAGTCATAGAGATATTATTCCGGGGGGAAATGTTTACTTTCGTGGCGACTGCTATACTGCTTTGTGGAATCAGCATCCTTAGCCCATTTTTAAGCTAGCATGAACACGAATAAATGAAATAGTTTTTATTTTTTATAATATCTTAGAGATCTACTACAGAAATGCTCTTTAGCAAGCAGTGTTTGTCCTCATGGTATGAACCATCTCCTTGTTTGGGAGATATTATTTTGGGGTCCAGCTTCAGCAGCCCTCCCTCAGGAAGTTTGGAAGGGGGGGAGCCTGCTGAATGGCCTATGCTGTATTGAGAATTTGCTTTCTAGTCTCAGTAACTAAAGAAGTCAGATTCCGATTAAGACAATTTTCATTACAGAAGGAATCAAATTTTTGTAGCTTCCTTATCTCAGCCATAAGCATTTCATTTAGAAAATTCTGGCCCAGTGTCTTGCTTATTGTAAGTGCTGGCTGTATGGTAGGAAAAATGGGTGGAAAAGAAATAAAAGATTTTTAACCTGAAATATTTATCTCCCCTTTCTCCTGAGATTGAGGTAGTGACTAAATTGATTTAAGGAAATTTCTATGGAAAGAATAAAAGAAATAGACTGTCAACAAACCTATAAATGTTCATTTTTAATATGATGTATTTTTGTTACTTAGAAAAATATTTTCTTGCACATGTTATATAAGGTGTTGAATTTGCCTGTGCCCTTACTGGTGGGAAATCCCATGTTCAGCATGAGTCCTAGATATTTATTTTTAGCTCACTCTCAACTGAAAATAACCAAAGCTACCACCAAGATCATTGTAGTATAAACCTTTGAAAGATTTCTGAAATTAGGGTTCATCTTTTAGAAAAATACAAATTCAAGTCTTTTTCACATTCAACTAATACATTGAGAGAGAAAAAACTCTGACTTTCTTTTCTTCCATTCCATCCCACAGGGCTGTGACATGTGCTCTCCAGCTGTCACCTTTTTACACTCCACTAGTCTGTATTCTTGTTAGAAGTCCTTACCGAATAGCTGTCCTATTTCCTGAAAAGTCTAATGTAAATCAAATCTGATCTCTATTTTAGCTTTTAATTGTGATCAGTTACAAAATCAAGTCTGAGGTGGTTCCTTCCAGAGATGACATTGTGAAATTGACTTATTTAAAATGTCATACAAATGCAGTGCTAATTCCATCATGTGGAATGATCTAGAAATTTGGCAGCATAATTTCAGAGTCAAGTTGAACTGAAAATTCAGAAGTTTATAGGGTTGTATTGAATAATAAATTTTAGCTTATATTCAGTCACTTTTTTTTTGGTCCACCTAGTTTTTCATAGAACTTTACTTGTGGAAATAACAAAATTTAAGTCAAATAAGAATGCTTTGTTGTTGCAGTTTTGTTACTTAGAGAAGATACGGTATTGTCAAATCGTCTCACTGAAATCAGGGACATATCTTTTGAGTATGTTAGGCAGATGATCATGACATTAGATGAACTAGGAGTACAATGTTTAGGAAAAAAGTGATTTCCAACCTTATGGTGTCAAGTTTATTTTTATCTGTAGATGTCAAGTGTTCTCAAAGACAGACTTTTTAGAGAGGTTGCTATCATGGACAACTTTTGGAGTTTGAGAATTTTTTGAATATACCATTTAAAAAAAATCTGAATATGCTTTTTATTTGAAAAAATAAATTACAAACAGACATTAATTATAAATTAAATTGAAATAATCAAAATATAGTCCCGTTATTTGTGAGTTTAAATTTTGTAAAACCTTTTAGAAGCAAAATCATTTAACTTTGCATTTTGAGACAAGGAGCTAACTGTGTGTAGCATCTTGAATAGTGTCTGTTTTTACTCCTGGTGATTATTTTTTTGCTATAATTGGAGTTGTGTTTTGCTAGATAAATAGGTTCTAAATTACAGCATAGTTATTAAGGCAGTAGCTTCATTTTGTCCACTTCTTGTCATTCCTTTTCACTTAAGTAACAATTAGATTTGCTCACCTTAACTCCTTTACAGAGCTACAACTAGAGCTTTTAAGTGTTTTTGGTGTAACTCCTTTAAGCAATTAACTAGTCCTAATGAAAAGTGTGAGAATTAGACTGGGAATGTTGGATACATATGTAAGTAACTAAACACTGATTAAGTGAGTTATCTAAAAAATAAAGTGGAGGACAGGTGCAGTGTCTCACGCCTGTAATCCCAGCGCTTTGGGAGGCTGAGGCAGGCAGATCATGAGGTCAGGAGATGGAGACCATCCTGGCCAACATGGTGAAATCCTATTTCTACT